>NC_136783.1:7173240-7563240 GCF_947034865.1 Barbatula barbatula | reverse complement strand
GCCTTCCGATGACATAGCTCTTTGCCGTTTCGGGTGCTTTCTGTCCGAGTTCCTTGTGTCTGCAAAACATTGCACCATCTCGTTCTTAAGTTTGGAAAGGCTGTCACATTCATGGTTCACCCACTCTGGGCCCTATTAAAGTGAAAGGCTTTTGTCCAGTTCCTGTACTTATGCTTTTTTCTGATGGCGAAGATACCTGTCTGCCTCAATCGGAGGCAAAGATAAAGCCACGTCGCTGGAGATTGAGGGCATCGATCCCGCTACCTCTCGCATGCTAAGCGAGCGCTCTACCATTTGAGCTAATTCCCCAGGCGTCAGGCTGAGATACACCCCCTCGTCCACGCGCCTGTTATCCACCATAAAACATAAACGTTAAACATAAACACTCCTTGTCACAAAGCTTGCAGCTGCTGATGGTTTTTACAGGCTGCCGCAGTAACATCTATTTTAAGGCACATCTGGAAGGGGACACCCGGATTTGAACCGGGGACCTCTTGATCTGCAGTCAAATGCTCTACCACTGAGCTATACCCCCTCGTTCAAGCACTTTTAAACCATCAAAAAGTGTAACACGTAGAAACATGCAAACAGAACAAACGTCTTCAGAATGCTGTAAAGTGCTGATGTTTTCGGTCTACCAACTTGTGTTAGAGGTCAGCAGTTTGTGGTAAGAACATATCTTGATGAAACAAAACGTATTGTATCATGAGTGCCCTAACCTTCTTTTGTTTGTGCAGTGCCTCACACTTCAAAGTCCACTGGTAATTTTGGCTTGTTGGAGTAGTGGTATGTTTCTGTATACCATCTTACACAAGTGGTAAGCAGTGTGTGACTTGGCAACTGTCTGGATGAACTTGTCCAAAACCAAACACATTGTCTCATGACCTGCTTGTGTTTCCCCAAAACTGCAGTTTGGTATAGAGCCGTTGGTCAAGAGGTTTGACAAACATCGGGACCCACAAAGAACTCGGATCGCTGGATTCAAAGTCCAGAGTGCTCAACATTACACCATGCAACCCACGAGAGAAGAAAGTGGCTACAATAAGAAAACGTTTTCTGTATACCCGCAAGGATTGAGCGGATTGCGGTTTGGCAACTGTGTTGACTGGTGCGAAAACATACTTATTGTCCCACGTGAAACATGACCTCCTTGTCTTTGCCCGGTGGCCGAGTCTGCAGAATTGCCAGAAATCCGAGGCTCGTTGGTCTAGGGGTATGATTCTCGCTTAGGGTGCGAGAGGTCCCGGGTTCAAATCCTGGACGAGCCCTGCCTTCCGATGACATAGCTCTTTGCCGTTTCGGGTGCTTTCTGTCCGAGTTCCTTCTGTCTGCAAAACATTGCACCATCTCGTTCTTAAGTTTGGAAAGGCTGTCACATTCATGGTTCACCCACTCTGGGCCCTATTAAAGTGAAAGGCTTTTGTCCAGTTCCTGTACTTATGCATTTTTCTGATGGCGAAGATACCTGTCTGCCTCAATCGGAGGCAAAGAACAAGCCACGTCGCTGGAGAATGAGGGCATCGATCCCGCTACCTCTCGCATGCTAAGCGAACGCTCTACCATTTGAGCTAATTCCCCTGCGTCAGGCTGAGATACACCCCCTCGTCCACGCGCCTGTTTTCCACCATAACACATAAACGTTAAACATAAACACTCCTTGTCACAAAGCTTGCGGCTGCTGATGGTTTTTACAGGCTGCCGCAGTAACATCTATTTTAAGGCACATCTGGAAGGGGGCACCCGGATTTGATTCGGGGACCTCTTGATCTGCAGTCAAATGCTCTACCACTGAGCTATACCCCCTCGTTCAAGCACTTTTAAACCATCAAAAAGTATAACACGTAGAAACATGCAAACAGAACAAACGTCTTCAGAATGCTGTAAAGTGCTGATGTTTTCTGTCTACCAACTTGTGTTAGAGGTCAGCAGTTTGTGGTAAGAACATATCTTGATGAAACAAAACGTATTGTATCATGAGTGCCCTAACCTTCTTTTGTTTGTGCAGTGCCTCACACTTCAAAGTCCACTGGTAATTTTGGCTTGTTGGAGTAGTGGTATGTTTCTGTATACCATCTTACACAAGTGGCAAGCAGTGTGTGACTTGGCAACTGTCTGGATGAACTTGTCCAAAACCAAACACATTGTCTCATAACCTGCTTGTGTTTCCCCAAAACTGCAGTTTGGTATAGAGCCGTTGGTCAAGGGGTATGACAAACATCGGGACCCACAAAGAACTCGGATCGCTGGATTCAAAGTCCAGAGTGCTCAACATTACACCATGCAACCCACGAGAGAAGAAAGTGGCTACAATAAGAAAACGTTTTCTGTATACCCGCAAGGATTGAGCGGATTGCGGTTTGGCAACTGTGTTGACTGGTGCGAAAACATACTTATTGTCCCACGTGAAACATGACCTTCTTGTCTTTGCCCGGTGGCCGAGTCTGCAGAATTGCCAGAAATCCGAGGCTCGTTGGTCTAGGGGTATGATTCTCGCTTAGGGTGCGAGAGGTCCCGGGTTCAAATCCCGGACGAGCCCTGCCTTCCGATGACATAGCTCTTTGCCGTTTCGGGTGCTTTCTGTCCGAGTTCCTTGTGTCTGCAAAACATTGCACCATCTCGTTCTGAAGTTTGGAAAGTCTGTCACATTCATGGTTCACCCACTCTGGGCCCTATTAAAGTGAAAGGCTTTTGTCCAGTTCCTGCACTTATGCTTTTTTCTGATGGCGAAGATACCTGTCTGCCTCAATCGGAGGCAAAGAACAAGCCACGTCGCTGGAGATTGAGGGCATCAATCCCGCTACCTCTCGCATGCTAAGCGAGCGCTCTACCATTTGAGCTAATTCCCCAGGCGTCAGAATGAGATACACCCCCTCGTCCACGCGCCTGTTATCCACCATAAAACATAAACGTTAAACATAAACACTCCTTGTCACAAAGCTTGCGGCTGCTGATGGTTTTTACAGGCTGCCGCAGTAACATCTATTTTAAGGCACAACTGGAAGGGGGCACCCGGACTTGAACCGGATTGCGGTTTGGCAACTGTGTTGACTGGTGCGAAAACATACTTATTGTCCCACGTGAAACATGACCTTCTTGTCTTTGCGCGGTGGCCGAGTCTGCAGAATTGCCAGAAATCCGAGGCTCGTTGGTCTAGGGGTATGATTCTCGCTTAGGGTGCGAGAGGTCCCGGGTTCAAATCCCGGACGAGCCCTGCCTTCCGATGACATAGCTCTTTGCCGTTTCGGGTGCTTTCTGTCCGAGTTCCTTGTGTCTGCAAAACATTGCACCATCTCGTTCTGAAGTTTGGAAAGTCTGTCACATTCATGGTTCACCCACTCTGGGCCCTATTAAAGTGAAAGGCTTTTGTCCAGTTCCTGCACTTATGCTTTTTTCTGATGGCGAAGATACCTGTCTGCCTCAATCGGAGGCAAAGAACAAGCCACGTCGCTGGAGATTGAGGGCATCAATCCCGCTACCTCTCGCATGCTAAGCGAGCGCTCTACCATTTGAGCTAATTCCCCAGGCGTCAGGCTGAGATACACCCCCTCGTCCACGCGCCTGTTATCCACCATAAAACATAAACGTTAAACATAAACACTCCTTGTCACAAAGCTTGCGGCTGCTGATGGTTTTTACAGGCTGCCGCAGTAACATCTATTTTAAGGCACAACTGGAAGGGGGCACCCGGACTTGAACCGGGGACCTCTTGATCTGCAGTCAAATGCTCTACCACTGAGCTATACCCCCTCGTTCAAGCACTTTTAAACCATCAAAAAGTATAACACGTAGAAACATGCAAACAGAACAAACGTCTTCAGAATGCTGTAAAGTGCTGATGTTTTCGGTCTACCAACTTGTATTAGAGGTCAGCAGTTTGTGGTAAGAACATATCTTGATGAAACAAAACGTATTGTATCATGAGTGCCCTTACCTTGTTTTGTTTGTGCAGTGCCTCACACTTCAAAGTCCACTGGTAATTTTGGCTTGTTGGAGTAGTGGTATGTTTCTGTATACCATCTTACACAAGTGGTAAGCAGTGTGTGACTTGGCAACTGTCTGGATGAACTTGTCCAAAACCAAACACATTGTCTCATGACCTGCTTGTGTTTCCCGAAAACTGCAGTTTGGTATAGAGCCGTTGGTCAAGGGGTCTGTTTTTAATTAGAGTGTACGTATTTCTATCCTATTATTAGTGCTTTTCTGTGCGCTTCCCGCTATGCCTTCGATGCCACAGGTATCTTTCGTATTGCTGACTCGGACCTTCCCCTACAACCAAGTGTATGACAAACATTGGGACCCACAAAGAGGTTCCACCGAGATTTGAACTCGGATTGCTGGATTCAAAGTCCAGAGTGCTCACCATTACACCATGGAACCCACGAGAGAACAAAGTGGCTACAATAAGAAAACGTTTTCTGTATACCCGCAAGGGTTGAGCGGATTGCGGTTTGGCAACGGTGTTGATCACTGGTGCAAAAACATGACCTCCTTGTCTTTGCCCAGTGGCCGAGTCTGCAGAATTGCCAGAAATCCGAGGCTCGTTGGTCTAGGGGTATGATTCTCGCTTAGGGTGCGAGAGGTCCCGGGTTCAAATCCCGGACGAGCCCTGCCTTCCGATGACATAGCTCTTTGCCGTTTCGGGTGCTTTCTGTCCGAGTTCCTTGTGTCTGCAAAACATTGCACCATCTCGTTCTGAAGTTTGGAAAGGCTGTCACATTCATGGTTCACCCACTCTGGGCCCTATTAAAGTGAAAGGCTTTTGTCCAGTTCCTGTACTTATGCTTTTTTCTGATGGCGAAGATACCTGTCTGCCTCAATCGGAGGCAAAGAACAAGCCACGTCGCTGTAGATTGAGGGCATCGATCCCGCTACCTCTCGCATGCTAAGCGAGCGCTCTACCATTTGAGCTAATTCCCCTGCGTCAGGCTGAGATACACCCCCTCGTCCACGCGCCTGTTATCCACCATAAAACATAAACACTCCTTGTCACAAAGCTTGCGGCTGCTGATGGTTATTACAGGCGGCCGCAGTACCATCTATTTTAAGGCACATCTGGAAGGGGGCACCCGGATTTGAACCGGTGGCCTCTTGATCTGCAGTCAAATGCTCTACCACTGGGCTATACCCCCTCGTTCAAGCACTTTTAAACCATCAAAAAGTATAACACGTAGATACATGCAAACAGAACAAACGTCTTCAGAATGCTATAAAGTGCTGATGTTTTCTGTCTACCAACTTGTATTAGAGGTCAGCAGTTTGTGGTAAGAACATATCTTGATGAAACAAAACGGATTGTTTCATGAGTGCCCTAACCTTCTTTTGTTTGTGCTGTGCCTCACACTTCAAAATCCACTGGTAATTTTGGCTTGTTGGAATAGTGGTATGTTTCTGTATACCATCTTACACAAGTGGTAAGCAGTGTGTGACTTGGCAACTGTCTGGATGAACTTGTCCAAAACCAAACACATAGTCTCATGACCTGCTTGTGTTTCCCCAAAACTGCAGTTTGGTATAGAGCCGTTGGTCAAGGGGTATGACAAACATCGGGACCCACAAAGAACTCGGATCGCTGGATTCCAAGTCCAGAGTGCTCAACATTACACCATGGAACCCACGAGAGAAGAAAGTGGCTACAATAAGAAAACGTTTCCTGTGTACCCGCAAGGATTGAGCTGATTGCGGTTTGGCAACTGTGTTGACTGGTGCGAAAACATACTTATTGTCCCACGTGAAACATGACCTCCTTGTCTTTGCCCTGTGGCCGAGTCTGCAGAATTGCCAGAAATCCGAGGCTCGTTGGTCTAGGGGTATGATTCTCGCTTAGGGTGCGAGAGGTCCCGGCTTCAAATCCCGGACGAGCCCTGCCTTCCGATGACATAGCTCTTTGCCGTTTCGGGTGCTTTCTGTCCGAGTTCCTTGTGTCTGCAAAACATTGCACCATCTCGTTCTGAAGTTTGGAAAGGCTGTCACATTCATGGTTCACCCACTCTGGGCCCTATTAATGTGAAAGGCTTTTGTCCAGTTCCTGTACTTATGCTTTTTTCTGATGGCGAAGATACCTGTCTGCCTCAATCGGAGGCAAAGAACAAGCCACGTCGCTGGAGAATGAGGGCATCGATCCCGCTACCTCTCGCATGCTAAGCGAGCGCTCTACCATTTGAGCTAATTCCCCTGAGTCAGGCTGAGATACACCCCCTCGTCCACGGGCCTGTTATCCACCATAAAACATAAACGTTAAACATAAAACACTCCTTGTCACAAAGCTTGCGGCTGCTGATGGTTTTTACAGGCTGCCGCAGTAACATCTATTTTAAGGCACATCTGGAAGGGGGCACCCGGATTTGAACCGGGGACCTCTTGATCTGCAGTCAAATGCTCTACCACTGAGCTATACCCCCTCGTTCAAGCACTTTTAAGCCATCAAAAAGTATAACACTTAGAAACATGCGACAGAACAAACGTCTTCAGAATGCTGTAAAGTGCTGATGTTTTCGGTCTACCAACTTGTATTAGAGGTCAGCAGTTTGTGGTAAGAACATATCTTGATGAAACAAAACGTATTGTATCATGAGTGCCCTAACCTTCTTTTGTTTGTGCAGTGCCTCACACTTCAAAGTCCACTGGTAATTTTGGCTTGTTGGAGTAGTGGTATGTTTCTGTATACCATCTTACACAAGTGGTATTCAGTAGTGACTTGGCAACTGTCTGGATGAACTTGTCCAAAACCAAACACATTGTCTCATGACCTGCTTGTGTTTCCCCAAAACTGCAGTTTGGTATAGAGCCGTTGGTCAAGGGGTATGACAAACATCGGGACCCACAAAGAACTCGGATCGCTGGATTTAAAGTCCAGAGTGCTCAACATTACACCATGGAACCCACGAGAGAAGAAAGTGACTACATTAAGAAAACTTTTTCTGTATACCCGCAATGATTGAGCGGATTGCGGTTTGGCAACTCTGTTGACTGGTGCGAAAACATACTTATTGTCGAGCCCATCTCGTTCTGAAGTTTGGAAAGGCTGTCACATTCATGGTTCACCCACTCTTGGTCCTATTAAAGTGAAAGGCTTTTTTCCAGTTCCTGTACGTATGCTTTTTTCTGATGGCGAAGATACCTTTCTGCCTCAATCGGAGGCAAAGAACAAGCCACATCGCTGGAGAATGCGGGCATCGATCCCGCTACTTCTCGCATGCTAAGCGAGCACTCTACCATTTGAGGTAATTCCCCTGCGTTAGGCTGAGATAAACCCCCTCGTCCAGGCGCCTGTGATGAAACAAAACGTATTGTATCATGAGTGCCCTAACCTTCTTTTGTTTGTGCAGTGCCTCACACTTCAAAGTCCACTGGTAATTTTGGCTTGTTGGAGTAGTAGTATGTTTCTGTATACCATCTTACACAAGTGTGATGAAACAAAACGTATTGTATCATGAGTGCCCTAACCTTCTTTTGTTTGTGCAGTGCCTCACACTTCAAAGTCCACTGGTAATTTTGGCTTGTTGGAGTAGTAGTATGTTTATGTATACCATCTTACACAAGTGGTAAGCAGTGTGTGACTTGGCAACTGTCTGGATGAACTTGTCCAAAACCAAACACATTGTCTCATGACCTGCTTGTGTTTCCCCAAAACTGCAGTTTGGTATAGAGCCGTTGGTCAAGGGGTCTGTTTTTAATTAGAGTGTACGTATTTCTATCCTATTATTAGTGCTTTTCTGTGCACTGGTTATAGAAATGATTGAATTCAATGCGCTTCCCGCTATGCCTTCGATGCCACAGGTATCTTTCGCATTGCTGACTCGGACCTTCCCCTACAACCAAGTGTATGACAAACATCGGGACCCACAAAGAGGTTCCACCGAGATTTGAACTCGGATTGCTGGATTCAAAGTCCAGAGTGCTCACCATTACACCATGGAACCCACGAGAGAAGAAAGTGGCTACAATAAGAAAACGTTTTCTGCATACCCGCAAGGATTGAGCGGATTGCGGTTTGGCAACGGTGTTGATGAACTGGTGCGAAAACATGACCTCCTTGTCTTTGCCCAGTGACCAAGTCTGCAGAATTGCCAGAAATCGAGGCTCGTTGGTCTAGGGGTATGATTCTCGCTTAGGGTGCGAGAGGTCCCGGGTTCAAATCACGGACGAGCCCTGCCTTCCGATGACATAGCTCTTTGCCGTTTCGGTTGCTTTCTGTCCGAGTTCCTTGTGTCTGCAAAACATTGCACCATCTCGTTCTGAAGTTTGGAAAGGCTGTCACATTCATGGTTCACCCACTCTGGGCCCTATTCAAGTGAAAGTCTTTTGTCCAGTTCCTGTACGTATGCTTTTGTCTGATCGCGAAAATACCTGTCGGCCTCAATCGGAGGCAGAGAACAAGCCACGTCGATGGAGAATGCGGGCATCGATCCCGCTACCTCTCGCATGCTAAGCGAGCGCTCTACCATTTGAGCTAATTCCCCTGCGGCAGGCTGAGATACACCCCCTCGTCCACGCGCCTGTTATCCACCATAAAACATAAACGTTAAACATAAACACTCCATGTCACAAAGCTTGCGGCTGCTGATGGTTTTTACAGGCTGCCGCAGTAACATCTATTTTAAGGCACATCTGGAAGGGGGCACCCGGATTTGAACCGAGGACCGTCTTCAGAATGCTGTAAAGTGCTGATGTTTTCTGTCTACCAACTTGTATTAGAGGTCAGCAGTTTGTGGTAAGAACATATCTTGATGAAACAAAACGTATTGTATCATGAGTGCCCTAACCTTCTATTGTTTGTGCAGTGCCTCACACTTCAAAGTCCACTGGTAATTTTGGCTTGTTGGAGTAGTGGTATGTTTCTGTATACCATCTTACACAAGTGGTAAGCAGTGTGTGACTTGGCAACTGTCTGGATGAACTTGTCCAAAACCAAACACATAGTCTCATGACCTGCTTGTGTTTCCCCAAAACTGCAGTTTGGTATAGAGCCGTTGGTCAAGGGGTATGACAAACATCGGGACCCACAAAGAACTCGGATCGCTGGATTTAAAGTCCAGAGTGCTCAACATTACACCATGGAACCCACGAGAGAAGAAAGTGACTACATTAAGAAAACTTTTTCTGTATACCCGCAATGATTGAGCGGATTGCGGTTTGGCAACTCTGTTGACTGGTGCGAAAACATACTTATTGTCGAGCCCATCTCGTTCTGAAGTTTGGAAAGGCTGTCACATTCATGGTTCACCCACTCTTGGTCCTATTAAAGTGAAAGGCTTTTTTCCAGTTCCTGTACGTATGCTTTTTTCTGATGGCGAAGATACCTTTCTGCCTCAATCGGAGGCAAAGAACAAGCCACATCGCTGGAGAATGCGGGCATCGATCCCGCTACTTCTCGCATGCTAAGCGAGCACTCTACCATTTGAGGTAATTCCCCTGCGTTAGGCTGAGATAAACCCCCTCGTCCAGGCGCCTGTGATGAAACAAAACGTATTGTATCATGAGTGCCCTAACCTTCTTTTGTTTGTGCAGTGCCTCACACTTCAAAGTCCACTGGTAATTTTGGCTTGTTGGAGTAGTGGTATGTTTCTGTATACCATCTTACACAAGTGGTAAGCAGTGTGTGACTTGGCAACTGTCTGGATGAACTTGTCCAAAACCAAACACATTGTCTCATGACCTGCTTGTGTTTCCCCAAAACTGCAGTTTGGTATAGAGCGGTTGGTCAAGGGGTTCTGTTTTTAATTAGAGTGTACGTATTTCTATCCTATTATTAGTGCTTTTCTGTGCACTGTTTATAGAAATGATTGAATTCAATGCGCTTCCCGCTATGCCTTCGATGCCACAGGTATCTTTCGCATTGCTGACTCGGACCTTCCCCTACAACCAAGTGTATGACAAACATCGGGACCCACAAAGAGGTTCCACCGAGATTTGAACTCGGATTGCTGGATTCAAAGTCCAGAGTGCTCACCATTACACCACGGAACCCACGAGAGAACAAAGTGGCTACAATAAGAAAACATTTTCTGTATACCCGCAAGGATTGAGCGGATTGCGGTTTGGCAACGGTGTTGATGAACTGGTGCAATAACATGACCTCCTTGTCTTTGCCCAGTGGCCGAGTCTGCAGAATTGCCAGAAATCGAGGCTCGTTGGTCTAGGCGTATGATTCTCGCTTAGGGTGCGAGAGGTCCCGGGTTCAAATCCCGGACGAGCCCTGCCTTCCGATGACATAGCTCTTTGCCGTTTCGGGTGCTTTCTGTCCGAGTTCCTTGTGTCTGCAAAACATTTCATCATCTCGTTCTGAAGTTTGGAAAGGCTGTCACATTCATGGTTCACCCACTCTGGGCCCTATTAAAGTGAGAGGCTTTTGTCCAGTTCCTGTACGTATGCTTTTTTCTGATGGCGAAGATACCTGTCTGCCTCAATCAAAGGCAAAGAACAAGCCACGTTGCTGGAGAATGTGGGCATCGATCCCGCTACCTCTCGCTCTACCATTTGAGCTAATTCCCCTGCGTCAGGCTGAGATATACCCCCTCGTCCACGCGCCTGTTATCCACCATAAAACATAAACGTTAAACATAAACACTCCTTGTCACAAAGCTTGCAGGTGCTGTTGGTTTTTACACGCTGCCGCAGTACCATCTATTTTAAGGCACATCTGGAAGGGGGCACCCGGATTTGAACCGGGGACCTCTTGATCTGCAGTCAAATGCTCTACCACTGAGCTATACCCCCTCGTTCAAGCACTTTTAAACCATCAAAAAGTATAACACGTAGAAACATGCAAACAGAACAAACGTCTTCAGAATGCTGTAAAGTGCTGATGTTTTCTGTCTACCAACTTGTGTTAGAGGTCAGCAGTTTGTGGTAAGAACATATCTTGATGAAACAAAACGTATTGTATCATGAGTGCCCTAACCTTCTTTTGTTTGTGCAGTGCGTCACACTTCAAAGTCCACTGGTAATTTTGGCTTGTTGGAGTAGTGGTATGTTTCTGTATACCATCTTACACAAGTGGTAAGCAGTGTGTGACTTGGCAACTGTCTGGATGAACTTGTCCAAAACCAAACACATTGTCTCATGACCTGCTTTTGTTTCCCCAAAACTGCAGTTTGGTATAGAGCCGTTGGTCAAGGGGTATGACAAACATCGGGACCCACAAAGAACTCGGATCGCTGGATTCAAAGTCCAGAGTGCTCAACATTACACCATGCAACCCACGAGAGAAGAAAGTGGCTACAATAAGAAAACGTTTTCTGTATACCCGCAAGGATTGAGCGGATTGCTGTTTGGCAACTGTGTTGACTGGTGCGAAAACATACTTATTGTCCCACGTAAAACATGACCTCCTTGTCTTTGCCCGGTGGCCGAGTCTGCGGAATTGCCAGAAATCCGAGGCTCGTTGGTCTAGGGGTATGATTCTCGCTTAGGGTGCGAGAGGTCCCGGGTTCAAATCCCGGACGAGCCCTGCCTTCCGATGACATAGCTCTTTGCCGTTTCGGGTGCTTTCTGTCCGAGTTCCTTGTGTCTGCAAAACATTGCACCATCTCGTTCTGAAGTTTGGAAAGGCTGTCACATTCATGGTTCACCCTCTCTGGGCCCTATTAAAGTGAAAGGCTTTTGTCCATTTCCTGTACGTATGCTTTTTTCTGATGGCGAAGATACCTGTCTGCCTCAATCGGAGGCAAAGAACAAGCCACGTCGCTGGAGAATGCGGGCATCGATCCCGCTACCTCTCGCATGCTAAGCGAGCGCTCTACCATTTGAGCTAATTCCCCTGCGTCAGGCTGAGATACACCCCCTCGTCCACGCGCCTGTTATCCACCATAAAACATAAACGTTAAACATAAACACTCCTTGTCACAAAGCTTGCGGCTGCTGATGGTTTTTACAGGCTGCCGCAGTAACATCTATTTTAAGGCACATCTGGAAGGGGGCAACCGGATTTGAACCGGGGACCTCTTGATCTGCAGTCAAATGCTCTACCACTGAGCTATACCCCCTCTTTCAAACACTTTTAAACCATCAAAAAGTATAACACGTAGAAACATGCAAACAGAACAAACGTCTTCAGAATGCTGTAAAGTGCTGATGTTTTCTGTCTACCAACTTGTGTTAGAGGTCAGCAGTTTGTGGTAAGAACATATCTTGATGAAACAAAACGTATTGTATCATGAGTGCCCTAACCTTCTTTTGTTTGTGCAGTGCCTCACACTTCAAAGTCCACTGGTAATTTTGGCTTGTTGGAGTAGTGGTATGTTTCTGTATACCATCTTACACAAGTGGTAAGCAGTGTTTGACTTGGCAACTGTCTGGATGAACTTGTCCAAAACCAAACACATTGTCTCATGACCTGCTTGTGTTTCCCCAAAACTGCAGTTTGGTATAGAGCCGTTGGTCAAGGGGTTCTGTTTTTAATTAGAGTGTACGTATTTCTATCCTATTATTAGTGCTTTTCTGTGCACTGGTTATAGAAATGATTGAATTCAATGCGCTTCCCACTATGCCTTCGATGCCACAGGTATCTTTCGCATTGCTGACTCGGACCTTCCCCTACAACCAAGTGTATGACAAACATCGGGACCCACAAAGAGGTTCCACCGAGATTTGAACTCGGATTGCTGGATTCAAAGTCCAGAGTGCTCACCATTACACCACGGAACCCACGAGAGAACAAAGTGGCTACAATAAGAAAACGTTTTCTGTATACCCGCAAGGATTGAGCGGATTGCGGTTTGGCAACGGTGTTGATGAACTGGTGCAATAACATGACCTCCTTGTCTTTGCCCAGTGGCCGAGTCTGCAGAATTGCCAGAAATCGAGGCTCGTTGGTCTAGGCGTATGATTCTCGCTTAGGGTGCGAGAGGTCCCGGGTTCAAATCCCGGACGAGCCCTGCCTTCCGATGACATAGCTCTTTGGAGTTTCGGGTGCTTTCTGTCCGAGTTCCTTGTGTCTGCAAAACATTTCATCATCTCGTTCTGAAGTTTGGAAAGGCTGTCACATTCATGGTTCACCCACTCTGGGCCCTATTAAAGTGAAAGGCTTTTTTCCAGTTCCTGTACGTATGCTTTTTTCTGATGGCGAAGATACCTTTCTGCCTCAATCGGAGGCAAAGAACAAGCCACGTCGCTGGAGAATGCGGGCATCGATCCCGCTACCTCTCGCATGCTAAGCGAACGCTCTACCATTTGAGCTAATTCCCCTGCGTTAGGCTGAGATACACCCCCTCGTCCAGGCGCCTGTGATGAAACAAAACGTATTGTATCATGAGTGCCCTAACCTTCTTTTGTTTGTGCAGTGCCTCTGACTTCAAAGTCCACTGGTAATTTTGGCTTGTTGGAGTAGTAGTATGTTTCTGTATACCATCTTACACAAGTGTGATGAAACAAATGTATTGTATCATGAGTGCCCTAACCTTCTTTTGTTTGTGCAGTGCCTCACACTTCAAAGTCCACTGGTAGGTAATTTTGGCTTGTTGGAGTAGTAGTATGTTTCTGTATACCATCTTACACAAGTGGTAAGCAGTGTGTGACTTGGCTACTGTCTGGATGAACTTGTCCAAAACCAAACACATTGTCTCATGACCTGCTTGTGTTTCCCCAAAACTGCAGTTTGGTATAGAGCCGTTGGTCAAGGGGTCTGTTTTTAATTAGAGTGTACGTATTTCTATCCTATTATTAGTGCTTTTCTGTGCACTGGTTATAGAAATAATTGAATTCAATGTGCTTCCCGCTATGCCTTCGATGCCACAGGTATCTTTCGCATTGCTGACTCAGACCTTCCCCTACAACCAAGTGTATGACACACATCGGGACCCACAAAGAGGTTCCTCAGAGATATGAACTCGGATTGCTGGATTCAAAGTCCAGAGTGCTCACCATTACACCATGGATCCCACGAGAGAAGAAAGTGGCTACAATAAGAAAACGTTTTCTGTATACCCGCAAGGATTGAGCGGATTGCGGTTTGGCAACGTTGTTTATGAACTGGTGCGAAAACATGACCTCCTTGTCTTTGCCCAGTGGCCGAGTCTGCAGAATTGCCAGAAATCGAGGATCGTTGGTCTAGGGGTATGATTCTCGCTTAGGGTGCGAGAGGTCACAGGTTCAAATCCCGGACGAGCCCTGCCTTCCGATGACATAGCTCTTTGCCGTTTCGGGTGCTTTCTGTCCGAGTTCCTTGTGTCTGCAAAACATTGCACCATCTCGTTCAGAAGTTTGGAAAGGCTGTCACATTCATGGTTCACCCACTCTGGGCCCTATTAAAGTGAAAGGCTTTTTTCCAGTTCCTGTACGTATGCTTTTTTCTGATGGCGAAGATACCTGTCTGCCTCAATCGGAGGCACAAGCCACGTCGCTGGAGAATGCGGGCATCGATCCCGCTATCTTTCGCATGCTAAGCGAGCGCTCTACCATTTGAGCTAATTCCCCTGCGGCAGGCTGAGATACACCCCCTCGTCCAAGCGCCTGTTATCCACCATAAAACATAAACGTTAAACATAAACACATTCCTTGTCACAAAGCTTGCGGCTGCTGATGGTTTTTACAGGCTGCCGCAGTAACATCTATTTTAAGGCCCATCTGGAAGGGGGCACCCGGATTTGAACCAGGGACCTCTCGATCTGCAGTCAAATGCTCTACCACTGAGCTATACCCCCTCGTTCAAGCACTTTTAAACCATCAAAAAGTATAACACGTAGAAACATGCAAACAGAACAAACGTCTTCATAATGCTGTAAAGTGCTGATGTTTTCTGTCTACCAACTTGTATTAGAGGTCAGCAGTTTGTGGTAAGAACATATCTTGATGAAACAAAACGCATTGTATCATGAGTGCCCTAACCTTCTTTTCTTTGTGCAGTGCCTCACACTTCAAAGTCCACTGGTAATTTTGGCATGTTGGAGTAGTGGTATGTTTCTGTATACCATCTTACACAAGTGGTAAGTAGTGTGTGACTTGGCAACTGTCTGGATGAACTTGTCCAAAACCAAACACATTGTCTCATGACCTGCTTGTGTTTCCCCAAAACTGCAGTTTGGTATAGAGCCGTTGGTCAAGGGGTATGACAAACATCGGGACCCACAAAGAACTCGGATCGCTGGATTCAAAGTCCAGAGTGCTCAACATTACACCATGGAACCCACGAGAGAACAAAGTGGCTACAATAAGAAAACGTTTTCTGTATACCCGCAAGGATTGAGCGGATTGCGGTTTGGCAACTGTGTTGACTGGTGCGAAAACATACTTATTGTCCCACGTGAAACATGACCTCCTTGTCTTTGCCCGGTGGCCGAGTCAATGTCAGTTTCCATCGCTCCAACATCATCAGGCAATGGTTTGCGGGCCACAACAGGATGCTGGTGGAGTTCCTCTCACCCTACTCTTTTTCTTTAACCCCATTGAGGAATTTTTCTCAGCATGAAGATTAAAAGTATATGATCGCCAGCCGCATACACAGATGACCCTTCTGGCTGACATGGATGTAGCGTGTGATGACATGACAGCGGATGCCTGCAGTGGCTGGATTAGACACTCTGAAAGATGATTTTCACGCTGTATCGTAAGAGAAGATGTTCGTTGTGATGTGGATGAGAATTCGTTGCCCAAAAGACAGGAACGTCAGAAGGTGTAGGAAGACTGCACTGTAATTCCACTGCACTGCATGTACATGTTTCCCTAAGGAGATTGTCTTATGTTCAGATTTCAAATTTTTTTGTGCTATGCAGTGCTGTCTTTTCCTGTCTGCATCGCAATGACACGGTCTGTCAATAAATTATTGTACAAACAGTAAAAGCGTAAACGTGAATCATGTGCCGTCTCTTGCAATCAAACAATCAAAATCAGAAATGCACTTATTGTTTTGCAAATGTCAAGGATGATTCGAGAAATGCTCCACTCATCACTCTCAGGTCACTCCGCTGCACACGTCTGATCACTTCTTCGTCACCCTCGACCTCACCGCTCCAGACAAAATAGATGTCTGACCGCTGGTCACTTTCCGGCGCAGCCTGCGGTCCCTACCTACTGCTTTTCCTCTGCTGTCTTGTCTGCACTCCCCCCTCTGAAAGGCTCTCTCTTTTGAATTCCAACAGTGCCACAGACACTCTGTGTTCCACGCTTACATCCTGCTTGGACACCTATGCCCTCTCACATCTGGACCAGCCCGTGCATCCCTGTCTGCCCCCTGGTTATCGGATGTACTACGTGAGTATCGCACCAGCCTCCGGTCAGCTGAGAGAAAATGGCACAAGTCAAAAGACCATACTGACCTCTCTCTCTACCAGTCTCTCCTCTCTACTTTTCCTTGTGACGTCACCTCTGCAAAAACTGATTATAACCACTCGAAGATCAGCAACTCTCCTGACTCTCGCACGCTCTTAAAAACCTTCTCTGCTCTCCTCTGTCCGCCTGATCCCACACCTTCATCGGAGTTAATGGCTGATGATTTTGCATCGCTCTTCGTAAAGAAAACAACCGCCATCAACAGACAATTTTCTACACCACCACCACCCGTTGAACCCGCCCACAACCCTGACACGTGGGTGCTCCCCGCCTTTTCTCCTCTGTCTGAAGATGATGTATCCAAGGTCATTGGTTCCAACCACCCTACCACCTGCCCACTGGATCCCTTCCCAACCCATCTCCTCATGCCATCTCTCCAGCAGTTGTGCCTGTTCTGACCCACGCCATCAACTCTTTGCTCACCACTGGGACATTTCCTACTGCGTTCAAAGAGGCCTGCATCACACGGCTACTGAAGAAACCCACTCTCAACCTTACACTGCTAGAACACTACAGGCCGGTGTAGTGTGTGAAAATACATAACTTCCGTCAAAATGTAGGTGACTAATTTCAACCTCTAATTCTTTTCTGTCATCTTAAAAAAAGAATTGTACTTACCTCACTATTCTTAGCTTTGTTTACTGTGCTAGGCTTTAATGGAATGGATTTTATGCACTTATGAATTTTGTTGCCAATGTTTTTATAATTGCTTCCAATGTTTCCTCATCTGTAAGTCGTTTTGGATAAAAGCGTCTGCTAAATGACTAAAAGTAAATTTAATGAAATGTGTAATGTCATGTGTAATGTGTAGTGTGTGTGCGTGGCCTTGAAATTTTTGCATATCTACGTAATCATGATTAAATGCTTCTTGAGACACACAGTGTTGCATCTTTGCATGAATCAAACGAATTGTTTCTGGCTATATGCATCCATGCATCAGTTTGAGAGGGGTGGAAATGGGACACTTAGGTGAAACAAAACTGCCCCAAAAGAATTATAATGGGTCTCTGTTGAATAGTATAATCCCCTGTGGTGGAAATTTTCATGACGTGGTTTTCTTCACTCTAATCTCTGTAAAAATTGATTCAAGACTGTCTATCTTGTTGTTCTTAAATTCCTTAGAAATGTTTTGCTACGTGGCAGACCACTCAGCTCCTTTACCCTTGAGCAAAGACCAAGAAGTTCTGGTGAAGATAAGAGATGGTGTCACATTTTTGTTACCAAAGATACGTTCTTGCTCAAGGGAGGGGAGAAGAAGGGGTGTCATGTTTGGATCATAAAAAAGCCCTGTAAGTGAGAAGGAGGGCGCCTTCTCTCTGCACCATGCTTGTGATGCAGACTGAATGTCAATAAAATATAAAATACCTTGCAAGGTAACTCATGCTCTCTGTGTGTTGCATTTGTCTGAAGTGTTTAAAACTCACATTGATTAAGGAATAAGAAAATTCCACAACAATTTGGCGACGATGCATGGGATTACAAGGCTGATGGAGAACGGATTAGAGTTGACTGATCATCCTGGACATAGCAAATCCAGCTCTAACCCCATACAGGGACGAGAGAACTCTACTCCGGACCCCAAGCTGGCGTGATCCCAAAAGAACTCAGCGCAAGGAACAAAAGTGAAAAACGGTGAGTCAAAAAGATTCTAAACAGCCTGATTAGAGGGGGGACTACTCAGAATCGTGTTAGATTCTAAACAGCCTGATTAAAGAGGGGGGGGCTCTCAGAATCGTGTTAGATTCTAAACAGCCTGATTAGAGGGTGGACTACTCAGAATCGTGTTAGATTCTAAACAGCCTGATTAAAGAGGGGGGGCTCTCAGAATCGTATTAGATTCTAAACAGCCTGATTAGAGGGGGGACTACTCAGAATCGTGTTAGATTCTAAACAGCCTGATTAGAGGGGGGACTACTCAGAATCGTGTTAGATTCTAAACAGCCTGATTAGATGGGGGACTACTCAGAATCGTGTTAGATTCTAAACAGCCTGATTAAAGAGGGGGGGCTCTCAGAATCGTGGAAAAATGGGGCAAGGATTATCCCATACGAATATGGATAAACCAACATACAGAGAAATGAGGAAAAGGTGGGGAACGGGAAGTTTACAAGGTGTACCCTATTTCAAAGTAAAGCTAACTTTCCAGAAAACGGTACATTTAGTACCACAAAATTAGAGAAAATAAGAGAACACATGGGGAAAAAAGACACAAAAAAAGAAAGGGACAAATATGATGAAGCGTGTAAATGTTTAGAATTATGGGAGAAGGAAGCAAATAGACGTGACCATGTTTTTGAAGAAAAGGCTTTGGAAGAACTGCCACCGCCGAAAGCTCCATTTTACCCTGTTTTGTCTGACTATAATGATTTAACCCCTCTGTCTCCTTTACCCCCATCTATGACGTGTTACAAACACCAACCGGAGGATGATTGTGTCCCTCCTCACCGACATCTGAACCCGATCGAGGCAGCTACAGTGCCCCCACCAGCACCAGTGCCGCACATGCCACAGCCCGTGGTGACCCCAAAGCAAGACAAAGTCCGTCCAGCCCCGCCGGTCGCCAGAATTCCCGTGACGAGAGGAGCGGCAAAAAGACAGACACAGCCGGATACTCCACCCGCATGGCAGAATACGTCGAACGACTTTTATCCCAAATTTTTATTGATGAAGAAGGACAGCAGTTCCCTATGGTCGAGGTGGCAGGTCCAGAGGGACCCAAATTAGTTTTTAGACCCTGGGCCAAAGCCGAAATGAAAGAGGCAGCTGAACATCTCAGTTCAGCAGAGAAAGGGGGAGTATTGATGGCTGAAGCTAGAGGAATTCTCACCCTCAACGAGAGAATTAGAGAGACTGTTGAAAGTCAGACTAAAACCATCTGACCTAAGAAAGCTACAATGGCCTGTGGAGGATAAGAGAAGGGAACATGTCAACTGGTCGTATGCAGACAATGCTGTACAGGAGGATTCTGGAAGAATTCTTAAAAGGACTAAAAACTACGTTTCCCAAAGCTCTGAACCTGAACAAGATCGCTGCTTGTGTGCAAAAAACGGATGAAAGAGTGGAGGATTTCTTGGCCAGGCTGGAGGAAGTATTTAAAGAACATTCTGGACTTCAACCTGATGCAGATGGACCAGACATTGGTCCGTTCGAAAGACATCTCAGGTCCGCTTTTCTGCGGAACCTCAGAGGAGAGCTGAGACGAGAAGTGGAAAAATCATGCATCGAGCCAGATCGCGCAAGAATGAGTGAGATCGTCCGTCATGCTGTGCACGCAGAAAGACAAACAGAGAAGAAAGAGCTTCAGAAGAAACACAAACAAGACGAAGAACTTCACATGGCTCTAGTAAACATCGGTGAAGAGCATGGAGGGAAAGGAAACTGGCGTGGACGTGGAAGAGGAGGTTTTAAACCCTCTGGCATGTATGGAGAGAAGTGTTTAAATTGTGGAAGAACGGGGCATTGGCAGAAAGATTGTCCTGAGCCTCGGAGATCGCAGAGGTCAGGAGAAAAGGTAGATGGAAGTGAGGAGAAGAGGCATCATTCCGAGGGTGGTGAGTATGATTTCCCCTAGCATATGCAATGAAGAAATGCTTTTTCCTACTGTATGCAATGAAGATCTGCTTAGCTCACATTCCATGATGAATGAAACTGCTTTCTGAACTTTGCTAAAATGCACAATGCCTGTGTGCAACAAACTGCTTGAATCTTTGATAAATTCAGGGGCAACAAATAGCCTACTGTGATTCACAAGAAGTGTTTAAATTTGCCAGAGTCTAAACTAGCTGTTTATTCCCTAAATGCTAGTGGCTCTAATGTAAAATAATTTATGTCAAAAGGGTGCAATGCGAGTTGGGGAGTGTCAAATTTCAACACAGGTTTCTCATGTCTGACTGCTGCCCGATTCATTTGCTGGGCAGAGTCATAATGTGTATGATGACAGATTGAGCATGATACCAACACGACCTGTGTGCAGCGCTCGTACAGCTGTACGATGTAATATTGAATTGCGTAAGTACGATGTAGAAAGTTTTGCCTCACAGAGCCTCATGACATTGATTGTAATGGTGTGGGGAGCTGTGGGTGTTTTGCTGACAAATATGCGCACGCCATAGATATGGAGGACTAAACATGACAGAAGGAAAAATAAATAAATAAATAAATACAAGTAGAAATAAATAAATAAATGCATAAATAATAGTGAAAATAAATACATATTGGTAATATAAATGGCTATTTCTGTATTTTTGCATGTATTTATTAATTTATTTATGCATTTCTATATGTATTTATACATTTATTTCTATATTTATGTATTTATGCATTTATTTATTTATACATTTTTTATTTATAAATTTTTTATTTCTACATTTATTTATTTCTGTATTTCCACATTTCTACATTTATTTATTTCTGTATTTCCACATTTCTACATTTATTTTTCCCTACGCCTGTATGCTAATTGAGTGGGAGGTGCCAACATCAGTCTGAAGAAGGATTGGTTAGAGCGATGTGATCGAATCTTGATTTCGCTGCCCTGTTTCGCTGGTACAAGCAAGCCTACTCGGTAATGCTGCTTGAGTATGTAGCCTGGATGGAGACTTTTGTTCAAGCGATTGCTAACGATTTAAGATCATTAGCGCAGGATTGTGAGAACAATGCTTCCAATGACTATCTCCAGTTTCGTTTGTGCAGAGTAATGGAGGATTTAGTTCAGATCAGTGCTGAAATGGATGTCGAAGTTGAGGTAGCAGTGCTAGAGAGTCTTCAAGAAATCCTCCGCCAACTTCACATTTGAAGTGTTTTCACACACAAAAAGAGTAATGAAGAAATTTTGGGAAGGTGCCCGTACAACTTTGGGTAACAGGAAAATATTATGTTGGGTTGATTAGGAACTGTGAGCCTGTTGTGATAACGCCCAAGGGTAATTTTCGTCCATGCAAACAGCAATACCCCCTCAAACTAGAAGCCTCAAACCAGAAGCCCTCAATGGCATAAGGCCAATATTTAATGAGTTTAAAAATATTAAAAAATAAAGGCATAGTTACCAATATACCTCTTGGTCAGATCCAAGTTTTAATTATCATTTTTATGCTGATGACATTCAAATATATACTACCTGTACATCAACTCTATCTATCACACCCGACAAAATTTCTACTTGTGTGCATGAAATAAAAGATTGGCTCCATTCAAATTTTCTAAAACTTAACATGGACAAAACTGAGATTATTTTCACCGGACCTCCGTCAGTCACTAAGAACATTCCTACCAATTTCACCTGTGAGACCGCTGGCTCTCATATCAAACCATCTAGTACTGTTAAAAATCTCGGTGTTATCTTTGACTCGTCTCTATCTTTCCACTCTCACATTAATTCTATCACTAAATCAGCATTCTTTCATCTACGCCGTATCGCTCACCCCCGTCCCTTCATTAGTACCGCAGATGCTGAAACTATCATCCATACTTTTGTCACATCACGCCTTGATTACTGCAATGCACTTTTCATTGGCTTATCTGTCAGCTCCATTTCCAAATTGCAATATATCCAAAACTCTGCTGCTAGAATACTTACCCACACCAAGCGTTCTGCACATATCACCCCAATTCTGCATGATCTTCACTGGCTCCCGGTGGCTTACCGTATTAATTTTAAAATTCTCCTTCTCACTTTTAAATCTCTGCATGGCTTGGCTCCTCCTTATCTCTTCAACCTGCTCCTCCCCTACACCCCGACTCGCACTTTACGATCCTCTGACTCCTACCTTCTCGTTGTCCCTCGGCATCGCCTTGCTTCAATGGGGGGTTGATCATTTAGTGTTGTTGCACCCAAAATGTGGAACTCTCTCCCCCGATCTCTCTGTTCTGTTAACACTATCTCTGAATTCAAAACCATGCTCAAAACTCACCTTTTTTCAGAATGTCACAATTCATAATTATTATTTCTATTTCAATTTTATGTGCTGCCCATTCACCTAATTCTTATCTACTGTTGTTTTGTCTGCTGTCTTTGTCAACCGCCTTTTTTTGTTGTTTGTTTATTGTAAAGTGTCCTTGAGCCCTGGAAAGGCGCTATATAAATAAAACGTATTATTATTATAGTTGTGCCATGCCCAAATTTACCGGAAAGGTAAAGGCGCAGGCCTTTGTTTACAGTTTAAAAGATAACAGAAAAGAACACAAAGTAAATGTCTCCAAAGTCCAGCTGGCAAAACAAGTTGTTCGTTTTTTGGGTCACGAAATTACTGACCGCGGCAGAAAGCTGTCCGCAAAGCGTGTCTGCAATTACAGACATCGCAAGTCCAAAAGCAAAGAAGCAATTGATATCATTTTTGGGGACCATTTCTCTGCTCAGACAGCAGAGCTCATTGCACTCACATGTGCATGCGAAATAGCAAAGAATAAAAATGTAGACATTCACACAGATAGTAGATATGCATTTGGTGTAACTCATGATTTTGGCACACTGTGGAAACACAGAAACGTTTTAAAAGCTGATGGTAAAAACATTCTTAATCACACACAGGTTGCTGATATGCTATCTGCCATTCTTCTCCCATCAGCCATTGTTGTGTGTGACTATGCCACACACACTTTTGTATCTGAAACTTTTTTTGCAGGAAGCCGACGAGCTGACCTTGCCTCAAAGCAAGCAACATCGGAGCCACAGACAGATTTTCTCCAGAAATCACTAACAAAACTCTTTCTCTTGCAGAGATGCAAACATTTTGCACAACCGGATAAGCGTGCACTCTGCAAGGAGTGCTCATGTAAATACACAGACAATGTTTGGGGGGGCCCAAATGGCCTCACCTGTTTGCCAAAACATTTTTTCTCTGCTTTTGCGACAAAAGGGGGGATGTTACATGGCAATGTGTTTTTGTGTTTTTGCTCTCAAAATATTTGTGCAGGTCAAAGGAGCAGTAGCAAACGGAGCTGACAAATCATTACACAGCTTCCAGCCAGGAGACTTCGAAGATGTCAAAGATTTCAGGAGGAAGTCGTGGGAAAGACACACCTCCCACAGCAAAAAGGTGTCCAAGGAGGGGCAACTCCAACCGTATGGCTCTTCACAATGGTCGTGCTGACTGAAGCGACAGGAGGGGCACTATTGAAGCTCGCAAAGGCAATCAACTGTTCGAGTCGGGGACGCATCGAACCCCGAGAAATTAGAGATTATAGAATTTTGTTTCTGTGCAACACTATATTCCAAGTTTAATAAAATGGAATGGGGAGGGACAGTGTTACCCTAATTCTGGTAGGTACTGGGGAACAAATATGTATTTGTGTAGAGGTACGTGTACCTCAGGTGATGTTGTGGATAAGGCAACAAAATTTGAAAATGTGGGCCATTATGTCCCCTGGGACGGCCAAATAAAAAGGAAAAAGACTAGCTCTAACTCAGAAAAATTTAAATTATGAGGGAACGGGAGCAACTTCCCAAATAAGAGGGGAAATATGGAAAGTGATAAAGGTTTAAGCAGGGCAGTATTGGTGTATGTGGTAGAGAAAGGGGAAAGACACAGGTCAGAAGGTTCAGATATCAGTGCAGCCAAGGAATTTTCAGGCAGAGCAGGCAGAAAAAGAGGCACAGGGAGTAAAGGCTAGGACATGGATAGATCCAGGAGAAACGAACGTAGATATGAGAAAGGCAATATACCAATACAAAGGCAATAAGGCATGAGCATTGGCTCTGATGCAGAAGAAAGAGGTAGGAGTGAATGACAGTTGTTGGTGGTGTATCCAACTCGAGCAGGCTTGGAAAGTCAGTCCTGTGAAATTAGAGGATGAGAGAAGGCTGAAGGATCAATTACCCTGCAAAGCCACCACCCTGTTGACAGTTGCAAACAGCACCAACGAAGCAGAGGCGGCACGAAAGACAGACTGCAGAGAACCAGGTGGTAAGTACAGTAACAGTTTTGACACCAGGCCTCTGAATATACACCCCAGGATAGGACATGTTTGCCTGTGTAGAGCGAAAGGGGGGCCACTCATAGGAACATCAGAATGCAAAAACATAGTGAAAACCAATGATAACCAACCAAATTGTTCATTTAATAGTTGGAATTTCACCTGCCCGTTCTCAGAGGACGAGGTAGGCCTAAGTGGCGTAGTACGGGTCTGTGGGGAAAGAGCATTCCACAGACTGCCCATGAAATGGACAGGCTGCTGTTATCCAGCTCTCCTGTCCGTAGGAGCAGCTGCCTACGCACCTAGAAAAATCAGAGAAAAAGAGATTTGCTCGACGTTGACAGCATGCCCAGTACCTATGAAGGGGCATGGCTGATGGACCCCTGGACGTCCCCACAGGGCACTGTCCTGTGGAATATTTTGGAGGTCTTGGTGGAGCTATAAGCATGACAAAATTGAACGGATTGGCTTGGCAGGTTTTAGCATTGGCAAACTCAACTGAAAAAGCTTTGGGTCTATTGAGCGAGGAGATGGCACAGATGAGGGAAGTAGTTTTACAGAGTAGATTAGTTTTAGACATGCTTACGGCAGAGAAAGGCGGTGTGTGCAAAATGCTCGGGGTCAGTTGTTGTTTCTACATTCCGGATTATGCTGATAATGTAACCGACATTATAAACACATGAAGAATGCAACCAGGGAACCAGATTATATGACTAACAGTCTGTTGAAATGGTGGAATAGCCAAGGTTGGGGGGCGTGGCTGATGCAGGTGGCATTACCCATTCTAGTGGGATTGTTATTTCTTATAATTATGTTACCATGTTTAATTTACTGTTTTCAAAACTGTTTAAATAAATTACTATTAGGGAGCATGGCTGCTATTGAACAAAGGTTCATGGTGCAGACCATCGATCTCACGGAAGGGGAATTTATTGAGTACGATGACAACGGCCTATGAAATCTGTAGGAGAAAGGGCAGTGCTCATCTTACAGGTTGAGGCATAAAGAGTTTGGTTATCATATATGATAAGAGATAGGAATGTGGTGAAAATTTTCAAGACGTGGGTTTCTTCACGCTAATCTCTGTAAAAATTGATTCAAGACTGTCTATCTTGTTGTTCTTAAATTCCTTAGAAATGTTTTGCTACGTGGCAGACCACTCAGCTCCTTTACCCTTGAGCAAAGACCAAGAGGTTCCGGTGAATATAAGAGATGGTGACACATTTTTGTTACCAAAGATACGTTCTTGCTCAAGGGAGGGGAGAAGAAGGGGTGTCATGTTTGGATCGTATAAAAGCCCTGTAAGTGAGAAGGAGGGCGCCTTCTCTCTGCACCATGCTTGTGATGCAGACTGAATGTCAATAAAATATAAAATACGTTGCAAGGTAACTCATGCTCTCTGTGTGTTGCATTTGTCTGAAGTGTTTAAAACTCACCTTGATTAAGGAATAAGAAAATTCCACAACACCCCCACAACATTTAAGCACTAGTTTTACAATATACAGTAAGTATACTTTAAGTAAACAGTGGCATTTTATTTTACTCAATTTAGTGTTTTGCATTACTATATTTTTTTCCACATAGGACTGCAAGACAACTTCACTGGGTTGCAGACGGCCCATTTTCACACCTAAACAGTCTTTTTTCACTCTCTACAGGGATCTCATCCCTGAACAACAGAGGGGTCAGATTGGAGATGACCTGCCAAAGTACGTGTTAGTTTGGGACAATGTCAGTTTCCATCGCTACAACATCATCAGGCAATGGTTTGCGGGCCACAACAGGATGCTGATGGAGTTCTCCTCACCCTACTCTCCATTCCTTAACCCCATTGAGGAAATTTTCCTCAGCATGAAGATTAAAAGTATATGATCGCCAACCGCATACACAGATGACCCTTCTTGCTGCAATGGATTTAGAGTTTGATGACATCACAGCTGATGCCTGCAGAGGCAAGATAAGACACTCTGAAAGATGATTTTCACACTGTATCGCAAGAGAAGTTATTCTATTTGATGTGGATGAGAATTTTTTGCCCAAAAGAAAGGAACGTCGGGAGGTATAGGAAGACTGCACTGTAATTCCACTGCACTACATGTAAAGTTTTCCTAAGGAGAATTGTCTTATGTTCAGATTTCTACATTTTTTTGTGCTATGCAGTGCTGTCTTTCCCTTTCTGTATCACAATGACACGGTCTGTCTATAACTTACGGTACAAACAGTAATAGTGTAAATTTGTATCATGTGCAGTCTGTTGCAATCAAACAATCAAAATCCGAAATGCACTTAATGTTTTGCAAATGTCAAGGATGATTCGAGAAATGCTCCACTCATTAATCTCAGGTCACCCCACTGCACACATCTGATCACTTCTTCGTCACCCTCGACCTCACCGCTCCAGACAACGCAGATGTCTTACCGCTAGCCACTTTCCGGTGCAACCTGCGGTCCCTCCCTCCCTCTTGCTTTTCCTCTGCTGTCTTGTCTGCACACCCCTCCCTCTGAGGGGCTCTCTCTTTTGAATACCAACAGCGTCACAGACGCTCTGTGTTCCATGCTTTCATCCCGCTTGGACAGACTATTCCCTCTTGCATCTAGACCAGCCCGTTCATCCCTGTCTGCCCCCTGGTTATCGGATGTAGTGCGTGATCATCGCGCCAGCCTCAGGTCAGCTGAGAGAAATGGCACAAGTCAAAAGACCATACTGACCTCTCTCTTTACTAGACTCTCCTCTCTACCCTCTCCGTTGACGTCACCTCTGCAAAAACTGATTATTACCACTCGAAGATCAGCAGCTCTCCTGACTATCGCACATTCTTCAAAACCTTCTCTGCTCTCCTCTGTTCGCCATACTCCCACACACATTTTGCGTCGTTCTTCATAAACTACCGCCATTTACAGCCAAATTTTCTACACCACCACTACCTGTTGAACCCGCCCAAATCCCTGACACGCATTTGCTCCCCGCCTTTTCTCCTCTGTCTAAAGCTGATGTTTCCAAGGTCATTGGTTCCAACCCCTCTACCACCTGCCCACTGTATCCCATCCCCACCCATCTCCTCCAGGCCATCTCTCCAGCAGTTGTGCCTGTTCTGGAGAGATGTGCCTGTTCTGACAGGCAAAGAACCCCTGTCAGAATCCCCTTTGGGGGTTCTAACAAACCCCCCAAGCCAGATTCCCCAGTAAAATTCTCTCAGACAGCAAGTGCAGTGAGTTTGCTTCTTTCTTCTCTGATAAAATCAATAACATTAGAAAGGTGATCAGCACATCCTTGAGTAGTGCTGGGGTTAGACAGATCACACCACAACCTGAGAAAGTAGTTACAATGTATGATTTTGAAGAAAACCGTTCAACACCTTAAAACATCAACCTGCGCCCTTGACGCACTTCCCACATCTTTTTTCAAAAGTGTGTTAAACTGTTTAAAAGCAGATCTTCTAGATGTGGTAAATGCCTCGCTTCTCTATGGAAGTTTCCTAAACTCCCTGAAAACTGCTGTTGTCAAACCCCTCCTGAAAAAGAGCAATCTGGATAAGACCATATTAAACAGCTATAGACCGATCTCAAATCTTCCCTTCATAGGTAAGATCATTGAAAGAGTTGTCTTCAAACAGCTGGACAAATTCTTAAGCTCAAACGGATACTTTGACAATTTTCAATCTGGGTTCCGCCTGCATCACAGCACAGAGACAGCGCTCATTAAGATAGTAAACGACATTCGCTTAAGTACTGATTCAGGCAAATTATCCGTGCTGGTCCTACTCGACCTCAGTGCTGCATTTGACACGGTCGATCACAACATACTTATAGACAGGCTGGAAAACTGGGTAAGGCTCTCTGTGATAGTCCTAAAATGGTTCAGGTCATACCTAGAAGCAATAGGTTATTATGTGAGTATAGGTGACCATAAGTCTGAGTGGACATCCGTGACATGCAGAGTCCCTCAAGCCTCAATTATTGCGCCTCTCCTATTCAACCTGTACATGCTCCCAATGAGCCAAATAATGAGAAATAATCAAATTGCTTACCACAGCTATGCAGACGACACACAGATATACTTAGCCCTATTGCCTAACGATTACAGCCCCATTGACTCCCTGCTCAAATGCATTGATGAAATAAATAGTTGGATGTGCCAAAACTTTCTTCAGTTAAACAAAGACAAAACGGAAGTCATTGCGTTTGGAAATAAAGATGAAGTTCTCAAGGTGAACGCGTACCTTCACTCTAAAGGTCAAACAACAAAAAATCAAGTCAGGAATCTCGGTGTGTCTCTAGAGTCAGACCTTAGCTTCAGTAGTCATGTCAAAGCAATAACTTAATCAGCATACTATAATCTGAAAAATATTGCAAGAATTAGATGCTTTGTTTCCAGTCAAGACTTAGAGAAACTAGTGCATGCTTTCATCACCAGCAGGGTGGATTATTGTAATGGACTCCTTACTGCCCTCCCCAAAAAGACCATAAGACAGATGCAGCTCATACAGAACTCTGCGGCAAGGATTCTGAGCAGAACCATAAAATTTTATCATATCACACCAGTCCTCAGGTCTTTACACTGGCTACCAGTTACATATAGGATAGATTTTAAAGTTTTATTACTGGTATATAAATCGTTCAATGGCCTAGGACCTCAATAAATTGCAAATATGCTCATTGAATACAGACCCAAAATGACTCAGGTCATTAGGATCGCATCAGCTAGAAATACCAAGGGTTCTCTCCAAGTAAGGAGAGTCTGCATTTAGCTATTATGCGAGCCGCAGCTGGAACCAGCTTCCAGAAGAGATCAGATGTGCTCCCACAGTAGTCACATTCAAATCCAGACTCAAAACACATCTGTTTAACTTTGCATTTAATGAATGTGCACTGTGCCTCTGACCGTCCGACTGTTTGTGCTGTACTTTATTTTATTTATTATCTATTCTAAACTATATTTTATTTTATTTTTGAACCCCTCTTGAAACAAGACCGATTACTGTCCAGGAGGTTGTTTTCCCCATGAGAAAGGAGGAGAGCTGGTTGAACACAACTCGCTCCAGAGCTTTGGCAATGAGATCCCTGTTCAGGGATGAGATCCCTGTAGAGAGTGTCTAAAAAGATTACAAGATGTTCTCTATTGTATGGCCCAATAATGGAAATATGCGTAAGCACACCATTCTCAGAGATAGCAGCACCCATCGGTATGTTCCCGCCCCTCCTGTTTAGTTGTGAAAAGGGGCCGTCTGGCACCCCGTGAAGTTGTCTTGCAGTCCTATGTGGAAAAAATATAGTAATGCAAAACACTAAATTGGGTCAATTAAAATGCCACTGTTTACGTAAAGTATACTTAATGTTTAATGTAAAACTAATGCTTAAATGTGATGGGGATGATACTTTTCAACAGAGACCCTTTATAATGCACTTTGATCAACATGACATAAGCAATTGATAATGTAGGAAACAGCAGAGAATTGTACATAATCATTTGCATGGATGAACCAAAGCATTTGCAACTTGTTCAAAGAAATGAGAAAATGTTTTTTTGATGTGCACAAGTGACACAATGATGTGAGGATTGCACAAGTAGTTTTGAGAATTTCAATTCTGATCTTAGAAATGTACCAAATTGACTTAGAAAAACTTTTGTTTCACCTAAATGTCCCATTTCCACCCCTCTCAAACTAATGCATGGATGCATATAGCCAGAAACCATTTGTTTGATGCATGCAAAGAAGCAACACTGTGTGTCTCAAGAAGCATTTATTCATGATTACGTAGACATGCTAAAATTTCGAGGCCACACACACACTACACATTACACATGACATGACACATGATAGCTGCAAATAAACCTCCGTATTACAAATACGGAATACTAAAGACTCCTTTCTCGATATACGGCCTGAATTATTTCAATTCTCTCGCATTTCAGATAACCTAGAACATCTTGTGAAAATGGAGCGTAACTTTAAGCAAAACAATATTAGAGGTATTTCGCAAAGCACGGAAGAACAACATCTTAACGTACAGGAAAGCCCCAAAAAACATCTCCAGAGGTGTTCTTCTCCACTGGAATTTTGGATTCCTCGCCAGTCGACACCGTTTGCACAGTGGCTGCACTAGTTTTGCTCCCCGGGATGTCCTGACATCATCTCTCCAGGATACTCTGAATGACCTTCCCGAGAGGTAAGACTTGAACCATTGCAACGCCATTCCAGAGACACCCATAGCACTGAGAGAAGACAGGAGGATGTGATGATTGACAGTGTCAAAAGCAGCACACAGATCAAGTAGGATGAGTACGGATGACTTGGATGATGCTTTTTGTGCAGTCTCTGTGGAATGACCCCTCTTGAAACAAGACCGATTACTGTTCAGGAGGTTGTTTTCCGCATGAGAAAGGAGGAGAGCTGGTTGAACACAACTCGCTCCAGAGCTTTGGCAATGAGATCCCTGTTCAGGGATGAGATCCCTGTAGAGAGTGTCTAAAAAGATTACAAGATGTTCTCTATTGTATGGCCCAATAATGGAAATATGCATAAGCACACCATTCTCAGAGATAGCAGCACCCATCGTTATGTTCCCGCCCCTCCTGTTTAGTTGTGAAAGGGGCCGCCTGGCACCCTGTGAAGTTGTCTTGCAGTCCTATGTGGAAAAATATAATGCAAAACACTAAATTGAGTCAATTAAAATGCCACTGTTTACGTAAAGTATACTTAATGTTTAATGTAAAACTAGTGCTTAAATGTCGTGGGGGATGATACTATTCAAAAGAGACCCTTTATAATGCACTTTGATTAACATGACATAAGCATATGATAATGTAGGAAACAGCAGATAATTGTACATAATCATTTGCATGGATGTACCAAAGCATTTGCAACTCATTCATTCATTCATTTTCTTCCGCTTATCCGGGGCCGGGTCGCGGGGGCAGCAGTCTAAGCAGAGATGCCCAGACATCCCTCACCCTAGACACTTCCTCTAGCTCTTCTGGGGGGATACCGAGGCGTTCCCAGGCCAGCCGGGAGACATAGTCCCACATGTCCTAGGTCTTCCCCGGGGTCTCCTCCCGGTCGGACGGGCCCGGAACACCTTCCAGGGAGGGCGTCCAGTAGGCATCCGGAACAGATGCCCAAGCCACCTCAGCTGACCCCTCTCGATGTGGAGGAGCAGCGGCTCTACTCCGAGCTCCTCCTGGGGGGACCAAGCTTCTCACCCTATCTCTAAGGGATCGCCCAGCCACCCTGCAGAGGAAGCTCATTTCGGCCCAAAGCTCATGACCATAGGTGAGAGTAGGAACGTAGATTGAACGGTAAATCGAGAGCTTCACCTTGCGGCTCAGCTCTTTCTTCACCAGGACAGACCGGTACATCGACTGCATTACTGCAGAAGCTGCACAGATCTCTCTTTCAATCTCCCGTTCCATCCTTCCCTCACTCGTGAACAAGACCTCAAGATACTTAAACTCCTCCACTTGAGGCAGGAACTCTCCACTAACCTGAAGTGGGCAAGCCACCCTTTTCCGACTGAGGACCATGGCCTCGGATTTGGAGGTACTGATTTCCATTCCAGCCGCTTCGCACATGGCTGGAAACCGTCCCAGTGCATGCTGAAGGCAGTGGCGCAAAAAATGGGTATGCGCTATATGCGGCGCATGGGGGCACCCACCATGGGGGGCGCCAACGCGATGGTTTAAAAATGTGAAATAATAAAAGTTATATACATTTTTATAATATTTATATAAGTTAGTGTATATATAAAATGTTATATACATTTAAAAGGACTAACAGGCTAGGCGGCACCGGTGCCCTCATAAGATTCCATCGTATAATTTATTTAGACATAGAAGGGTAATATCGCAAGTGGGCTTCAACTGACTTGAACAGGCCAATGAAAATTGGCGAATGAAATTTGCCGCATTCATTCACCTTTTGTGCTGAGGAGCCTGAGGATTGTGCCCCGACTGCTGCAGCGGGCGGCCAGTGTTGTGGCATGAAAGACACAACGTCTCGTTCCCTCCATCAGGGAACGGAGGTTACATACGTAACCGAGACGTTCCCTTTCTGTCGGTCTCTCGACGTTGTATCGACAGAATGGGGTTCCTCGGAAAACGCCACAGAGCTGTGCCGCGTCACAATCTCACGCGAAGCGACGCTGACTGGTCTGGGCGTGTCAGACGTGAGGGCTAGCGTGAATTGTAACCTTCCAGTGGAAGGGAAGGAGTCCAGAGCTTTCTTAAAAAGATGGGAGCCCTTTCCACTAGCCGTCATGGACGGAGGCCTAGTTCTCTTAACAGCGAGAAGCCGCCCGGCACCGTAAGGGCCACTGGGAAGCACCATTCCCCTCTGAGGGAACGCGCTACGGAGACCACTTCCTACCGCAGGGAGGAGCTTAGTGGAGATCCACACACGGTCTCGCCGTATAGGGGAGAGCACGTGGGAGACATGCGGACACGAGAGGGTGTCGCGAGCAGGTGAAAGTACACCTGGGAGAGGTCATAGGGCCATCGTGTGAGAGCCATTCATGAGAAGACATCAGACGGAACCGACCATTGAGGTCCCAAGAGGGTACGGAGCGCAGACGGGCCGGATTCAGCCTTCTGGCGCCCCTCAGGTCCACCTGTGCCTGCCCGAACTGCACCCAAATGAGCTGGAGCTCCGCGGGGCGTCGACTGATGAGAGAGCGCGTCGGCTGTCTGGTTCAGGTCGCCCGGGATGTGAGTGGCTAACAGGGACTTCGTCACCTGCTGGCTCCACAGGAGGCGTCGGGCGAGTTGTGATAACTGCCGCGAACGGATACCATCCTGTCGGTTGATATACGCCACGGCAGTCGTGCTGTCCGACCGGACCAGCACGTGCTTGTCCTGCACGAGAGGTCGAAATCTCCTCAGTGCAAGTAGCACCGCCAACAACTCTAGGCGATTGATATGCCAGCGCAGGCGGGGGCCCGTCCACAGACCCGACACTGCGCGTCCGTTGCACACAGCACCCCAACCCTGCAGGGAGGCATCCGCCGTCACCACGACGCGCCTCGATAACTGCCCAAGAGGGACCCCTGTCCGTAAGAAGGTCATCGAAGACCACGGGGTTAGGGTGCACCGGCAGAAGGACGTGATGGCGACACGCCTGCTGCCGGTATGCCACGCACTCCAGGGAACTCGGCTTTGTAGCCAGTGCTGTAGCGGTCTCATGTGCATCAACCCGAGGGGGACCACCCCCGCCGAGGACGCCATGTTTCCCAGGAGCCTCTGAAATAGTTTCAGTGGGACCGCTGGTTGCTGCTTGAAGTTCTTCAGGCAGTTCAGCACCGACTGGGCACGCTCGGTAGAAAGGCGTGCAGTCAAGTTCCATACCGAGGAAGAGCATGCTCTTCACGGGGGAGAGCTTACTCTTCTCTCGGTTGACCTGCAACCCCAAAAGGTCTAGGTGCCGGAGCACCAGGTCCCTGTGTGAACACAACAGATCTCGCGAGTGTGCCAAGATGAGCCAGTCGTTGAGATAGTAGAGTATGCGAACCCCCTGCTCCATTGGGGGAGTGAGGGCGGCCTCCACGACCTTCGTAAAGACTCGTGGAGACAGGGACAAACCGAATGGGAGGACGCGGTACTGATATGCCTGTCCCTCGAACGCGAACCGCTGGAACGACCGGTGACGAGGGAGGATGGACACATGGAAGTACGCGTCCTTCAGGTCGATTGCCATGAACCAATCCTGACGCCTGACGGACGTCAGGATGCGCCTCTGCGTTAGCATCCTGAACGGCAGCTTGTGTAGGTGATTGTTCAGGGTACGCAGGTCCAAGATGGGGCGCAGCCCACCGCTCTTCTTGGGGACAATGAAATACGGGCTGTAAAACCCGGAGTACATCTCGGCCAGAGGGACGAGCTCGATCGCCCCCTTCGCCAGAAGGGTAGCGACCTCTGCCCGAAGCACGGGAGCCTCGACACCTCCCACTGAGGTGAAGCGGATGCCCCAAAACTTGGGTGGGCGCTTGGCGAACTGAATCGCATAGCCGAGACGGATCGTTCTCTCTAGCCACCGTGCTGGTCTGGGAAGAGCCAGCCAGGCTCCCAGGGACCGAGACAGGGGGACCAGAGGTTCGATCTGCTTCATTGCCCCGGGGAGGAGAGCGGCTCTGCCGAGATGCCTGCCTGGCGGTATCGCGGCACACCGCACCGTCTGACTGAGGGTGCTGGTGGCCACTGAGGGTTACACCCGACCGTGTGTCTTGCCGGGACAGAACGTGGGGTGGCCGAGCACCGTCCTGCGGAGGGTGAGAGCGGCTGTGAGGGAGACCCAGGGAGAGAGAAAGCTGTTTTTGTGAGAATGTGGGCACCAGGCCCTAAAACGGGCCCGGCTGGTGTTGCTTGGGTCTTGCAGTACGACCCTCTAGCGATGTAGTTGCTTGGGTCGGGCCCGGTGAACTCGATCTCCCTGGGTTCACCCCCTCAGGAACGCTTCTGCTTCCGCGGAGGTTGGTGACGGGATGGTGCTCTCCTCTTCAACGTCCTTCTCCGGGAGGCCGCCTGTGCTGGAGCCGGAGTCTGAGTCGTAGAGGGGCGGGTCTGCTGGGGAGCAGACGGCTGCTGGCGGGGCAGGATGTCTTTAATCGCCTCCGTCTGCTTCTTTACAGTCGAGAACTGCTGGGAGAAGTCCTCCACCGTGTCACCGAACAGCCCAAGAAAGAGCGTCAAGAAAGCGAACCTTCTCAGCGTCCCGCATCTGCGCAAGGTTCAACCAAAGGTGTCTCTCCTGGACCACTAGTGTGGACATCGTCCGACCCAGGGCCCGCGCCGTCACCTTCGTTGCCCGGAGAGCGAGGTCAGTGGCAGTGCGGAGTTCCTGCATAAGTCCTGGGTCGGTCCTTCCTTCGTGCAACTCCTTCAATGATTTGGCCTGATGGACCTGCAGGATGGCCATAGCGTGAAGGGCTGAGGCAGCTTGACCCGCAGCGTTGTAAGCCTTCGACACCAGCGATGCCGAAAACTTACACGCCTTGGAAGGGAGCCTTGGTCGATCTCTCCAGGTGGCAGCTGTCTGCGGGCACAAGTGTACCACGACTGCACGTTCCACCTGGGGAATATCGACATAGCCCTTAGCTGCCCCATCATCGAGGGAGGTCAGGGCGACCAAGCTAGTCTGACGTGCACGCGCCGAGAAGGGGGCGTTCCAGGTCCGACTGAGCTCATCATGCTCTTCCGGTAAAAATGGCACCGGGGCCGACCGCGGCTTAGAGTCGCGGCCGGCGCCGAGAAACCACGTATCCAGCCGAGAGGGCTGGGGAAGAGGCGGTGCGGTGCACTGCAGCCCAATACTCGCGGCGGCCCGGGAAAGCATGGTTGACATCTCGACGTCCGCTTCCTCCTGAGCTCGTCCCCCTGGAGGAGGGAGCTCCAAGGAATCGTCGGGGTCGGATGCCAAGAGGTCGCCCTCCGATGCTGCAAGCGACATCTCATCGTCATCACGCCCCGTATCGGAGTGCGTGACTGAGGAGCAAGGCGGCGTACCGCCTTTTCCGGGATGGTTAGACGAGCTAGGCGGGGCGTGAACGGTCCGCGAGCCAGGGGCTGACGGATTGAGGCTCACGTTGATCCCCTATCACCCTCGTTGCTCGCCGAGGCGGACGGCAGGGCTGATGCCACTGCTGCCGCGGGACGGGAAGCATTCGAGGTGGTGGCTGATTCCCGAAAGAACACAGCCACACGTGACCCCAGCACGCCGGCTCCCTTTTATACCCGGATATCCGGGGCGGGGACCGGCATGCAAATTTCATTCGCCAATTTTCATTGGCCTGTTCAAGTCAGTCAGAGATGATAGGTTCTCAAGTCAAACCCCATTCTGTCGACACAACGTCGAGAGACCGACAGAAAGGGAAAGATGGATAAACCAAAAAAGCTGTTGGGGGCTAAAAATAGAAAAAGAAAGATGGAAAAAGGAGACGTCCTGTCAAAGGGATGCGACAGCAGCTAAATACGTGGATGGTGAAAGGCAACAGCTAGGATTCAAAATGTGACGTCTATTCTTGCAAATACAATATTCATGTTAACAGATTAACGTTAGCTAGCGAGCTTGCTGAGAAACCGACCGTGGAATCATGAATAGATTTGCTACCAAACTTGGAGGCTTGCAAATATAAATATTGACTGGCAAGCTTTTTGGCAGTCAATATCTGGCAAGTGTTTGCTAACTTAATGCAAAATAATGTTGCTGCTGATATCTACATTTATATTTTGGTTATACCCTATTGTACCAATGCCATGCATGACATATCAAAATTTTATTAAAAGTAAAATAAGAACTGGTAAATATAAGGAAGCATGCACAATAAATGACTAGATGCTGGAAAACATTCCTTATGCAATAAAGCTGGTTTATCATGGATTTTTTTTTTACCATTAGCTTCATGTTAGCTCAGCTGTGCTGTCAGACATACAGGCTACTTTACATCTGCTGGATGACATGGAAGCTGCAAGGGCCACATTTCTCCTTCTTTAAAGATCTGTGCTATATGTGTACGTATGTATGTATGTATGTATGTATATAAAGATATACATCTTTAAAGATCTCTCTGACAGGAGACTTGGCCAGACGTTCCCAGTAGACCCTTACAGTACGTTTGGGTCTGCCGAGTCTGTCCAGCTTCCTCTCCCGCCATCGGATCCAACTCACCACCAGGTATTGATCAGTTGACAGCTCCGCCCCTCTCTTAACCCGAGTGTCCAAAACATATGGCCGCAGGTCAGATGAAACGACCACAATGTTGATCATCGACCTGCGGCCTAGGGTGTCCTGGTGCCACGTGCACTGATGGACACCCTTATTCTTGAACATGGTGTTCGTTATAGACAAATTGTGACTAGCACGAGAGTGGATTAACTGAACACCGCTTGGGTTCAGATCAGGGGGGCCGTTCCTCCCAATCACGCCCCTCCAGGTGTCGTTGTCGTTACCCACATGGGCGTTGAAGTCCCCCAGTAGAATGACGGAGTCCCCAGTCGGAGCACTTTCCAGCACCCCTCCCAGAGACTCCAAGAAGGTCGGGTACTCTGCACTGCCGTTCGGCCCGTAAGCACAAACAACAGTGAGAGACCTATCCCAGACCCGTAGGCGCAGGGAGACGACCCCCTCGTTCACCAGGGTAAACTCCAACACATGGCGGGAGAGCTGGGGGGATATAAGCAAACCCACACCAGCCCGCCGCTTCACACCATGGTCAACTCCAGAGTGGTGAAGTGTCCATCCTCTCTCGAGGAGTGTGGTTCCAGAGCCCAAGCCATGCGTAGAGGTGATCCCGACTATCTCTAGTCAGAACCTCTCAACCTCACGCACCATCTCAGGCTCCTTCCTCGGCAGCGAGGTGACATTCCACGTCCCTAGAGCTAGTTTCCGTGTCCAACGATCGGGTTGTCGAGGCCCTCCCCTCTGACTGCCGCCCGATCCACTATGCACTATGAGCCCACGGGAAGGCGGCCCGACGTCGCTCGTTCAGGCTGAGCCCGGCCGGACACCGTGGGGAAAGGCCCGGCCAACAGGTGCTCGCATACGAGCACCGACCACGGGCTTGGCTCCAGGGTGATGCCCCGGTTGCGCCATACCGCGCGACGTCACAGTCCTTGACATCTTATTCATTATATGGGGGTTTTTGAACCACTCTTAGTCTGATTCGTCGCCTTGAGAGACCCTGCCAGGGGCATTAAGCCCCTGACAACATAGCTACAGGGTCACTCGGGTACTCAAACCCCTCCACCACGTTAAGGTGGCAGTTCAAGGAGAGGGCATTTGCAACTTGTTCAAAGAAATGAGAAAATGCTTTTTTGATGTGCACAAGTGACACAATGATGTGAGGATTTAACAAGTAGTTTTGAGAATTTCAATTCTGATCTTAGAAATGTACCAAATTGACTTAGAAAAACTTTTGGGGCAGTTTTGTTTCACCTAAATGTCCTATTTCCACCCCTCTCAAACTAATGCATGGATGCATATAGCCAGAAACCATTTGTTTGATGCATGCAAAGAAGCAACACTGTGTGTCTCAAGAAGCATTTATTCATGATTAGGCAGACATGCAAAAATTTCAAGGCCACACACACACTACCATTACACATGATATGACACATGATAGCTGCAAATAAACCTCTGTATTACAAATACGGACTACTAAAGACTAGGGATGCACCGATACCAGTTTTTCTCTGCCGATCCGATTCCGATACTGAACTCTCAAATATCGGCCGATACCGATCCAAATCCGATATCAGTTATTGTTGACCTTTTAAGGTTTAGAATGTCTGTAACTCACACAGTCATTAAATTTATCTGCTTAAAGTCAAGCTTTGCATATTCATGAAATACATCAAAACTAAGATAAATAATATACACAGTATGACGAACACCTTTATCAAGAACACTGTGCTAAACTTATAATTGGAATAAATTACATTTAATCAAGCTATGGAGTCATCCAAATGACAATCTGTATTTTCCAACCATCCAGCATTTCTTTGATTGAAGCTGAAATCACGCTGCTTCTGTGTGATCCTCGCAACTCTTTAGCATGTAGCACAGCACTCTGCAATGCGTAACCAGAATCCATCCCATGCGCGGTTAAACTCAAAAGGGAATGGGACACACGTCGGAGCTCCAAATATTAGCAGTGAAGCTCAAAGATTTTACATCTTTTAACTGATCCGCAACATGCGACGACACTATAGAATAACTCGGGCAAAGCTGTTTCAGAAATGTATTTACGCGATGGTAAACTAACGCGGTTCAGGCGACGGAAGCCTGCATTTTCCATAACAGAGAGAGGCTGATTATCTAGTACAATAAATTCCACAACTTTTTCTGTGATTTTTACAGATTTTTTTGTCGTCTTTGTGAAGTTTTTCTTGCCTTTGAAATAATTCCTGCAAGGTTTGGTGCTTTAATTCGTCCTTTTTGCGTTTCGCTTGTACAAACTCTTCGTGATCTTTTCCGTGATGCTTCTGAAGATGTTTGATTAAATGTGTCGTGTTGTAACGCGCAACAGTACTTACACACTGGCAGCTGTGCTGCTTTCTGTTGTTTCAAGCGTGAAATATTTCCACATCTGCGACATCTTCAACGCGCTGAAATTTCCATATAGGCATAAAGTTGGGTCCTGAAAGGTCTCCCCACTAAACTCGCCTGTCGGGCCATTACGCAAAATAAATTTCAAAGTATTTAATTATTATTTTTAAGTAAATGCATTTTTCTCAAAATAAACAAACGTTTTCTATTTACTTAAATACAGCTCCCCGTTCAACAACTGCTGGTAATTTGGTATCGGATTTGGATCGGTTGTGCTGACTCGCGCATGATCGATACCCGATCCATTAAAAAAGGCATGGATCGGAGCCAAATCCGATCCAGAGTATCGGATCGGTACATCCCTACTAAAGACTCCTTTCTCGATATACGGCCTGAATTATCTCAATTCTCTTGCATTTCAGATAACCTAAAACATCTTGTGAAAATGGAGCGTAACTTTAAGCAAAACAATATTAGAGGTATTTCGCAAAGCACGGAAGAAAAATATCTTAACGTACAGGAAATCCCCCAAAAAGATCTCCTGAGGTCTTCTTCTCCACTGGAGTTTTCGGTTCCTCGCCAGTCGCCACCGTTTGCACACTGGCTGCTCTCGTTTTGCTCACCGGGGTGTCCTGACGTAAGCTTTAGCATTTTGTACTTGTTAATATTATTCTCAAATGTAACAATTTGCGTGAATTAATATTTCCCCATATATGAATTGAAAGTCTGCTTAAAATATTACCTGTGTTTCTCTTATTTTATCTTCTGTCTCTGTCCGTGTGTGTCTCAGTGCATGCATGATATTTAATGTATTGCTTATAGTTAACATGTTTTCATGTACAGGTAAATCTGCTTTGTAACACTGAAAATGGTAAAATGGCAATGTAAATTAAAACAAGGATGAATATATAACAGTTTCTCTCAGTCGCTTTGGTACATTTCTCGAATCATCCTTGACATTTGCAAAACAGTAAGTGCATTTCTGATTTTGATTGTTTGATTGCAAGAGACGGCACATGATTCACGTTTACGCTTTTACTGTTTGTATCGTAATTTATAGACAGACCGTGTCATTGCGATGCAGACAGGAAAAGACAGCACTGCATAGGACAAAAAAAATGTAGAAATCTGAACATAAGACAATCTCCTTAGGGAAAACTGTACATGCAGTGCAGTGGAGTTACAGTGCAGTCTTCCTACACCTCCTGAGGTTCCTGTCTTTTGGGCCACAAATTCTCATCCACATCACAACGAACATCTTCTCTTGCGATACAGCATGAAAATCATCTTTTAGAGTATCATCTAATCCAGCCACTGCAGGCATCCGCTGTGATGTCATCACACGCTACATCCATGGCAGCAAGAAGGGTCATCTGTGTATACGGTTGGCGATCATATACTTTTAATCTTCGTGCTGAGAAAACTTCCTCAATGGGGTTAAGGAATGGAGAGTAGGGTGAGGAGAACTCCATCAGCATCCTGTTGTGGGCCGCAAACCATTGCCTTACATTTACATATATTTATTGACTGAGTCATTTTAAATCACTGACCGAAATATATCGAATAATCTCTTATTTACACATGTGACCAATGATCGTTCGTCATTTCTGTGGTTTTGATTACTTTGATGCTCCTGAATCTTATAATAGTGTTGAGATGTTAGTCTGGATTTCTCAGACAGTGTTGTTTCATACTTGATGTCTGATTGTGAGTTATGTGTCTGATCTATCACTTTACTTTCCTGTTTTGTTATTGTCTTTTAGTCAAAAAAGGCTAAGATGGACTCTATAAGCTTACAGGCATTAACTCTGAACTATGACATTCATTAAAAAAATATATTTTCAATAAAGAAACTTTGCATAAGTAAAGGCACAGCATGAATATGATTCATTGTCATTGACCTTCTGTTATTTGTTTTCAACAGCAGAGAGTTCAGTTAAAAGAGTCCTCAGTCAGACGAGCGACTCTCGTGTGTGGAGAAACCAAGCACCTTCTCCGTCTGAGTGAGTTGAGCAATTCTCTTAGTTTATACACATCTTGAGTATCTGTAGAAACAAAACTTAAAATATCTGTCATCATTCTACCATCAGCTCCAGACAGTAGCGGCTCCAGACAATTTTGATTGGGGGGGTCGATGGGGGATCCTGGTCATTTAAAGGGGGGTCTCATGAAAACCAACAGAAAATACAGTGGACACGGGTAATAACTGCATATTAATGCTACTAAACAAATAAAACAACACAGCATATCAACTACTTTGTTTTTAATTAATTAATCAATTGTAGTTTGCAAACAATATGCTCGAACTTTAATTGCCATATCCACACCCAGTGCAGCTGCTAGTCATATTGGTGCCCTAAGCATAATTCCATTATGATGCCTCCCCCCACCCTGAAATTTGCCAGTTTAACTTTTTATTACCAAACATATAACTCAATACCAATAACACAATAGCAGCATCGCAGTATAAAACCTAGGAACACTAAATAGAGAAAGTAAAATCTTCACAGCTTTGCTGACTTTGTAAACATATGTAGAATAGCCAACACACACTACACATTTGAAAGTGCAAACTTTTCTTCAGTAAACAGAATTAGTAGCAGCACATCCACATTTCCCGAATTTAAGTTAATTAAACATGGACATACCTGCATGTGATGCACGGTCATCATCTCGCACCCAGGTAGCAAACAGACGTTGGGCCAACGTCAATATTGGTTGGTTACGTTGGCCCAACCTATCTGACAGAAATACAACGTTGGGCCAACGTTGGTATGGTCAGCTGCAATTGCCCACCACTTCCCTCAAATTATATATATACCCAGGTAGCAAACAGACGTTGGCCCAACGTTGGCCCAACGTTTGTTGTTGTGTTGGGCCAACGTTGGGTGCTGACGTTGGCCCAACGTAATTTTGTCCGTTGGGCCAACGTTGGGCCAACCATGTTATTGGACGGCCAGCAGACCTTCTGCCAACCTAAAAAATACCTTGCCAACCTTCTGCCAGCTTAAAAACCACTAAAACAACATTGGGCCAACGTTGGGCCAACGTCAGCACCCAACGTTGGCCCAACGCACCATTTTAAGATTGTGATATGGCCTATTCATTGTTGAATTGCATTAAAAAAGAACAACAGACAAACTGAATTGGTTATAAAAATGAAATTTATTGGTAACAAAAAAACAGCAGAAAAAATGCAAAGCAAAGTAAAACAAAGTCAAAGAAATCAACAAGGAACCATATATATATATATATATATATATATATATATATATATATATATATATATATATATATATATATATATAATTATTAAAATAAGTATAATTATTAAAATAACCATTGGTTGTTATTATCTTAGCAGATAATTTTCTTTTGATGTTTATTGTTGTTGTTAAATAAAAAACCATAGTAGCTACACTTTTACTATAATAAATCATTTTTATAATTTTTATAAAGGTCTGTCCATTTAGAACAAAATGTGCATTTATGTAGAAATAATTGAACACACCCCCGGATGAAGATCTAAAAAGCTATGCTTTAAAAGCAAAATATTTCTTGTTATTTAAATACAATTTGATGTTAAACAAGTTCTACCATCTTTATTGTTTTTAACATGTTGTCTTTTGTTATGTGTTATTAGTCATGTTCGACTTCATGATGACGTCACGTATCGCGAGAGCGAGTCAAGAACTTACGCGTAGAGCTCTAATTTCGAATCGCTCTCGCGATACATTGACGTCATCATCCTGTCAGTGCCGCATGAAGCCACACACACGTATTTGTGGGCGCGTGCGCGCCTCCGTTCTCGTGAGTTCAGAGTCAGATGTTTACCTCAGACGAGTTTCCGTTTCTGTTGTAAATTCTGAGGTAAATTTTCATTAATTCCTGGTTAAGTTCACAGTAATGTTCATTTTGTTTTTAGTAATTCGATATGACTAAAATATTATAAACTTTAATGTTGACTGTTAGTGTAATCTGGCGGTTTGACTGAGCTTGTGACGCAACTGAGCTAATGTAGTTCATATCTTTTATTTGTCTTTAATTCTTGACAGATGTTGACATTAGGCCTTCTTGACAGATGTAATGTTCATTTTGTTGTTAGTAATTCGATATGACTAAAATATAAACTTTAATGTTCACAGTAATGTTCATTTTGTTGTTGGTAATTCGATATGACTAAAATATTATAAACAGAGGTGCACTTCATCTTTACACTGCATTAAGATGTATAAAACATTTGCTACCCCAATATGGTGAATTTCTTGCAAAAAACCTTTGGGTTGTGTAATTAAAATAGAACGACACATCTTAAATCTTCTAAAAAGTTGTTTGTATGTTTGTTGTTTTTACAGGAGTATATGCTGCTGCTTCTCCTCCTCCGCTCCGTCTTCATCATCAAATAGCTTCAAATCTGCAAAGTTTTTTTGGCCTTCTTCCGCATTTTCTTTGCCGCCTTTTCTGTCACTTTTTCCTTGTTGATTTCTTTGACTTTGTTTTACTTTGCTTTGCATTTTTTCTGCTGTTTTTTTGTTACCAATAAATTTCATTTTTATAACCAATTCAGTTTGTCTGTTGTTCTTTTTTAATGCAATTCAACAATGAATAGGCCATATCACAATCTTAAAATGGTGTGTTGGGCCAACGTTGGGTGCTGACGTTGGCCCAACGTAATTTTGTCCGTTGGCCCAGTTGGCCCAATGTTGTTTTAGTGGTTTTTAAGTTGGCAGAAGGTTGGCAAGGTTTTTCTTAGGTTGGCAGAAGGTCTGCTGGCCGTCCAATAACATGGTTGGCCCAACGTTGGCCCAACGGACAAAATTACGTTGGGCCAACGTTTTTTTGCTACCTGGGCAGTTTCTTCTTCTTTCTTTTCTCTGATCCTGACTCCTAATGTCTTTTCGGGGCCATTTCCAAATAAGTTGCCTAGGCTACCGTCTGTCAAACTGCGTCAGGCACACGCGCGATCAACCGGCGCTGCCGCGCGGACATGGGTGGGTGGTGGTGATATGGGATTGTTCGGCCGTTTTTTCTTAACATATACATGGCTAAAATGTGCCTGCCTAATCATTTTTCTATAGCCTAATGAAATAATATTAGATTTGAAAAAATGTTTTTCATTATGCTATTTTGGTGTCGCCTCAGCACTTGGTGCCTTACGCACAGCGCGTGGTAGCGGCGGCGCTGACCACACCCATGACAGAAAACATATTTACAATCCAAACGAACTACGCGGGTATGATTTAAATTGAGGCTGTCTTGGTTTCTCGGCTGGGCCATGGATTAAATCCCCAGTTAAATCCTCTCCGCCGTCAGGATTCCCACCATCTGTGCCCGCTGTAGCGCTCGATGAGGCGCCATTTCTTTCCATCTGCTCACCTGTCTCCTCCGCCCTTTTTTAGGTATGACAAAACGATCAATTTTTAGCTTCAAGAAAAGTTCGTAGCAGCTCTTGCGGTCGCGCGACAGCGCCTTGAACGCAATGACGCAAGACGCAGCGGCAGCAACGTTCATGGGGCGTCGCATTGATTCTGATGTTTATATTTTTTTATATGTCGATTAAATTATTAATTATTATTGTTCTGCGTGGTTTGAAGAGAGCGATTTTTAAATCTTTATCCCGGATATATATTTTAATAGATATCAAATATTTTTAATCAGGAAGGGGTGGGGGGTCTAATGGGGGGTCAAGGCGTTTTTTGGAAGGGTCTTGAGACCCCCCAAGACCCCCCCTGGCGTCGCCACTGGCTCCAGAGTGAGGTCATATCAAGCGTCTGAGGCAGGGAAGAAGTCCAGGAGAAACAACATTGGTAAGTTATTACCTTCTTTTCCACTGCTATCAATGCTCTTTTATTTTTCAGATATAACATCTAAAAGATGTTTTTATAGATTTATCGATCATTGGACGATTTAGCTACTCTGATTTGTTCTCAACAGGTTTTCCACAGAAGGAGAGGATGAGTGGAGCAAAATTGTCCACCAAGGCTCCCACAACACCTACACCAACTTCTCTACCTTGGTTTGTTGAACAAATTTGTTGAGTTTATAACTGTGCGAATGTTTGCTGAAACAGTATTAAAAGTACTTTTCTTGTATTGCTAGGCGTAGATCTCCTCCCTCGATAGTCGAAAACAGGCCGGAGAGACCTGTCCGAGATGCTCCACCGCCTCAGTGAGTTGAAAAAACTGTCAGAGTTTATAAATGTATATATACATATACATTTCATTGTATTATTAGGTGTAGATCTAGTAGCTCAGCCTTAAAAACAGGCCGGAGCGACCTGTCCGAGATGCTTCACAGTCTCAGTGAGTTGAAAAAACTGTCCGAGTTTATAAATGTTTGAATGTTTGCCGAAACGCTAGTTAATATACATTTCATTGAGCGTAGATCTCCTAGCTCGGGTGTTTTCATAACAGGCCGGAGCAACCTGTCCGAGAAGCTTCTCCATCTCAGTGAGTCGAAATATGTTTTCACTTGATAAAAGTTCAAATGTTTGCCGAAATGATACTTATAGAACTTTCCTTTGTATTTTTAGGCATAAATCTCCTTGCTGTGGGCCCCTGAAGAAGCGGAGGCCCTCTCAAGCACTATATTCACCACCTCAGTGAGTTGCAAAAAAAGTCTCAGTTTATAAGTGATTCATGTTTGCTGAAACAGTTCCTAATAAAGGTTTCATTGTATTTTTAGAGCTGTTGCACAAAAGAAGGAGATGGGTGGGCAAAATATAACCACCATGCCACCCATCACACCTACACCAGCCCCTGAACCTGAGTGAGTAGAACAAAATCTGTCAGATTATAAATGTTTGAATATTAGCTGTAACTGTACCTAAAGGACGTTTTCTTGTATTATCAGGCATACATCTCTGCCCTCGGAATTCTATAAAAAGTTGAGGGCACCTCTTACAAAGGCTCCACCGCCTCAGTGAGTCGAACAAATTCTCTCAGTTTATAAATCCTCAAATGTTTGTTGAAACGGGACTTAAAGTGGTTTTCCATGGTTTGCCAAAACTGTATTTCATTTTGTATTTCTAGGCATTTACCAGCTCCCCACCCTAACCCTAATCTGTTCTGCAAACGTCCACAACTTTCAGCTGACAGGTACATTGAAATGAGACCCATAAACTTTAATAATCACAATTTCAGAAGTGTTGTTTAATATAATTGTGCTAAATGTTTATTTGTTGTCTTTGCAGAGAAAGAGCTGGGATGCACCTCAGATGTAGCCAGTAAACACCAACTGGCTGAAACAAAGAAGCAGCAAAAAAAAAACATTAAAAAAAATGAATACATTAAATGCTCTTTAAAATCAGCCATAGTGTGCTTCATAGAGGACAGAGAAGGACTCGGGCGATCAAACCGTTATTTCTGCATAACTGCATCATAACAATCCTACACTTGAATTTACCACAGAGCAGGAACAGGCTACCCTGTGATATTCCTAAACGCAAAACTCTTCTAAATCATCAGTGAAAGTAATACTTGACTGAATAATAACAACAATAAGATATTTACATGCAAAAACATCTTAAGCAGATTTAGATACTTTACAGAGTAATTTTATAAGAAAAGGCACAGGCACTAAAAAAGATCCCCTTCGTTTGAAGTGAGGTCCTGAAAAGATCTGTTTGCCTCTCCAACCAAAAGAGAATCCTAAACGGAGTGGTGGAGGAAATCGAGTGTTGGGGTAATGGGTGGAAATGGGACTGGCCCTTACTCGCAGGGACGTGTTTATCCATATTAGCGCCTAGACTCATCATAAGCAACCGACAGACAGCTAATTCATAGAGAAATAAAATGCACAGCAAACATCAACTGAAAACCCACAATTGTGCCATTAGTCGCCGGACTGAACATGTGTCATATTTTGCATATCTTGAGCGGCCTCTATGCTAATAAGTTTGTCTTGTTTTTGTACATCTGAGTGTGACAGAGCCAGGTCCGGTTAGACTGAATGCTCAACCTCATGATGACCACAGATGATGCCTCTGTCAACAGAAGCTAATGGGAGTCTGCAGTGAGTCAGGTGGTGAAGGGATGCCAAATGTCCTGACAAAAGAGAAAAAGGTATGAGGCTGCTTATATACTGTACATCCTGTTAACTCTTTCCCCGCCAAAGACGAGTTATTACGGCAATCAGTGTTTTAACTGTTGTACAGCAGGTGGCGCTGTTACACAACTTTGGGAAAAGTACAGAATCTCTGAAGTAGAAAGTATATATTTGATCTGTTTTTAATGATTGTTTGTTTACTTCTTTTTTAAAGACTGTCGGGGGAAAGAGTTATATGATTGACAGGATGATCCATCACATGTACTCGCTTTTAACAATGTCATTGTTTTCACAGATTTCACATTTCTGTAGATGTTAGTTTTCAAGAATTTGCCCTTTTTCCAAAGTTTGTGTTTTCAATTTGTATTATGGTTGTCAACGTTAATGTGTTATTACATATAATTAAAGGCAGTGTAGGCAAGTGGTCAAACATACATACATACTGTAGATATGTATCATCAGAGGAAGGTGTACGACCATAAAATGTTCATCCGATCATTGCATGCGGTCAGAATGTAATGACAGGATATCCCACTTGTTTGTCAAACTATGTATTTGTATACTGCTGCTCACTCAGGTGATCTTCCATCATCATGGCGATCATGTGTTATGTGGAAGGTGTTGCTGTAGTGAGCGTTTTGATGGTGAGGTGAAATCATACAGCACTGCTATATTGTTAGCCTCTTCATATTCATTTCATGTGTTGACACAAATAATACACTTTTTTACTTCTTGAAATAGAAAGATCCCTTCTTTTTATTAAGTAAATGCACATTGGCAAGTTTTTTTATTCATCTAATAGCACATGTGTTATGTTATTGTACATACAATAAATTATGCAACTTCATTCACCTGTCTCTTAATGTATTCTTGAGCATTACAATGTTTGTATCTTTTGTAATAATTGTGTGTAAGTCTGTCGCTTTTCCTCACTGTAAAAATACGGATCTCACTGTAAAAATACGGTTCTCAACATCGTAAAGTCACTGTTGGACGGAGGTCAAATATGCAAAAAATGCTGAAAAACCAAAGAACTGTTTGCGACCTGCAGGATTTTTCTGGATACCAGTGGACGTGAGAATTATCATCAATTGTAGTAAAGTAAAATTGCACAGTATTATATTGTACATAGAAGTTTATATAAACTTTAGAATGCATGTGTGTTTGCGAGCACCTTTGGAAAGTAGGTGTCAACCCATTCAGTTATTTTAAATGTGTGTTCCTGTCCCTGATTTGAAGCATAAATGTATATTTTCTTGAATTATATGCACAGGCTGCAATGATTATTATTATTTCTTCAGGTTGTGTTCGGGAAACCTGGAGGCAAAGAGGGCGAAAGAGAGAGAGAGACCCAGACATGAACATTTCATACTTTGCTCACCTTGCTGTTGTTACAAGACACTTATTTTTCTGAACACAAATAAAGATATAAAGGCGTTTCTTGAAACCAGCTGCATCTTTTTAATGAACATAAACTACAAATAAGACCGTGATGTAACATGGGTTGCAGCCAATCAGCTTCGTGTTTTTGGCGGTAGAGATGGTTATGGCTAGTAGAGATACAGCTACGGCATAAATCTCGCGATATTTGGATGTAACTGTATCCCTAGCCGTGAGAGATCGCGGTTCGGGACGCATGTGACGCGGATTAATGATAAAAGACAAATGAACGACAAAAGCCGTTGATGGATGTGCGCTCCATGTCGGTGAGTTCAGTATAAAAGCGCATTGCCACGTATTTGACATAATCTGTTGCTGAACGTGACGTCATCGCGCAGGAAAGGCCGCCATTTTGTATTCTACGCACAAAAGGAGACGATTCCGTAGCTCGCAGCGACCGAGTGTCCGAGGGAAATCTCTTGTAGGGTGAAAACTTCAGGAAGCTTAGATAAGTTAAATAGAAATATAGTACAAATTTAGTAGTTGAGTAGCAACTACTCCTATACTAAGCAGCGGCCGTCACATCTTCCGTAGAATACAAGATGGCGGCCGTGATGACGTCTGCGCTGTAAAGTGCATTACACACGTGTCTTGAAAAAATTGGTTTTGCTGGTTTCTTCTGTAGTGCCATAAGAACTTTATACACAAATGGTAGTACAGTTCAGTAATTTTAAATCGTGGTGCAACCCGCCGTTTTGAAATTTTGAGAGGAATAAGCCAGGGCTGCCCCATTTCACCTTACCTTTTTCTTCTCGCTGCTCAGCTTCTATGTATTCATATAAAAACCATTAATCTGAAAGGAGTAACTATAGCTGAACGAGAGGTGATTATCAGTCAGCTTGCAGATGACACGACTCTCTTTCTCAAGGATGCTATGCAGATCCCCTCGGCAATAAATGTTATTGAGTTTTTCTCCAAAGCTTCGGACCTGCAGTTAAATGTTAAAAAATGTGAGCTCTTGGCCATTAAAAACTACAATTACTCCTTTATTTATGGTATTCCTGTGAAGGAAAATATTTGTTATTTAGGATTTTATATGGGCCAGAAAGAAAGATGCATTTTAAATTTTCTATCCCTTACAGATTAAATTCAGAAGAGATGTAACCAGTGGCTACAAGATCTCTCTTTGAGAGGTAGGGTGCTTCTTACGAAGGCTGAAGGATAATACACTAACTGTTGATTATGAATCAATACAACAACACACAACATTAAATAAACCAATCGAAATCCTCTAGAGGCTTGCTGCTTAAACTCCCACCCACGTGCGGCTGACCCGCCCAATACCGGCCTGTTTTTCTCTGTCAAAAAAACATAATCAGGTAATATCAAGCCATATTATTTACATTTGGGCCTTGAGGTAGGTCAAATATGCAGCCAAAATAGCTATTGAAAATAAATATGTTTAACTTCTGTTGTTATCGGCAGGGCAGTGGTTCTCAGATTAAGTACAAATATCTTTTCAAATTAGACATTTCCAATGCGTTGCAACAAACTAATTTGCCAGAAAAGTCAAAAGTAAACCTGTAAGTAAAATCTTCACTTTTCCTCTTACAATTTGTTTTGATGCATCTTGTTTTTCACTTTCATCTACTACAACAGTATTTTTAAATAAGATGATTTGTAAAATCTATATATCAAAGACAGAAATTCTATTTACTTATTAAGAATACGCATCGATATTTGCATACAAATTTCGAAAATATCTGTATTAACCGACAGAAAATGTGACCTATGGTGATCAGTCTTTTCACGTAGTGTGTCAAATCCATCTTATAAAATATTTGAAATACTATTTTAAAACGGAGTTAAATAAATTTATTATTGACATATTATTGTTTTCAATGCCCTGTGTGTACGAGTACCACAGTTTGATAACCACTGCTCTAAGGTTCAGTTTAAATGAAAAAAACGAATATTATTATTTTAGCAAAGAAATGTTTGAGGAGCTGTAAATTTAATCACTGAAAAGTGTTGTTTTCTTATTTCTGATGTGATTTTCAGGGCATTTTTTAAAAGGCCACCATTTGATCCACTAATTTATATCATGTGTTTTTTATTGCTGTTATCGTGTTAAATTACATTTTCTCTTTTCTTTCTCTCTCTGGTTAAAGAATACATCAATGGAAGCTGCTAACAGTAATCGGGAAAGGACAAGAAGAAGAAGAAGAAGAAGGGAAGGCTGCGACAGGCTTTGAAAAAAGTCTTCGATTGCTTTTTTCCCTGCGATTCGTCCACCTAAAAAGTGTCTTCTGACTGAGGATGACGTCTGTCATGGTCTTGACCTGTTTCTCTGGGCTTTGTCGTCTTGTGATTGTACGCTGTTTTATCGAGCACATGGAGCTTTGTTTTGACAGCGCACCATGTGCTTGGTGCCCATTCATGTCTCCTTTCCACCTCGCACCTGTAGCCATTGTCCCGTTATTAGTTTTCCTATTTATTCCCAGCCTCCCTCTTGTCTACTCCGCCGAGGAAGATGATCCGTTTTATGCCAGTGAAGACTTTGCATATGAGCTGGAAATGTATCCAGAGGTATGACGGTCATTCCTATTACTGGATCACTTTTAGACTTCTACTGGGGACCTAAAAGTTACTGAATTATAATGATCCGTATTGTCTCTTACAGATTTTTATGAAGAACAAAGCTTGAGTCCTCCTGCGTCTTTCACATGCTCCAGCTGCAGCAATGGCACTTCTGTTCTTCTGCTCACATACCTAGACGCAGAAGCTGTGAGGGGTAAGAAAAACTAAATGTTTGGACGGTCTCACTGTTTGATACATGATATAATATTGATTGAAACTTTGTCGATGCATGTACATTCTGTTTATGACGAGTACAAAAGTGTCTTGAGCAAAATCAAAGCATTCGATGGATGTGCCAAGCACTGTATAATGCATGTATGGTGTCTCTTAGCCTTTTACTGTCCAGTGTGGAGGAGGAGGATTCAAATGAGCTTACTGTGACGACCCTGAGTCTTCCTATTGGGCAGAATGTCATTTAACAGGAAGACCAACCGGAAGCTCCTCCCAATTAACTAGAATATATAAAAACTGATTTATATTATTATAGGAACCGCTCTCTGTGGGATAGACTTCCCCAGGGTGTAAGCGCTCTCTTTTGGTTTTGTTTGCATTTAGTTTTCCTTAGACATGTAGCATGCTTATTTTCTGTTATAAATTTACTTGTTTCTTGGTTACCCTAGACTTCTGTTTGTTCTTATTCCTTATTTGTTGTGTTGTTTAAATTTAATAAAATAATTTTCATTCATCAGACTTTGTTGTCCGATCCCCTTTTATGTTGCGACTTGTAACGAGCGGGTCATAATATAAAATTGGAGGCTCGTCCGAGATGCTACATGCTTAGGTAAATGCAATATATTTTCAGTGTGTTCAGTTGTGTAAATGAGCAGATTCCTGTAAGTTAGAGTGTTCTCAGCTGGGTTTGAAATCCTTACATCGAGACACTATTTGTTGTTTTCGTTTGTTATTTTTCCTTTCTTATTTTTGAAGGTTATTCTGGGCGGAGGTTTTGAATCTCTGTTGGGGATATGCTTCAGGCTTTGGTTTTATTACCAATGGTCCTTGAGTTCAGCGTTTAAATGTGCCTCGAGCCCGGTACACCTTTGGAAGATCAGGTAGGTTAGTTAGTTCGTGGGTTTATAGTTAGCTGGAGTCGCTCATTTTTCATATAAGAGAGCACTGTTGTTGTTGTTTTTTTCTGTATCAAACAAGTAGTGTTAGACTGTGGGTATCAAAGTGATCCTATGACTGAACACTTTCTGTTTTCCTAACAGTTTTCCAAACATCGGGAACACATGTTAAAGTAACTCCACCCTCCAGCGCAATGTCAGCATTCCACCAATCGTAAAGAACATTGTTTGCCAAGAGAACACTTGGATAAATGGACCTTCATCTGAAAACCTCAGGTAAGTCTAATTGTGATTAAAGGACATATAATCATTTATATTATTTTTGCAAAGCCATCAGGTGCACACAAAAAAAGGATTTGTGCAATTGAGAAATATCATTTTCTCTTTCACTTATGTTGTTATAATAAAATATGACGGTTTGTCATAATTTTTGTCATAATTGTGTGTTTTATTTTTATTTATTTATTTTTCGGGGGGGCGCTCAAAGGTGGTCTCGCCAGGGGTGCAAATCAATGTAGCGGACTGTAGGCCAATGTAGGCCACTGGCTGAGCGGATCCACTGTTTTTTTTATAAAATAGTATTATTACAATATTCCAGAATAGTCAGCAAGTTGACTATATAGTGCGGTAAAAATTTTCCCAAAACACACGCAAGCATGAATCTGACCCTGTTCAATTTTTCCGACAACAAAGCACCTGAACACAACCAGCTCAGAATAATGACTTCACAAGTGAGAACTGACGAATTTCTGAGAGCATGTGAAGGCAGCATAAACCGATTAAAAATTGTACTTGGACGCTGGTTGGGAAGGCCTCTCAAGGCTTATTTATGCTGCTCAATCTGTGCATTTGGAGTCAAAGCCCTGTAAAATTATTGACCAGATAGCCTACTCTTTGAATTTTTGGTGGAAAAACTCAATTCATTATATAAAGAAATCTGTTGTCATGAATATTAGTGAAAAGGGTGGTCTTAATATTTTGGATTGTAGTACTTTGAATTATACATTTAAAATTAATTGGTTGAAACGATTTAGAAAGAACCCAGTGTCTTTATGGAACTTTATTCCTAATTATGTTTTTTCTCAGCTTGGTGGTCTGGACTTTCTTCTGTTATGTAACTACAAAACAGAAAAATTGCCAGCAATATTATCTGATTTTCACAGGCAATCTCTCTTGGCATGGTCTTTGATATTCAAGCACAACTTCCCCCCATAGATATTTTATTTGGAATAACTGGCATATTTTATTTGGAATAACTGTAATATTTTATAAAAGAATAAGTCTATATTTTTTCAGAATAGGATTGATAAAAATATCTTGTTGGTTAGTCAATTAATCAATTCTCAAGGGTTGCTGTTTTCATATAAGGAGTTTTTTGGTCACTTTCAATTTCCTGTTTCTCCCAGAGAATTTTCAATAGTTATGGGCTCAATCCCATCAGGTGTTCTTGCTTTACTGCGAGGAACTCAATCTCTATCTCCAGTCTCACGGAGTTTGGTCAATACTGTTGGCAAATTGTGCTTTGCTTCTCCTTGTATAAACAATAGATTAGTCCATTGTTACTTTACTGTCTGTGACCGCTGGAATAATGCTGTTGGTAATATTTGTTGGAAAAAAGTTTGGATGCTTCCACATCTCTTTTTTTTAACCAATAAAGTAAAAGAGATTTCTTAAATTCTACCCTGTTTCCTCCAGTTGTTCTTTCTGTGACAACTCTGATGAAACTGTAGTTCATCTTTTTTGGTACTGTCCATTTACCAAAATGTTTTGGCAAGATGTTTTACGTTTTATTAGGTCTGAAATCTATAATGAATGTGTGTTGTATTGGAAGGATGTGGTCCTAGGCTTTGTAGATTGATTATAATCTAAAAAAGGTCATTTTTATGTAATTAATCTGATCTTGTTACTAGCAAAGTTTCATATTCATAAATCTAAATATTTAAATGTGAAACCTCTTTTTTTTTATTTTTTGAAAGAACTTGAAAAATACCTCTTTTCTATTGAGTTGTCTGAGAACAAAAAGGCCTTAAAACATTATCTGTTTGTAATTCTTTTAATTGTAATTCTGAAAAAAAAAGAAAGATTGGTTTGCCAGTCAAAAAAAAGTGCATTACCCACCCTTAGTATCAGTTATTCGCGTATAAATTAAAAAGATGACATCTGTTTTTTTGACATTTGTTTGTTTGTGTGTTTGTATACGTTCAGATTTTAAGATTTGACCCAGTATAGAATTCAGTAATTATTTCCAATTAGCAAGATAAATGTGCCTGAAAAATATTCTCCTGTTAACTATTTTCAAGAGTTAATCAAATCTGACAGATATAAAATTTTATTGTTGATCTTTTTCTGTTAACTTTAAAATTCAGTTTAAATAAAGGTTGTTATAACAGAAAAAAAAATCATTATAATTATATGAGCAAGCGCACGTCAAAACTTGATTTCGGTACTTTTGATGCACTTATCAATCATAATACATTTTACATTTTCACATTTTAAAAGAAAGGCGTGTGTGGACTAAGGCTATACCTGTGAATCTGATCCCTAAAGATCTGCATGTCTAATATTTACTCTCACTGCACTTTTGTGTCATACCCATGAGTTATACATATTATCTGTCTTAAAATAATGAATAGATGAATTTAAGACTGGAAGACAAATAATGTTTTAAAAACAAGGTTCTCTGTGTATCAAGACTTAGTCACGTTCTAGTGTGAATTGTATTGAACTGGCCAAATGTAATACAAGTATGCTAAGAATTAAACTACAGGTAGTTTGTGGCAAGTTTCCACAATGGTTGTCACAAAGAATTGTTGCGTTGTTACAGTTATGTGAAAAAGGGTTATAGGCGACTATATGGCTCATCATAAACTTCGCCGCCGAGAGGCTGATTGAAGGAACCCTTTTGTCAGACGCGCTTGCTTGCAATGATCATAACTCAGAAGACTTCGTTTCTCATTTGATTTTATTTGCATAACAAACGAGGTATATATCCAATACATGTATCCATCATTCCAATTTGCAGTCGAAACTTGGTAGCGGTCAACAAAGAAAATAAGCCTTTCCCCGTCCCCCCTCTCTTCCTAACCCTGTACACAGAAGTGAACAGAGGATATTACCACTTCCGCCACCACCAGGTGCCGTAAATCACCTTAATTGATAAATGAATGTGTTTATCAACTCGCTCCAATAAGGGTATAAATTGTGTGGTCTTTACTGCAGGTATTTCTGTGAGACCCAGCTGAAGACATCCAGAGGCATAGACAGATGTTGGCCTGCAGAACACCAAACTGACCTATCCGCATGTCCCATGCATGTTTGAAAACTACCATGTTATTAGAGGAATCGTTTACCCAAAAACGAAACAAAGACATTGCCGTCATTTACTCATGACATTTCAAACTTACTTTCTTCAGCAAAACACAGAAGAAGATGTTTTAAATAATGTTGGTAATGTAAAACCGTTAGTCCCCATTGACTAGCACTTCTTGTGTGCCCATAGAAGCAAGCATTGTTCTGTTACAAACATTCTTCAAAATATCTTCTTTTTTGTTTTGCAACAGAAAGAAGTGCATACAGGTTTAAAATGACATAATTGTTATTTTGAGTATATATAAGTAAGCCTGTGTTGGTGATGTATTTTCATTGGTCAATGCAACATCAACGTAGCACGCACTATTGCAATCTGGCGCCAACAACCAACGGCTAACGTTTGCTAGTAGTGTACATGGTATCTTGATTTTTCTTTAGTATGGCCAAACAAGTAACTCTCACTTATTTAAAAAAGAACTCGTATTGAGATTAATAATTATTTGGAGGACCGATCTGTGGATCGTAATGGAACAACCGCTGGCTCTGAGAATGGAGCAGCGAGCAGCTTTCAGCTATGATCACTTTGAGAACTTTTCCTGCAAGCACCCTGAACTAGTGGAAAACGTATTTTGATCAACACCACGTTATAACCTCAATATGTGTTGAGCGCTTTCCTCTCAATAACATAAACACATTTTTTTTAAAAAGGCAACAAAAGAAAGAAGGCGTCTGGTCTGATCACAGTGATGTTGTTTGATATGTTTATACCAGCTCTGTAATTCAGCACTATAAGTCACGTCACGTTTATTGTTTTTAAACAATATAGCATATTGCTTTAAAGCCACACAAAAAACCGTCAAATAGCCTATCATAACTTTCTATAAGCCTACTGTATAATTGAGACAGAAGGCAGAAAGACATAGGCCGCGGAAACACAGGTCCTATAGTGGGTTCGTTTGAACGCACTTTAATTCACAGCCGACGTTCTTGGTTTGCTTCTTATTTATTAAATCGAGGAAATTGTTTGATTAGACATTGATTAAAATTAAGATACAATTTATACAAAAGTCTTTCTACTAAACAAACCTATGAAGTGGTCATAAATCATGTCTGGCATGTCATATTGCGCCTCTTATAATCCTGTTCGGTGTTCACTTTTCATAACCAAAATAGATTAAATAAATAATAAAACAATATTATAATATTTAACATATATATGAACCTAAATACGTTTTCTTTTCTGTATTAGGATGTTTTTATAGACTTTTATAGACGTTTCTTATTCAAAAGTGATGTACACGTGATGTGCACGATAAGATACAGTGATACAGAACACAGGCCCACCTCGACTTAATCCAGGCCCACCCATCTGTCACGTTCTGCATCCGCCACTGATTTAAAAGTTTCCTGCTATGGCGGTCAAAGCTGCTTCACTGCTGTTGTTTGCTAACATTATTCCAAAATATCTTTCTTTGTGTTCAACCGAACAAAGAAACGTATACATGTATGGAGATGTCATTTTTGGTGGAGTATCCCTTTAATGTTTTTACTGTAATGTATTACTAACGTTTCTATGGCAAGGGTTTGTTCTACTCTTGATACGTCATAAAGCGCGTTCCATCTGCCTCTATATAAGCTGCCGCCTCACCTCAGTCGTCGTGGGTTTGAGTTCGGCGTGTACGAGAGTTTTGAGCTCCTGCGAGATCAAGGCTTTTCGAGCGATTGTGTTTTTATTTGTGATTCGTGCGTGTTTTCTGTCGGTGTGTCGTTCTTGAGCGAAGGAAGTGAGACCGGAGAGTAACCGAAAGGTCACTTATTCGTTGACTCCTACCTGATCCTCGAACAGCTCCACAGTTCACTTGCGACTCGTTTGGATCCACGCGGCGTGTTTTCTCTGCGTTTTCGTGCTTGTTTTCTGTTGGCGTGTCGTGCTCGCGTTAAGGAAGTTGAGACCGGATAGTTACCGTAAGGTGATTTATCCGTCGACTCCTCCCTGATCGGAGAACAGCGCCACAGATCACCTGCGTCGATTCGTTCGGATACAGACCGCCGTGGACCAAATCACGATGACTCCTTCTACCGTTTCTGGAGCATCTTTCGATGACTTTGATGACATCGAGCCCATAACATCGTGGGCCGATTCCGTTGACGATGATTACGATGTTGTGGCGTTGGGGGTGAAGATTCCGTCATGGGCTGTTCTTGACTTCCCCGTGGTGCCCTTAGGCAGATTCAAGAATCGTGAGTTATATCATCTTTGAGCAACACTATAAATGCTGTGAAATGTGTGACTGTCTGTGTAAAAACAGTTGAAGTTTCGTTATTCAGCTTGTTATTAACCGTTTGCTACATATAACCATCCAGTTTACATTTTCATATATTTATTGACTGAGTCGTTTTAAATCACTGACCGAAATATATCGAATAATCTTTTATTTACACACGTGACCAATGATCGTTCGTCATTTCTGTGGTTTTGACTACTTTGATGCTCCTGAATCTTATAATAGCGTTGAGATGTTAGTCTGGATTTCACAGACAGTGTTGTTTCATACTTGATGTCTGATTGTGAGTTATGTGTCTGATCTATCACTTTACTTTCCTGTTTTGTTATTGTCTTTTAGTCAAATAAGGCTAAAATGGACTCTATAGGCTTATATGCATTAACTCTGAACTATGACATTCATTAAAAAAAAATATTTTCAATAAAGAAACTTTGCATAAGTAAAAGCACAGCATGAATATGATTCATTGTCATTGACCTTCTGTTATTTGTTTTCAACAGCAGAGAGTTCAGTTAAAAGAGTCCTCAGTCAGACGAGCGACTCTCGTGTGTGGAGAAACCAAGCACCTTCTCCGTCTGAGTGAGTTGAGCAATTCTCTTAGTTTATACACATCTTGAGTATCTGTAGAAACAAAACTTAAAATATCTGTCATCATTCTACCATCAGCTCCAGAGTGAGGTCATATCAAGCGTCTGAGGCAGGGAAGAAGTCCAGGAGAAACAACATTGGTAAGTTATTACCTTCTTTTCCACTGCTATCAATGCTCTTTTATTTTTCAGATATAACATCTAAAAGATGTTTTTATAGATTTATCGATCATTGGACGATTTAGCTACTCTGATTTGTTCTCAACAGGTTTTCCACAGAAGGAGAGGATGAGTGGAGCAAAATTGTCCACCAAGGCTCCCACAACACCTACACCAACTTCTCTACCTTGGTTTGTTGAACAAATTTGTTGAGTTTATAACTGTGCGAATGTTTGCTGAAACAGTATTAAAAGTACTTTTCTTGTATTGCTAGGCGTAGATCTCCTCCCTCGATAGTCGAAAACAGGCCGGAGAGACCTGTCCAAGATGCTCCACCGCCTCAGTGAGTTGAAAAAACTGTCAGAGTTTATAAATGTATATATACATATACATTTCATTGTATTATTAGGTGTAGATCTAGTAGCTCGGCCTTAAAAACAGGCCGGAGCGACCTGTCCGAGATGCTTCACAGTCTCAGTGAGTTGAAAAAACTGTCAGAGTTTATAAATGTATATATACATATACATTTCATTGTATTATTAGGTGTAGATCTAGTAGCTCGGGCCTTAAAAACAGGCCGGAGCAACCTGTCCGAGATGCTTCACAGCCTCAGTGAGTTGAAAAAACTGTCCGAGTTTATAAATGTTTGAATTTTTACCGAAACGCTAGTTAATATACATTTCATTGTATTATTAGGCATAGATCTCCTCCCTCGGGCTTTAATAACAGGCCGGAGCAACCTGTCCGAGAAGCTTCTCCATCTCAGTGAGTGGAAATATGTTCACACTTGATAAACGTTTGCATGTTTGCCAAAACAATACTTAATATACATTTCATTGTATTTTCGGCTTAGATCTCCTCCTTCTGCCATTATTAGACAGGAGAGCCACGTCAGAGAAGCTTCTCCATCTCAGTGAGTTGAAATATGTTCACACTTGATAAACGTTTGCATGTTTGCCAAAACAATACTTAATATACATTTCATTGTATTTTCGGCTTAGATCTCCTCCTTCTGCCATTATTAGACAGGAGAGCCACGTCAGAGAAGCTTCTCCATCTCAGTGAGTTGAAATATGTTCACACTTGATAAACGTTTGCATGTTTGCCAAAACAATACTTAATATACATTTCATTGTATTTTCGGCTTAGATCTCCTCCTTCTGCCATTATTAGACAGGAGAGCCACGTCAGAGAAGCTTCTCCATCTCAGTGAGTCGAAATATGTTTTCACTTGATAAAAGTTCAAATGTTTGCCCAAATGGTACTTATAGAACTTTCCTTTGTATTTTTAGGCATAAATCTCCTTGCTGTGGGCCCCTGAAAAAGCGGAGGCCCTCTCAAGCACTATATTCACCACCTCAGTGAGTTGAAAGAAAAGTCTCAGTTTATAAATGTTTAATGTTTGCTGAAACACTTACTAATATACGTTTCATTGTGTTTTAAGGCTTCGAGTTCCTGCCACAAGCATCTGTGAAAATGGAGTGAGCGCTCTCCAGAACTCAACTCCAGCAAAAAGTACAGGATCAATGCTCTTTATTTTTCAAAACCCTAAACAGAGATGAACATGTGTGTCATTTATCTTCTCTGATTCGTTCTTAACAGCTGTTGCACAAAAGCAGGAGATGGGTGGACAAAATATAACCACCAAGCCACCCATCACACCTACACCAGCCCCTGAACCTGAGTGAGTAGAACAAACTGTCCCGACATATAAACGTTTGAATGTTTGCTGACGCGGTACTTAAAGTTCATCTCTTTGTATTTTAGGCAAATATCTCCTATCTTAAGGTCTTATAGAAAGTCTCTTACTGAGGCTTCACCACTTCGGTGAGTCAAACAAATTCTCTCAGTTTGTAAAGGTTTGAATGTTTGCTGAAACGGTGCTTGATATCAATTTCTTTGTTTCTAGTCCTAAACCGTTTCCTCCGGGACTATTTACAAGGCTAGAGCCCACAGATGCTTCACCACCTCAGTGAGTTGAAAAAAAAGTCTCAGTTTATAAGTGATTCATGTTTGCTGAAACAGTTCCTAATAAAGGTTTCATTGTATTTTTAGAGCCGTTGCCCAAAAGAAGGAGATGGGTGGGCAAAACATAACCACCATGCCACCCATCACACCTACACCAGCCCCTGAACCTGAGTGAGTAGAACAAATTCTGTCAGATTATAAATGTTTGAATATTAGCTGTAACTGTACCTAAAACAGTATTAAAAGTACTTTTCTTGTATTGCTAGGCGTAGATCTCCTCCCTCAATAGTCGAAAACAGGCCGGAGAGACCTGTCCGAGATGCTCCACCGCCTCAGTGAGTTGAAAAAACTGTCAGAGTTTATAAATGTATATATACATATACATTTCATTGTATTATTAGGTGTAGATCTAGTAGCTCGGGCCTTAAAAACAGGCCGGAGCGACCTGTCCGAGATGCTTCACAGTCTCAGTGAGTTGAAAAAACTGTCCGAGTTTATAAATGTTTGAATGTTTGCCGAAACGCTAGTTAATATACATTTCATTGTATTATTAGGCATAGATCTCCTAGCTCTGGCTTTAATAACAGGCCGGAGCAACCTGTCCGAGAAGCTTCTCCATCTCAGTGAGTCGAAATATGTTCACACTTGATAAACGTTTGCATGTTTTCACTTGATAAAAGTTCAAATGTTTGCCGAAATGGTTCTTATAGAACTTTCCTTTGTATTTTTAGGCATAAATCTCCTTGCTGTGGGCCCCTGAAAAAGCGGAGGCCCTCTCAAGCACTATATTCACCACCTCAGTGAGTTGAAAAAAAAGTCTCAGTTTATAAATGTTTAATGTTTGCTGAAACACTTACTAATATACGTTTCATTGTGTTTTAAGGCTTCGAGTTCCTGCCACAAGCATCTGTGAAAATGGAGTGAGCGCTCTCCAGAACTCAACTCCAGCAAAAAGTACAGGATCAATGCTCTTTATTTTTCAAAACCCTAAACAGAGATGAACATGTGTGTCATTTATCTTCTCTGATTCGTTCTTAACAGCTGTTGCACAAAAGAAGGAGATGGGTGGACAAAATATAACCACCAAGCCACCCATCACACCTACACCAGCCCCTGAACCTGAGTGAGTAGAACAAATTCTCTCAGTTTATAAATCCTCAAATGTTTGTTGAAACGGGACTTAAGTGGTTTTCCATGGTTTGCCAAAACTGTATTTCAATTTGTATTTCTAGGCATTTACCAGCTCCCCACCCTAACCCTAATCTGTTCTGCAAACGTCCACAACTTTCAGAAGTGTTGTTTAATATAATTGTGCTAAATGTTTATTTGTTGTCTTTGCAGAGAAAGAGCTGGGATGCACCTCAGATGTAGCCAGTAAACACCAACTGGCTGAAACAAAGAAGCAGCAAAAAAAAACATTAAAAAAAATGAATACATTAAATGCTCTTTAAAATCAGCCATAGTGTGCTTCATAGAGGACAGAGAAGGACTCGGGCGATCAAACCGTTATTTCTGCATAACTGCATCATAACAATCCTACACTTGAATTTACCACAGAGCAGGAACAGGCTACCCTGTGATATTCCTAAACGCAAAACTCTTCTAAATCATCAGTGAAAGTAATACTTGACTGAATAATAACAACAATAAGATATTTACATGCAAAAACATCTTAAGCAGATTTAGATACTTTACAGAGTAATTTTATAAGAAAAGGCACAGGCACTAAAAAAGATCCCCTTCGTTTGAAGTGAGGTCCTGAAAAGATCTGTTTGCCTCTCCAACCAAAAGAGAATCCTAAACGGAGTGGTGGAGGAAATCGAGTGTTGGGGTAATGGGTGGAAATGGGACTGGCCCTTACTCGCAGGGACGTGTTTATCCATATTAGCGCCTAGACTCATCATAAGCAACCGACAGACAGCTAATTCATAGAGAAATAAAATGCACAGCAAACATCAACTGAAAACCCACAATTGTGCCATTAGTCGCCGGACTGAACATGTGTCATATTTTGCATATCTTGAGCGGCCTCTATGCTAATAAGTTTGTCTTGTTTTTGTACATCTGAGTGTGACAGAGCCAGGTCCGGTTAGACTGAATGCTCAACCTCATGATGACCACAGATGATGCCTCTGTCAACAGAAGCTAATGGGAGTCTGCAGTGAGTCAGGTGGTGAAGGGATGCCAAATGTCCTGACAAAAGATGAAAAGGTATGAGGCTGCTTATATACTGTACATCCTGTTAACTTTGGACGGATTATTTGGTCAGATTGTAAACTAAAAGTCTAAAACTAAAAGTCTTAAACCAAAACTAAAAGTCTAAATTTGAAACTAAAAGTCCAAGTCGAAAATTAATTTGGTATTTAGGATAGGGCATTTTGTATGTAGGATTGGGCATTTAATCATTTAGCAATTTAAGATTGAGGATATGGGGATTTAGGATTGGGCATTTGAGGATTGAGGAGTGTATGTAAATTAGGAGGCGTGGCCCAAATACTGGAGGATGGGTTTGAAATGGCTGGTGTGCAGAGGCACTGTAGGTAGCAGTTGTCGCGAGTTTAGTGGTCAGATGGTGAGTGACAATGCAGGGGGGAAAAATAGAGAGATGATGGACGCCACGACAGAGAAGGAAGGCACTTTGTCATCATTCGTGACGAGAAATGCCACCGAGGCAGACCAGGTCACAAGTGCAGAGGTAAAAATGGCAATGCTGTGTGCCAAAAACAACATTCGTTTCACCTTCCACGATGACTTCAACAAGTGTGTAGCTGACATGTTCCCGGACTCTGCTATTGCACGAAAATACTCAACGGGAAAAACTAAGGCTACTCAACTCATCAAAGGTTAGCTAGCTAGCCACATAGGTACCTATCTTACTGTTAGGATACTGTAACTGTACATTTGCTAAAACGGTATAAAATGGGTTTGAATATTCTAACATTTGAGCGTTAACACACGACATGCATGTTTCAGGCTACTAGCTAATTATTGGACACTTAACAGGTGCAATAGCAGCAGAACTAGAGGACGAGTTGGCCAAAACATGCCAATCTCAGCCCTTTTACCGATGTGCGACGAATCGAACAATAGAAAAACAGACAAAGAATTTGTCATCCTGACTAGACTGTACGATGAGGCCACTCTGCGGGTCGCTACAAGATTCCTGGAGATGCCTACATGCAATGTAGGAAATGCAGAAAATCTGTATGTAAAGCTGAGTGAAGCATCAAGGTAAGGGGAACTGCACTTTGTTGTTGACATGTTAAGTAGTTTGCATTTAATTACAACCTTACATTTTGTCTGAGATGTTTGTGGCATTTTTTCCTGTTTCCAATAGAAAAAGAGGCATCCCATGGGATAACCTGATTGCCTTTAACTCTGATAATGTGGTTGTTATGAAAGGCCGACATAACTCTGTCATCAGCAGACTGAAGACCAGCCAGCCCCACGTCCAGGACCTTGGCTGCATTTGACACCTGGTATAGCTGGCCACTGGCGGTGGCATCAGAGCAGCCCAGGTACCGGTTGAAGACATCTTGGTGGGGATATACACCCACTTTGATAAAAGGTAAATGCATACATATAGGCCTGCTATTTATCTCGCCTAATGTTGTGTGTGTTACAATGTAACAACATTGCATGTGGCTAACTCATGAACAAGTTCAAATTCTCCAGTTCAAATTCTTTACACACACTCACTCACTCACTCAGCCACAATTCCAACCAGTAACAGAGTAATTTTTTATCTCTCAGTGCAAAAAGATGTGAAGAGTTTGTCGACTTCACTGATTCAGACCACCTGAAGCTCCTCAGGTACTGCAGCACTGGCTGAGTCTGTTAACCTGCATCCAGAGGGTGCTGAACCAGTGGGATGCACTACAGGTAGGATGGTTACTCCACTCAGCATATATCTACACAGTTTACTATGCTATATTTCCATTTTAACCATGTATTGCCACCCTGTATCTCTATGTACTGTAAGCCTACTTTAACAGTCATGAGAAGGTAGAGAGGAGTGTTAAAGTGCGTGATCTGGCAAGCCATCTGCGTGATCCAATCATGAAGATCTACTTCCTGTTCCTGAGTGCTGCCCTTAAGCCTTTATCTGAATTTAACATTGCCTTCCAGGTTGGTGTCGATGATATTGATTGAATGAGTGAATAATAGAATATATTTAAAAGCATTCTTATTTCACTGTTGTTATTTTGTTGTGACCATTGATATTATCTACAGTCAGAGGAAGTACAAATTCACAGACTTGAAGAGGAGATGTGCAGGCTGATAAAGGGGATCCTGGGCTACCTCATACCAGCCAGGGCAATCGTGGGTGTACCTCTCAGGGAGGTGGAGTATGGCGATGGGCATCAGTTGGCTGATGAAGATCTCTTTATCGGAGCAGACACAAAGGCATTCATGAGAAGCGCAGAGCTCCCCGTGTCAGCCGAGAAGAAAATCTTTCAGTGAGTATACTACCCAGTAGTTGTATTATGATATCATCTTTTGACAGTATGAGAGTATGGGCTGTACTTTGCCTAAAAATATTACCATTAATGCACCTTTTCACTCTTATGCTGTTGTAGAACTGTGAGAAGCTTCTATGAGGCAGTGCTTAAGTTCGTCTTAACATAACTCCAGGGACAGGTAGATAATAGAAACAGTTTCCAATAGGCTTTATGCCCAGCTCCACTACTTACCCTAACAACCACCCTAGCAATGGTAAGACACACCTGGATTAATCAGTTTGTCCAATAATGTAAGACTGGAAATAAATGAGTTGACTCAAGTTCAGGAAGTAGTGGAGCTGGGCATAAAACCTATTGCAAGGCAAGACAATTTTATTTGTATAGCCCATTTTTACAAACAATTTGTCTCAAGGGCTTTAGGTCGCATCAAATACAAAATCCTCTGGGGACAGTTACATTTTACATTTAGTCATTTAGCAGACGCTTTTATCCAACGCGATTTACAAAAGAGAGCAATAGAAGCAAGTTCCCCATTGATCCCCAGTTCCCTATTGATAACTTTATACTTGTTTAGATCTGCAATGTTCAGTCAAACACTTATTTTACTTTACAGAGGAAAGGCTAGGGGCCCTGTTCCCTCAGTTGAGACTGAAAGAGGATAAGATGAGAGAAGAATTAACAGACTATCAGGTGACAGATAGCAAGCAACTCCCCCAAGAAGACAGAATAGACAGATTCTGGGGCCTGGTAGGAAAGGACATGAGGTTCAGTGAGCTGCCAAAACTTATGAAGGCTTTACTATGCATTCCCCATAGCAATGCAAGTTCAGAAAGGGTGTTTAGCATGGTACGAAAGATTGTTACAAAGAATAGGATGTCGTTAGACAACAGAACTGTTTGCGCTCTTCTCTCGTGTAAAATGAACCACTCTGGCCCAGCCCACAAATACACTCCTTCCACAACAGTCTTAAAGAATGCAAAGTCTGCAACAAATTTGTACAATAAGTCACTAAAAGAGTAAAGAAAAGTTATGTAAAAGAAAAGCAATATGAAACGAATGAGTGTGAATGTGAAAATGTAAAGACAAATATGCAAATAATCCTTTAAATAAATGCTCTTCATATATACCCTTGTGTTTTCATCTAGGCTATAACGAATGTTCACAGCATGTCAATGTCAACAAAGGTAGGGCTATAGTTTATAAGTGGTTGACAAGTGGTGTTTTTAGCTTTCTTGTACACCCGTCTTAAAATGTAAGGGATACTAGAGCTTGGTTGGGGTGGTGGGACTGCTCGCGGCGGGTGCTGGAAAATTTCCCTTATTTTCAAATCCAAAATTTGACACGTATACGGCAATCAGTGTTTTAACTGTTGTACAGCAGGTGGCGCTGTTACACAACTTTGGGAAAAGTACAGAATCTCTGAACCTAGAAAGTATATATTTGATCTGTTTTTAATGATTGTTTGTTTACTTCTTTTTTAAAGACTGTCGGGGGAAAGAGTTATATGATTGACAGGATGATCCATCACATGTACTCACTTTTAACAATGTCATTGTTTTCACAGATTTCACATTTCTGTAGATGTTAGTTTTCAAGAATTTGCTCTTTTTCCAAAGTTTGTGTTTTCAATTTGGATTATGGTTGTCAACGTTAATGTGTTATTACATATAATTAAAGTCAGTGTAGGCAATTCTTTCCTTAAACGTTTTTTTGATATGCTGGTTGAAAGTCTGAAAGATCCGAAAGTTGAAAGATCCGGTCAGAATGCAATGACAGGATTATGTAGGGTTTATTTGGTCAGATTATAAACTAAAAGTCTAAAACTAAAAGTCTAAAACCAAAAGTCTTAAACCAAAACTAAAAGTCTAAATTTGAAACTAAAAGTCCAAGTCGAAAATTAATTTGGTATATAGCAGCCCTTCTCAAAGTCCGGACTCGGTAATTCGTTCCGGACCCGCCAAGTGCCAACGTCACACGTACAAACAAGTGTAGGGGGGCCGATCACTATGACGACTTTTTCACCATCACGCCCGAATCGTTCTCGTTACACTCCATTCCTATCCATGCCATCCGGTACATAAATGGTTTCATTTTCTACCAGAGCTGATTACGGTTTTTAGAATGTAAACAAAAACAAGTCACATGCTGCCCTGGTAACACAAGAGCCGGAGCTATAATGCATCTGGTCGCATTCATTAGCACGATTCAGCACTGTTACAGACTGCCTGGGCATATGAACATGAATGTAGTTTGTCTTTAAATATTCTCATAGTTTGTTGCCCAGATGGATATTTGTTCTGCATGATTCACTAAAAGTTACATTGAAGTAGTATTTCATAAATAAAAAATATGTAAATGAGCACGAATTTTCATTTTGTTGTATAATTATACAGCACTGTATGTCACAGTTAAGACCGTTAACGCAAGTACGACTAGATAACGCCATGAATATGATGATTAAGCATATGAAGAGTTTATTTGCAAAAAAAATGTTCAAAAACAATGTTTAAATGTGCATTTAAATTAATATAAATGAAATGCAATTGTGTTCTTTATATTAAGTAATAATGTAAAATACAACTAACACAATAAAACCGTTAAACATTTTTTATCATGTTTTTATTGAGTTATCCGTTTTTGCAAATAAACTCTTCATATAGAGTTGATATGTTATTTAAAGTTTTTAAAGTTGTTTTTAATGTTTATTAAAAGCACGTTTTGTAATAACAATTGTACCGGACCTTTTACATTGACTAGAATTCAGATTTGGACCTTTGAATGTAAACTTTGAGAACCCCTGGTATATAGGATTGGGCATTTAATTATTTAGCCGTTTAGGTTTGGGGATTTAGGATTGGGAATTTGAGGATTGAGGATTTGGGGATTTAGGATTGGGAATTTGAGGATTGAGGATTTGGGGATTTAGGATTGGGAATTTGAGGATTGAGGATTGGATATTTAATGATTTCAACCTCTTTTAATGTCCATTTATATAAAATAATAAGTCAAAGCACTTTTCAATCAAAGAACGGCTCGAAACGGCTCCCTGGTCTTATCAAAAGGCTTCTAAGGCAAATCAATATGTTGTTTAAGAGAAATATCCATATTGACAACGCCTTTAACGATAATGTCTAACATCGGAAATCCCTTTGCTGCACGCCAACGAGAGGCTTGTTTTACTGCTGAATGATGGTGACGAAAGCTCCTGCCAAGAGGAGGCGGTGTACTTTTGACTGGAAACTAAAAATGTATGTGTTCATCACAGAAAGTTATGACACGCCTGCGTCATTTGCCGAAAAACAAGCCCCTCGTTCGCCCTGCAGCTGAGGGATAACAGACATTAACGTTAATAGAGTTGTAACCTATTCACTCCCATTCTACCTCATTGGAGTAAAAGGATAGGTGGTTATATAACTCCAACTGCATTATTCTTCAAGAAGAAAGTCATATTCACCTAGGATGCCCTGAGGGTAAAACATGGGCAAATTTCTTGGCTGATGTATCGCTTTAACCACAAGGCTTTTATTATGTAAAAAACTATAATTTTCTAATCTTCCTGTCCAATTGGCTGGTCTTAGCTTAATTATGCTCCAAAAAGCATCAGATGCTTTAGTATTTTTTTTCACTTTGACCATTTAGAAATACTTTCAACACCTTAGTAAGAGAGACAATGTTACACCAATAAAGATTTTCAAGTCAGACCTCGAATTGTTTGTGGTGGTCAGATGCTATTGTATGATGTCAGTCATCTCAGACGTTTAGAATTACATGACAGTGCTCCTTAGCAGTGCTACAGCCCACTGTCAAAATAAAACATTTGCAAAAAAGATTAGAAATGCAACATACCACAATAATTATAGATAAAAGTTGAATTTACCATCCTCAATTTTGAGCTTTTCAAAGACTTTCTCCACTGTCCAACTAAACAAAAATGTCACAACATAAAGCAAATCAATCATTTAGTCGACAATGCTACTCAAACCGCAAAAACAGATCTGCATTTTAGTCAGAATCCCAAAATAACATTCTAGATGGGAACCCCTTTATTTGATATATTTAAGTTTAACTCAAGTCTCCAACAGCACACACGTCCACACACTCCAATGAGTATCATACAATTTACAATTTATACAAAATACACAATATATTTGATCATAATTTGCATAACTATATACTATTTATTAAAAACAGGCTTCTTTTACTGTATTTTGGATCGTGTTTAAATTGTGTCGTGTTAGTGTTGTGGGGATTTTTCAACGATTTCAGTGCAGTTTACATAGTTACGCCCAGTAGGTGGTGGCAAGGGACTGTTATAGAGTCTGTCAGTCAGCCAAGTCTGCTTTATTCAGAAAATAACTATGACTATTAATATGTCATTCATAGTTATTTCAAGAGTGAGTCCTGCAGTTATATGCCGGTGTAATTCCCGAAACCTTGCAGCGTGTACGTGGCCTTTGGTTTAAGCAGCATGAAAAACAAGTTTTATACAATTCTGAATGGATTATATATAACACAGAAACCGCATACCGAGCACTCCCTTCAGGATTACTCAAGAGCTGTCACTCATATTCATCGAGATCTCTAGCACCCCAGAACCAAGCCTGATAATAATTTACACAAGGAATACAAAAGCCCCGACACGGAGTTGATAAATACAGTGGAAAGATAAATAGAGAGAGAACATTAACCGTAGAAGCAAAAATGACCTTTAGAACAAAGTAGAAGCTTCCTCGACTGCGAGTGGAGGATTCTTATACTCCATATTATAGCTGAAGTTAGCTTCACGGTCACAAGCAGTCATGTCAACGATGTCCTTTAGACGTATGCATTTAAAATTAAAAGAGTCATGACAACTAGCCCATAAACAAACTTAATATAAGTAAATATATTGTAAGTAATGAATTCACAAAATAGACCATATCCATTGCATGAACTTAATCACATTTGTCATTATCATTTTTACTCATAAAAATATCTGATTATATTAGGTTACCCCATAAGTCTATTTTCCTCCGTTCTATTCAAGCACTTGTTTTTATGTCAAGGTGACTTTTACAGGATCTGTTACAGACGTGCTCAAATTTGTTGGTACCCTTACAGCTCATTGAAATAATGCTTCATTCCTCCAGAAGAGTGAGGAAATTAAAAGCAATCGTACCTTTTCATGCCTTTGGTATGTCATAGAACAAAGCAAAGAAGCTGTGGAAAGAGAAGAATTATTGCTTATTCTACAAAGATTTTTGGACACACTTGTTGATACCCCTTGGATAAGATAATAACCCCTAGAATTGTAAATTTTAAAGGGCATTTTCTCATTGTTGTGTGCACATGCAAGAAATGTGAAATCACAATGTTTACAATGAGACAGTGGCCTCAAAAGTTTTAATATAAGCCTACTTATCAGTCAAAATATAAATGTTCTACACAGCCTATAATTTAAACACTGTATAACATTTTAGACAAGCGAAAAAAGTCCAGATATTTAGTATTTATTTCTGTCGCATGGATGAGCTCTTTGAGTCCAAAAGTATACAGTTCTCATTTTTGGGACTAGCCTGAACTTACTCCCTTACGGTCTGAGAGATGCTTGTTGTTTATTCAGCTCTTCTTCCTATTAGACTGTATGGAATGGCTTTATCATTAAACATGAAGGTGTGTTTGGCTTAATGGGGCGCTGTGCAGACCGTCCGGCGTATGACATCATGTACTGTGTGAGCAACCCGAAGCCTTTGAAACATTCTCAAGGTACTTAATTTTCATACGCAGACTGGTCTGCGCAGCTCACGCGAGGTGGACAACCGAAATAGTTTTCACAGGCTTTACTTAGAAAGGCACATTTCATGATGAGTAATAAACCGAGGGAACAAATATAGATCTTTATTCACTTTCATTTCAACATTGCTGAGTTGACATATCACACAAACACAAAAACTCCTTACATAACTAAAACATGATAATTACAAAAGGTATCAAACGCTTTACAGTATTATTTTATTTTATTCTATTTAATTGTACAATAAACATAACTTTGAATCATATTTTCCTTGTATAAGTCATAAATCTTTACTTTCTCAGGTGAAAACAAATGATAATCATTTCCAAACAGGTCAACTGTCATCATTATCATAAATATCTGAAATTAAACAAACAAACAATAACAAAAAATGTATGCAATTACTGAATTAATTTAATTTAATAGCAGCGTTTAAGTCATTCAATGAACTGTAAAAGAAGATTACCTGATGCATTGTCAATATCATCGTAAACTTCACTTTCCCTGAAACAGGAAACATATCACGACATTAAGAAAACATTCAAAATAATGTTTATTACAATATATATATATATATATAAACTCTACGTACGAATAAAGAAGGTAACTCAAGGGTACGTATCCAACTGTGGAAAAAGGGAAGAAAAATAAGTTCACCACGCACTTAAAAATGATGTATTTCAACTTCAAACTCTTATTTTATGATAAAATGTATATAAAATACATTAAAATAAGCTTCAGGAAAGTGCCAAATGTTAGAATGCTGCTGTATAGTACAGTATATACATTTCCACCAGGTGGCGTGTGACTCACATTTTCCCTGATTATTACAGCACAGAACTTTCTTGTCGCTGGTCTCCTGGATAACATCAAGGATCTCCCCACGAACCACTGTCAGTTCTTTATTGACAGCCTTCTTTAGACTAGCATTAGGATCCACCGTCATGGTGTAGAGACATCTGATGGGTCCTTCAAACTGTTGAATAGTGTGACATTATTATTCTTAGCATGAAAGAAGCAAAGCTGAGAAAGTGGCAAACAGTGAGACAGATTCACCTTAAACTTCTTCCGAAACTCTTTTTCTTCTTTCTCTTGCTGTTTGGCCTTTTTGGGATCTTGCCTGAGGACACATCAGATCACATTAAACAAAGCTTCGTTTTATGGCTGGTTATACTGTCGCCGAAAACAATGCAGTCTTTTTTAACCCACTGGCAGTTTATAGGAATAAAGTTATCCATTAACACAGAGTTAAAAGTGCAGATGTTGTCAAGTACATAGCAGAATGACGGAGACTGTTCAGCAGCTTTCCATAAGAGCCAAAGATTGCACTTCATGTGACAAAAAAATATTATTGATGTTGCGTTTACTTCATTTAATATGAAGAACACGTCATCTTTTAAAATGAAAACTGAGGACAGACACCTGATCTCTGGCGGAGGGGGAGGAAACTCATCATTCTCGATTTCCACGTCATCGTACACATCTGAGAAAGACGAAAACCAATCACATGTCAGTCACATGACTTTTCTTAAACAATGCAGGCTGTGTGTGTCTACTCACCGTCACTATGAAAACTGCTGGAATAAAAAGAAAACAACAAGAGTTTAATCTTGAGTATATAACATTTAGGGGCAGTTTCCCGGACAGGACTTAGGCCTTAGTTTAATAGAAAGTTGACAAAAGTGTTTTAACACTAGTTAACAAGTAGTTTTTACAAAAGTGCCTTACAAAACTGCCTTTCTTGTGTTCTGGTATTTTCAAGATACAGTGCCCTCCACTAATATTGGCAACCTTGGTGAATTCGAGCAAAGAAGGCTGTAAAAATAAATATGCATCGTTTCTCCTTTTAATCTTTTTTTTAAAGAAATCTACAAAATTACAACATTTAAACAACGTTTACAACAAGTAAAACAATCTGAAGTGGGGGGAATATCCAATTATGAAAATCTCTAATATACCCTGTTCACAATTATTGGTCAAAACTTTCTGCCACCTCCATTTGCATGAAAAGCAGCTCTCAGTCTTTTCTTTTATGTCTGAGGAGGTTTGAGAATATGTGGCAAGTCATTCGAGTCCATTCCTTCATACAGAATGTCTTAAGATCCTTCAAATGTTGGTGCTCTCTTATCTTCAGTTCATCCCGCTCATTTTCTAAAGGGTTCAGGTCAGGGATCTAGATTTTTGCCTTCAGTGACACATTTTTTGTTGATTTGGATGTTTGTTTTGAACCAGTGTGCTGATGGAAGATCTAACCACGACCCATTATAATATATTTCTATAAGAGCATGTCGGGTTTAGATTTTTATATCTGTTGGTATTTGATATAGAACATGAAGCCATGCATCTGAACAAGATCTCCAGAATCTCTGATATAAAAGTAGGTCCACAGCAATAAAGATCTGACAGCATTTTTAACTTTGGACATGGGCATGTTTTATATGGCCATAGACCCCAGTCCTGCTTGAAGTTCCAGTATGGCAGATTAATATGGTGGAGTTTGTTTTTGCATTAAAGAAGAAGATTTGTTTCTTGAACAGTGTCCCAATAATCTTGTGGTGAAGGAGGTGCAGTTTTCCTTTATTTTTATTAAATGCTTTCTGACCCCAAAATCTAACTGATTTCTGCAATTCTCCATCTGTGCTCTTTGAAGAGTCTTTGGCAACTCAAAATCCTCACCTCGCATTGACACAATATAGACACACATCCTGTTTCAAGCAGATTTTCAACATCTCCAGTCCATTAAAACTACTTGATCATTGCACTGATGTTGACATTTTATGATCGTTTTAACTATTTCCTTAAAGCCATTTTGTATTTTGTGTAGCTCAACAATCTTTTGCTTCACATCAGAACTATATTCTTTGGTTTTACCCATTGTGATGAATGATTAAGGGGGTTTGTGTTATTTATTCTCCTGTGAAACAAGAAGTCACGACTGGACAACATCATGTTTCTAGTCACCTTGGTGCTCAGAAAAAGTAAATATCAATGGGTATAAATTTAGGAGATATTTAACTCAAATTGATTTCTAGTGGTGCAAATCATTGTGACCAGGGTGTATTAGAGAACATCTTTTTTCATAATGTGATATTCCCCCGACTTCAAACTGTTTTACTTTAATGAAATATTGTAATATTGTAGATTTTCTAAAAAAAGATCAAAAGGATAAACAATGCAGATTTATTTTTACAGCGTTCTTTGCTCATATTTAGCAAGGGTGCCAATAGTAGTGGAGGGCGCTGTATGTCAGTACGAGTTATTTTCAGTTTGGACAGCTCTTACATTTATTTTAGTATTGGACGAGTCTTATCCCTGTCCGGGAAACCTCCCCTTCGTAATATAATTTAAGCAACTTCATTATAACACGACTCACCTGTTGAGTTGGTCATTGGAGTCAATATCATCATAGACTTCCTGCTCGAAGGTCTGGCCTACAGGAGGGATGTAGGGGGGCAGGGTTTGACCACGGATTTTCCGTTTCACTTCCTCATAATCCACATCCACACATGAGTTACTGATGTAACCAACTGAAGCGGATAAATGCAGATATGTTTGACTCTTTATAATCTAGATCAGTTTTCAGCAAAGCAGAAGTTAAGATCTATTGTCAGAATCGCCAATAACAATGAAATCATGTTTTACTTCTTCAGTTTGCAAAAATCACGCAGTGGATGTTTATGTGGCAAGACACAATGTAAAAAATACTTTAAACACAGCTCGGGTGCCGGTTAAAAAGGGGATAGGTTTAGTCACGTTTTTGTTTATAGAAATAAAATAAAATATTGGCCTTAAAATGATTGGAAAAATGTAACAAAACTTTTTTTTAAGTTTAAAGCACTAATTATAATAATAAACAATTGAAATTAATTGATCTTACATAGCAACATAAAAAAATATTTTACATATTAATATAATCTTGTATATAGACTTACTGCTTCCCCTCATGTCTCGTGCCAGCCATTTGCCCTCCGGATTGTGGTTCACACGGATAATCTCCACATTTTCCCCCTGGTGCATGCTCAGATCGTTTTTGCCACCTTGCCAGTCGTCTCTTACACGAGCCATGTGTATCACCTCAATGGGTCCGTTCAGCTGCTCACAACCATACAAATACACATGAATGGGCTAATAACTGCAGGCTGTGGCAAAGCACATACTGTACAAATATATCAGGAACACCAATACAGTTAATACCTTAAATCTCCTTTTATACTCGTTTTCACGTTTCTGCTTTTCCTTGAGCTCTTTCTTGTCCAGCTCTACTTGCTTTTTAGCTTCTTTTGGGAATTTCCTTTCAGCAGGGACGGGAGGAGGAATCTCTTCTGGTCTGCAACATACAGACAGATTTCAAAAATCATTTTGCGCTAAAAACATCGCCGCCGTCCTTCAGAAACATTGTATCCCCATCTTTAGCGTTTTCTTTTGACATTTTATTAGTCCCTCTATGTCACTGGGTTTTGCAAATATCTAACCAATAAAAAGTGCTTTAAATCATTTAAAAAGAACGTTTCTTCCATTTCCTGAATAAAGGTGAACTATAGGACGTGCAAGGTTTCAGAAGGACAGGAAGTATCGTGACTGTTGTGCAAAACGAGATAGTTGGAGTTTTCAGTTGTATGTTTCTTGTGAAACTGCTTCAGAGACTTTAAAACAGAAACAAATTAGACTATTGTTAAAACATGTGAAGAGTATAATGGAAGAGTGAAATGAATGTAGAATAAAGAGCTTAAATAATCTGGATCTGAGTAGATTTGATGATAAATATAAGGAGATCTTCAATAATAATATTGAGTTTTGATTGCGGACTTGACAAATCTGAGTTCAATTTGTGACATTGTTGAGATCTTTGCTGAAACTTTAATGACAGAGACATGTGTGAGATTTCGTTTTTTTCTTTCAATCGAAATATCTGAGATGCAGGACGCTGTAAAAAAGTTTTCGTTTGCTATCCATTTATAATTTATCCATGCTATTCATTGGCGTCTTTGAGAAATACCGAGATATTAAAGCGATCTCATGTGTGATGAGAAAGTGGACCAATCTGACTTATTTTTGCTTCAGTGATATGTTTGAACTGGAGGAAATTTGCACTGTAAATATTTGAGTTTCTGCATGAAACAATTTAATACAAAAAAAACATTAAGATTTTTTTAATATGAATCACAGTAGCTCTTTAAATGACATCAGGTAGTGTGAAATGAACTCAACTTTTGTATGACAAACAGTCTGAAGACCATCTGTGTTTTTGCACAGGTGTGAATAGAGTTTCAAATGAACACCGACTTACTTTTCTATGTCTTCATAAATGTCTTCATTGCTGTCCTATAAACACAAACGACACATGAATAAATAAATTAAAAACTATTATAGTAAAAGATCCATGAATGAATATTCTCTCTCTGATGATTATTCTCACAAACACACATAAAACATGTGTGTGCAAAACCTGCACTCGCACACATCATCAACACCTCCCTGCTCACCGGCACTTATCCATCCACATTCAAACAAGGCCCAGCTAAAGCCCCTACTTAAGAAACCCACACTGGACCCTGCTACCACCGACAGTTACAGACCTGTCTCTCTCCACCCTTTTATTGCTAAAACTCTTGAAAGGGCAGTATTCAACAAAGTTTCTGCTAAATGACAACACTCACCTCATCAGGTTGAGATGGATATCCTTCAGTCCATGAGTCTGCAACACGAGAACACAGATATGCTGTTTAATAAATTAATTTCATTGCAAAAATCCATCTCTGTGGTTTAAAGCAGAGAAAATCTCAAATTGTTTCATTAAAATCCCTAAATAGTGAGAGAAATTGAGACTCTCGTGCTTCTCTCTTCTCGAGATTTAGAAATCTTAGAGAAAGCAAGGTGTGTCATGAAATAATTTCTTACACCAACCTGTATTTATTCACCCTCATGTCATTTAAAACTGACTTTCTTCGGCAGAACACAAAATAAGATATTTTGCAGAACGCTGGTAACAACACTGTCCACCATTGACTTCCATTGTATATGAACACAAAACCACTGAGACGTTTCTCAAAATATCTTCTTTTGTGTTCCACAGAACAAACAGGTTTTGAACCACATAAGGGTGAATAAATCACTACCAAAGTTGTATTTTGAGTGAACTATCCCATTTAATGTGCAGGGCTAGCCCGTTGTCTTAATCGGACAGTTGTGATGTTTACCTCTGGCTTTGGGGGGCGGTAAAGGAGGTGGTGGGAGTGAGCTGATGTCATCGTAGGTCTCTTGCTCTGATTCTACACTTCTAACCCAAATCAAAAACAAAAATCAGTGTTAAGATGACATATTAACTCAATCAATGACAATACATCGACATGAAAATACCAGATCAGCGGAGACATATTCAGAGGATATCAAACTTATGACTTTACTGTACACAAGAGTCAGGAAATGCCACAATGCATTGCTCTGCACCCACATACTTCCAGCCCGAGCAAAACACCGAAACATTGCATCGCTAGATGATCGCTCGATGCACGTAAAAGGGTGTTTTCGTCTGACATTTCTTTTTTTTGTCCCATCCAAACTGTTTATGCAACCAAGCAATGCTGAGCAACCACATTTTAAAGACACTTCACTTACAATTCTGAAAGAGATGAAGTCATCAGGCTGCTGGGTTTATTTGGAGGTCTCGCCGGTCCTGATAATAAATCACAAGTTTAACATGAAAACCACACACTTACACTTAAATAAAAAAAGAAGGTATATTCAAGCCTCCTACCTCTAAGGTTTATTGATTCCATGTGTCTTTTGGGAAGAACAGCTGGGGCTTTCCTCCTAAAATGATCCAGATTAACAGAAGGAGGACGTTTCGGCTTTGACGGCCGTGGGCCGACTGTTGGAAGCGGCTTTCTCAGAGGAGCCACCTCCGTCACGCTCTTCTGACTCGGCAACAACGGCCTGAGAGGTGAAGGCAGCTTCATTACGCTCTGTTGTTTCAACAGCTTGCTCTGTAGAAGTTCACCTGTGAGTTTGACTCTGTTTGGCCCCCCGACCTCCGTAGAGGGCATTTTTGGAGACTCCTGGCTTGCCACGCGATGGGCGGGAGGAGGTCTTGGGAAGACTCCTTGAGGACCCGAACCAAACATCTTTGGCTCGCTCGAAGAGTGCAGAGGTAGGATTGGTCTCGGAGGTGCGGCTGAAGGCTTGTTTCTGAGCGCCCCATTGGTTAGGGACTCTGCCGACGCGCTAATCACATGAGGTTTGATGGGAGCTCCGCCTCCACAAGTTGCCTTTTCTAACTGAGCGTGAAATTTTGCCCGGAGGGCCTTGACGTCCACATTTTCCTCCTGTACAGAAAATGTTAAGTTTAAAAGGTTTCAGGTAGTGGCTTTAATGTGCTTGAATGAATGTGTTAAGACATTTTAAATATCATAATATTAAATGTGCACTGGAGTCAGGAGCTCTGTGTAGTTTAAGAGGGACAAACTGGGGCAGATGCAACCTGACACAGTTTTAGCTGATTCTGTCACATCAACAACCATCTACACAACATCTGACCCTGTGTACTTTACCACACAATATTAACCAACACGAGGGGAGAGAGAGAGAGAGAATGTTTGTGTCCAGGTGTGAACTTTCATTTCAACTTTCACATAGAAATTTAGACTCTTAACAAGTGAAAGTTGCTTTTACTGTAATACACTTGCAATGAAAGTCTATATGATATTCCAAGTAAATGTTAAAATACACACGTTGATATGAGAATGTTTGAATTCTGTGCAAAGTTAAAATATTCATACCTCTGTCACGATCATGTAAAGTTGACAGAATCTGGTAACTTTTTTCAAAATACAAACACGGGAATCACATTGACAATACTTAAAACAAATCATCATTTACTCGCCCTCTCGTTATTTTAAACCTGTGTGATTTTATTTCTTCTGCAAAACACAAAAGAAGATATTTTGAAAAATGTTGGTAACCAAAAATCATGGGTCCCCACTGACTTCTATTGTACGGACGCAAAACCAATGCAAGTCAATGGGTACCAACGGTTTTCTGTTACCAACATTATTCAAAATATCCTCTTTTTGTTCTGCAGAAGAAAGAAAGTGAGTAATTCATGAAATAATAGACTAGCATAGTAGGAAAAAATACATTGGTAGTCAAAGGTGCCCCAGAACTGTTTGCTGTCGTACATTCTTCAAAATATCTTCTTTTGTGTTCACCAGAACAAATAAAATCATAAAGTCATTTTTCCTACTATGGGAGTCAATGGGTGTCGAGATCTGTTTGGTTATAAGCATTCTTATAAGGAAATGTATCCAGATTAGAAACAACTCGAGGGAGAGTAAATGATGACAGATTTTTTATTTCAAGTGGTCCTTTAACACAACCGAACTACATAAAGGGACAAACTGATTGAACTTTTTTTACAGCGTTTAGATGTAATTTCATGTCTGACGTCGAGATCTCGGGGAGAATTTATAGAATATATACATTTAATATTGAATTAAAATGATGCCTGAGACCTATTGCTTGTTTCGGTCATATCCAGGTGAGTTTGTGGATAGATTGAGCATACTTTGAGTTCTCAGGCTCAAGAAGGTGGATTGGTTTTAAGAAGTTTCGTTGCCATAGTAACTTACACGAAACAGCTAACCTGGAGCAGGTTTTATTCTGGGATAGAGACCGCAAACCAAAACTGGACCAATCAGCTCTGAGAAAAGTGACATATATATATATATGACGCAGTGAAGCCACTCCCCTTGTATCGCGCTCCAAATAAACAAAAGTTTAAAGCGAAAAGATGTTGGAGGGTAGATGTTTTGCTGCTAATTGTTAATTATATTTATTTTTTATTGATTATAATGATGTATAATTCATATAACTCATATAATTATTACATAAGTTGATAAATATTCAATATCGATTCTTAGTAAACGAAGCACTTAACTGAATATAACTGTATACTGTACGTATACGTAAATACATACTTCAATATATAAAGCTTCTAAAAGTAATGAAGCAAACCTGTTTTTATTTGATCTTTTTGTAAAAATCGTATAAACTTTAAAATTCAGTTGATTCGCTTGCATTGATATAGTCAGTAGTTGTCTTCTCAAACTTTCACTGCAGCAGTGTTTATTCCTGCCTGGTTAATGTGTGTAATGTTTCTGATCTAAACCAGGTTGGGTTTTTCTGGTTTTGTCAACCCGAGACTTACTCTGCAACACAGAGTTTGTTCATCTCGCTTGTGCAACAGGTGGATGTACAATTCATGAATCCATGGCCCTGCGAGCTGCATTAACAGTTTGTCTTATGATTCTGAACGAATATATTGATTTACATTGAATAGTTTGACATGAAAACTATGTAATGTTAGATATAAAGTTTCAAGCTTTCGCTGTTATGCATCGATGCAGAATATTTCATGTCATTGCACAGCGCTAGACTTTATCCATCAGCTTTCTATGAAGTCTGTGCTGTTTTTGACAAAAAAGAAATATATTGAGTTGGCCGATAATATCATCTAAGGGGCGAAGCTTGTGCTTATGAAGGCTCTGAAAAGAGGAGTTGATTTGTTTAATGTAATCCAACCCGACAGCTTGATCTATTCTTTTTTAAACAATTGACTCAAGCCTAATAACAGTGTTCAACTGTATGTATCTATTGTATGAATAGTTTTTGTTGGTCAGAATCATTAGTTTAATGCAGAAGTGCTTTAGCAGAAGTAAGTCTGTTCTTAGGTGCGATCGCTAGAATTGACTATAATAGACCTAAAACCACTAGACCAGGTGTCAATGAAGAAATTAGACATTTCAGTTCAACACATGGCCAGACATATACCAGAGATAACACAGACAGCTGCCCAGACTCTATTTCTAGACCAGTGTGAGCTCCTCTACTATATATTTAGGACAAAATGCCAAATCATGTCCATGATTACAATATGGTAAGGGTTACATAACATAAGATTGACATCAGCTGAAATGTCGGACTAATTAAAAACACCGTATGATGTCATCATAACGTAATGTGAATTTACATTTTCCCTGTAAAATGACATGGCATTCACGGTTTATTTCGTAAATGTGTGCTCTTTTTCAGGAATTGCAAAATGTTTGACCGTATTTCGAAAATAGACAGAAAAAACTGAAACTTTACAGCAGCTGGGGCTCCATAAATATATTGTAAAAACGTTTCCCTGTAAAATTACGTTTTTCTTAAGTCTTTTTCTATAGTTTGACGGGTTTTGACCGTATTTCAATTAAAAACAATGTTGTTGTTGTTGTTTTTTTACAGTGGGATGCAGTGTAACCATACGCATTAGTTTTGCCATTAGCATTTTCAACTTTTCATATATGGAAAAAAGTAAAAACGTAAAATCAGGTGGAGAGGAGAAGGAAAAAATGATATACTGCATATATAAAATCGCATTAATGACTTCAAGATAGTCATGTTGACAAAATGTTAAATGCTCTCATACTTGAAAGTCCCTTTATTCAAAATGGATACATGTAAACCCTTTTAACTTGCAACATGAACTCTTTTCATTGTCTTTTTCATTCATCTTCAAATAAATAAATCTAATGTAAATCTCGCCTACCAAACCGATCACCTTATCTCATATGAATCAATTCTCTGTGATAAAATTTTTACATGTATCTCCCTTAGAATCAGAAAGAGTTTTCATCATGACAAGTACCCACAGACCTCAGACAGTCGATATAATAACAAAGACATGGTTGAGGCCTTTACAATAAACACGCAAAGAAAGTGATCGTCCTTACCATACATTCAAAGTGATGCGGGTTGAACCAACCTGAGGTTGAAAAAACAAACAGATTTGCAATATCTAAGAAAAACTATCCTTTTAAGCTTTTTCACAGTTATCTCATTTGAAATATTGATGAAAAAAATAGTTCTTGTTTGGAGTTTTTTCTTACAATCCCTCACATAATCGCAAGTCATTCAACACAGAATAAAGTAACTGGATTGTGCATTGTGGAACTGTACCAAATGCTGTTCAAGAAGTGAACAGTAGACTCAGAACAATAGTGAGACACAGGAAATGTCTTCAACCACACACCTTTGTAGCAACACATCACTCAGCAGCGGTTGCTATAGACACGATAGTCAAGCATCAGCCAATCAGCTGCATGCCTTGCTAAATACGCAATGTGTGTCGCAGACAAAAGAAAAAGAAAAGCCTTAGTTTATCTATTCTATGGTCTCAATCCACACACTTGGCATTCACCCACACTTTAAAAAGGCACAGAAGAAGGATGATATTTAGGCTGAGAAGCGAGAAATCAAACTTTGTTTTTGGAAGAATGAGAATGTTGCGATTAATTAATTTAAAGAAGTTTTTTCAAGGATATAATCGAATATTGAAATTATGGGCAATAAATGCAAAATGTTCAGCCACAGAACAGCTAATATTGATCATAGATGTCCATGGCAGATACGGCCCAACATTTGCAGAAGAACATTGAAACTGCATTCAGGCAAATGATATGTTACTGTAGACAAATGACGAAATACACCTCCTATAACAAACTATACACACATCAATGAATCCCCCTTTTCCACTTTAAACCTCTACAGGAAACAATTGAGAAAAAAAGTAAAACTTATCATTTCAAAAATAATTCAGCAAACAAATATTATAACAGAATATACTGCAGATGAAAGAAGACTTTCCTTTGAACGTAAAAAAACACAGACGAGGCAGGCGGGTGGACTATCCCTTTAAACACGCTTAACCAGTGTTTGAGCAACTTCACATTTATCACTTAAAAAAGTGCCAAATCTACAGTGTCAAACAAGGGACAGGAAAACAAGATAAAGACTGGATAATCCAGGATTAGAAAACATTCAAGTATCATCCACCTTTCTTTTTAAGTTAAAGGTTACTCGAGTTTATCCGTGTTAAGAGCACCATACACGCATTCAGATTATGCAACCGAAGTCTGTGATGCCCCAAAATTGAAGACAGCAATGAGATATTATGTAAAATAAACTGATTTGCCTACATTGAATGAATCCTTTTATCAACATTGATCATAAAAGAGAATTTAAAAAGCACTCATGTAAAAGTACATTTGACCTTACCATGTGTTTTATTTGTAAAGTTTCATGTCAAGCGCGTGGTAGTTTCCTGAAGTGCTGGTGACAGATGAGGGGCCATGCACGCACTGGATCAACACAGCAGGAAGTGCCCTAGAAATGATACAACTGGACCACTGTGGGCGTTTGGCTACATATGTAAACTTGTAACATAAACGGGCTTCACCTGCTCATGCTGAAAGTTTTAAAAGAAAGTTTGTACAAATCAGGAGAAGGGTTTACTGTTTCTATATTACCTTAAGATCATTATTGACAAATTTTTGAAATATTAAAAAAAATTTAGTTCACACAAAAAGAAAATTCTGTCATCATTTCTCACCCTCAGGTTGTTTCAAACCTGTTTACATTTCTTTGTTCTGTTAAACCCATAGAAAGAATTTTGTTAGAATGTTAGCAATTTTCAGTTCTGTGACGTCATCCATAATAGGATCAAAATTGTGTATCTTTTTTTGTTTTGTTGAACGCAAAGTGAGATATTTTGAAGGATTTAGGAAAACAAACAGTTAAGAGCACCCTTTAATTTGTCAATGAACTCACAGAATGGAAAATGGCTAACATTCTTCCAAATATACTAGTAATTTAAACAGATATGAAATGACCTGAGGCTGAATAAATGATGAGAGAATTGTATTTTTTGGGTGACTAAGGCCTTATATCTGAATGGCTTATAGACGATGAGGTCTGTGTTATGTCGCCTGCTGCCTTTAATGGGCGGAGCTTTGTCTCCCTCTGCCGGACACAAAGAAAATAACCAACATTGTGTGGAGGATAGCCCTTTTTGAGACGTTGTGATGATCTTCTGAACAGTTTCTTTCTACATTGGTCAAATGCATTAATGGAGAGGTTTAAAGCACGTCTTATCAATTCGTCTTTATTTTCACATTTAAAAATAATTCATCTTGTAACCTTAAGGTTGACAAGACAAAATGCAACATTAACCGTACCAAGGCATCTTAAAAGAAAATATTACAAACACTGGTTGAATTAAGAACTACCTCAACACTCAAAAGTGTGACAACAGATTTCCAAACCATAGAAAAATAACTAAATGAGACTCAACATGACATATGTCATAATATAGAGACACACATGAATCCCACATGAAGGTCTAAGAGCTTAAAGATTCAGAAGCTGATCAAAACAAGTCAATGAACATCAAATACTACAGTATTATATGATTATCTGAATGGGAAGGTCACTGTATTGTTGGTACTGGTCCGATGATTATATTCAGGGTTTAGGGTCAATTTATGAAAATCTACTGTGTACTTTGAACTGTCGCATTGGCAATGTCTTAATAAACATGTCTGTTCAATATTGTTTACGTTTACAAAGAAATTACAATTAGCTGGCTCAAAAAGAAGTGTAAAACAAATATGCACCAAAGAAAAGAAGTCGAGCAAAGCCACTCCCCCCAGTGACGTCTGAGACTAACAGTGAGAGCTGCGAACCAATAAAAACAGGCAATATGATTATATACCACACCCACAGAAAACCTTTCATTCCAAGCTGCTGACATTATACACAATATCAATAAACCACTTCAAGACGTTTGAACTCTTGAAATCTTCCATGAAGCTCATCGGTCAAGACACATCATTATGGTGCTGCTCCAAATGCATACGCAACTAAATATGTATAAAAAACTCTACATTTTATCTTTTCAGAGTAATGCCGACACTGTGCATGCTTTTGCCAAGCTGTGTCAAACTTTCCAGCAGCAAGACACTTTAGAGAAAAAAGAAAAGATCGGTAAATAGAGGGGAAAAAAACTCAAATTGGCATGAAGTTACTGTGAAACTCTGCAGATTTGTATCTGTATCATGTTTAGACCAGTACAGAAAATCTCTGTTTAAGGTCTGTGGATTTCCTCTGGGCCTGCCAATGAGCACAGTGTGTTATATGCACATGTCCCCCATAAAAGTCATTGAAAGACTTCTAGATATCATGATTGAAAACAATATTGCACTTTTTTTGCAGGACTGTCCTCACAGTATCACATTGAGAAACAGCAGCTTCTAAACATCCTCAATCTTACAAAAACAGTTTTTAACATCTGATGGAGAACATAAGAATTGTTTTTAACTAACCAGTTCTATAAATGCTCGACAAGAATTTTAATATTGTTCAACAAATTCACAAGTGACATCTATTGCATATAAATGTCCACTGTCATTTTACACTTACTGCTTCACCTATAAGAAAGTAATACAAATAATAATAATAATCATGTATGTTAATGATTCACATGATCTTGTACAAAGACCCCCCTCCTATCATAACCCCAAAAGTGGGGAAAAAAGAAAAAACCTTACAAATTTCTTCACAGATATTGACATTCCAAGAGGTGTTTCCAGTTTATGATATGGTCTAATAAACGCACCTTCCACTATAAAAATAAATAAAATATTTACAAACAGGAGGCACAAACCCAAACAGGAATATTGACTAATACCCTGATGCCTTGGTATTTGCTGTGAGCCAGTGTATGATGTATGGCAGAGGTCTTGATGTTTGTCTATCACTCACTCACTCACTCACTTACAGTAACATTACAGCGGGGCCTTACATTCTAAACCGCATTTAAATGCGCCTCGAGCAAATCACTATTTGATCCTTGAAGTGCCATTTTTTTTCCCACAACAATGATTCGACGCACACATTTTCTCACTGACTGCCTTCACAAATGGGAAATGAACAACACAAGATCTGCAACAAAATAAATAACAGCTCTGTGGGGGAAAGAAAAAAACGCAGTAGGATGAGAGAACATTCCTTTTCCAACTTCAACTACTCCAGGTCTGTATGAAAGAAGCAGCCGCCCGTTCTCAAATACGGAGGTCTGAGATCAGTCTTTAGAGTCCTTCCAAGTGCCTGACTCACACAACATACTGGCTGGAGTTGTGGTTTGTTGTGTAGGCCTGTCGGCTGTACTGAAAGTGGTCGGTGAGCACAGTGCTCCGGCCGTGCTGAAAGTCTGTAGTGTGCGTGAAAGGACCGGTGCCGTTGGACTGTGGCTTGTCAAATGAAACCATATCCTGCGCTGAAACCGGCAGCAGTTTCTTTTTGGCTTCCTGGTTGGTGTCGTATTTTGCCTGGTGAGGAAAACCAACCGATGAAATGAGACGGGTTACGTTACGAAATAGGAACTGTACAAAATGATGGTATCGCAATTTTACTTTTTCAATACACCGTAGCACTAGCACTAAGGAGTTAAGAGAACTGAAGTTCTTATTTAAAACACAACATTGACAATAGACTATTAGATTGCTGAATGTAGTAATAACCTTATTGTACAGGAAGACGCCCAGTATTGCCGTCAGCATGCCGATAATATTGGTGGTGTTGACAGGGTTTCTGAGCATCAGTAGGGATATTGTGATGACCATGATCCTCTTTGTCGCATTGGCCACGGCGTAGCTGAGCGGGCTGACCAGATTTAGCACGCTGAAAGCGATCATGTTCTGTGCAAAGTTGCAGAAGCCGCTGATGAGAAGCAGCACTATGGTTCCTGTCCCGTTGGTAATGTCCGCCTACAGAAAGACATCAGTAAAGATTAAAGTGACGTATAGTTTCCAAAGCTTAGAATCTCTATTAAGAATACATTTCCTTACACTTTGAAGCTAATAAAAACATTGCCAAATTATTTTACCGATACCGCATTTACTGTAAATACTTTTTCCAGGAAGTGTAAACATTTTTACAAACGTATTCAAATGGACTTTCATCACACAGGTCTATGTGCAAAATGACTTTACAAAAAGCAATATCAGGACAAGTAAACATAATTTACTAACCAAAGAAATTTGTAAAATCTTAAATTGACAAAAATTACAATATAAAAATGTCTTCTGTTCCTAAAGCAAGAACAGTTTTCACAATTTTATTTGTAAATAAACAACGATATAAAAAGACATAATGTACCATATCTCCTTCCATGAGGAAGCTGGAGAGATCCACTAAGAGCCATGTGGGCAGCATGAACATAAGTGCATTGAACCCCAGCATGTTCAGCAGCTGAAGGTGATGGATCCTCGTGTCACGCAGGACCTGAAACAGACCCACAAATAAACAATATATGTTTATTTATATAACAATATAAGATATCTTAGACATGCAAACGACAGAACCTTACTGTCATACAGTAACGGCAAGACTAAACCTAACCAATAAGCAATTGTAAACTAGGTCATTTCGGTTAATGTCGTCTACCTTCTTGGAGAATATGTTTTGTAAGGAGAAGCAGAGTGTGGCTGCCAGCGCGCTGATCAATCCAGAGAGGTCAAAGGACAATTCAGTGACCGTGGCCAACAGGACACCTCCGATGATGGGTATGAGAGACACATAAACCTGAGCATAAAAACAACAATAAAGCTTTTTTTGTAATAAATCGGCATTTACAGTCTACAATATGTTCTTATTTCGATGACTAAGATAAAAATAGCAAACACAGCAAATTCAGTTTTTTAGGAAGCATGTTTAGATGAGGACAGACCTTGGTGGTTTGCTTCTCTTTCATGATTATCCGTGACAGCAGAACCACCCAGATGGGCATGGTGGCCTTCACTGGGAAAGAGGGAATGAAACCAAATGCATTCAGTCATCTTCTAATAATAAAAGCGTTTTATTTAACCACATGTTCCTCTGTGAAGTATTTGCACCCGGTGTTTCAAACATCACTCCCAGCTGAACTCAAATGATGCCAAACTCGAATGCATCGGTTGTTGCTTGACGATAAATGCAAAAGAAAATCAATTCTGGGATATGAAAGAGGAAGTTCTCTTTCTCAACGTCTCTTAGAGAAACAATAACAGTCTGGATCGTGATTCAAAGTTTGTTCTGTTGATCGGATAAGAAGCCTGGGTCACCATTCACCTTCATTGTATGACAAAACAATACACTTTTCTATTTGATTTGTTTATTTTAGGAAAACCATTTAAGTTCCAGCTTAAATGCGTTAACCTCTTTAAAAATGAGAAACAAAGAGCCTAGTGTTTAATAAGTAAGACTGGCTAAAGTATTTACTAAATGTTTCTTTGTAGAAAAGCACGTTTCTTTGCAAACAAGTTATTTGCCTCCGGTTGTTGCACATTTGCATACAATAATAAAGGGTTTTCTATTTGGCAACACTCGCTACAATGCACGTCACCAGCTTCTTATAAACAAAAGGGAGCTGAAGCACAAAATGTGCACACACCCCCAGGCCAAACTTCTGATGCCCGTAGAGAGGAGCAGTCCCGCAGGTGGATGATGTGGCACTATGAATTAAGAAGCCGGAAGTGACGTGGACTTGCAAAAATACTTACAATGATAAGAAAACGTCCACGATGAAGTAGAATTAATATAGAAGTGACGGAAAATACTAAATGATCATTTTGACTACAAGACGTAAGTGACGCAGTCTAAGGTTGCGTCAATAAAGTACACACAAATGTTATCTCGGCACTACTAATGTAACATTATCAAACTTAATGTTAAAAACAAAGCCCTGAAGTCATTTATTACATTCGTGAATGAAACGAAATGTCCGTAAAATGCTGATAATAGTAACAGCTGCGGCCACAGTTTCTATTACGTGCTTTAATTTAATTATTTTTTATTACAATTAGTAATGACTTTACATCACACATAACACGAACGCGCATAGCAAGAATTCCAAATAAATAAACTTATACAGAGAAATCAACATTACATTTAAAATGACATGCAACACAAAGATGCTGGTGACGTTTGCACCCAATTGTGTCATTTTGTGTAAACGTCAAGGCCTGTACACATAGTCACGCACCATCATCGCTACGAAGCCTTTAGTTAAAGTCACTCACCAGTGTGTGCGTATGACACCGGGACCTTCCAGATGCTGAAATGTGCCGACACGGAGGCGAAGTATTTCCCGAAAGCGAGCGGCAGAATGAACCAGCGGTAGTACGGGGTCGGGAACTCGGTTCGCGGTACCCCCCATGCTCGCAGCAGGGGCGGCAGGAACACGATGATGGACAGGATGTGAAAGAGAGAGACGGTGACCGGGTAGGGGAAGCTGTTGAGGATGATTTTGTTGATCACGTTGCCCCCCGAGCTGACAGTATACCAGCACAGACACAACACCGCGATCCGCATTCCCTGCCGAACGGGCTCGCGCGGCTCTACCGCGGCCATCTTCAGCGCGACTGAACCGAAGAGACTCCGCAGACAGACGAGCACGTGACTCTCTGAAGCCACGCCCTCACCAGCACCGGGCTAAATCAAAACGACGTTTAGCGCTCTTGAAGGGCACTTCTGTGCGGGGGCAAATCACAACGAGACGAAGAAAAAGTGACGTTTTTATGGCTCGAAGCGCGATTGAAACGATCACATTATTACACATTATCAGACAGCTGTTCTACTCCTCCAGAGTTCACACAGCGCTTCTCTTCGGAGGGAGTAGGGCATAGGGATGATCACTTCCGATTGAGACTCGCCCATTTACTGTAGCACACTTACCATTATTTTATCACAGTAACAATTATTGCCGCATAGATAGTAGTTATTATATTTTAATGTTTTATGATGTGGACCTTCATTTTGTGAAATACTGTTGAATGTTTTAACAATAAAAACGAATAAAATGAAATCAACTTAATATTTTTAAAGTCTAAATAATAATAATACAAATCATGGGTAAGAGCACAAATTAGTGCAAAATGCATCCACCAAGAGACAAATGTTTTTTCAATTACAGAATATAGATACATTAAAAAGAATATATATATATATATATATATATATATTAGAAAATTAAAGTATTACATTCGAAGTTGGATTTGTATGCAAGTAGGATAATCCAAACATTTAGTCTATTTTCAGCTGAGTACAGTCTGCCATCTGCAGGACATAATGAAGAACTGCACTTTGATTTACTAACAACGAGTCGAGAAACAAATATCATGAAGTCTTTATTTGTTCTTTATTTATTAAGTCATAATTGAAAAAAAAGATTTAGTTTACAATATGTTATTATTTCATACAGAAAGACAATTTGTTACAGAAACCAACACGTCATAATTAAAAGTACACGCATGTCAAACAAGAGAAAACTAGATCTGTAGACATGTAATGTGTGTAAATATAATTTTGTCTTTCAAACCCCTACAGTCTGTAATCTATGCAAACATAAGGCGAGATCTTCAGTGGACTCGCGTATGAATCCAGTGTAAAGGACTGTGTCCAGTCATACCAGTTATTTCTCTTATCATAACATCCGTTCACTCCATGCCATTGGTCATGATGTAATCTGTAAAGATCATTCTCGGTTAGGTCTCGGCTGATCCCTGGGAGCTCCGTCATGCAGAAATCTGGGATAAACACATCTGCTTCTCTACACTCTTCACTGACACCATCATCCCCTTTCTTTAAATTCTCAGCTACATTTAAATTCATCCCTAAAGTTTGACTTTCTATGGTCAAGCTATTCTGAAAGATGGTGTCAGGCTCAATCATTTTTCTTTGGGACGGCTCGCTTGAATTTGTCTCCTGGGGCTCCTCAGATCCTTGAGCTGCACTTTCTGCTGTTCTCTGACCGTCTTCAGGTGGGTCGGATGTTCCACATGAAATCAATTTGATATGATGATCAAATGCTAAATTGCTTCCGTTCAGTTTTACAGGTTTGTTATTGTCCTGTATGTGATGTTCATTGTGTTTGTCGTTTGAGGTGCCGTGCTGGTTCTTTATTGTTTCCTTCTCAAAGGTTCTCACAGTTGGCTCTTTAACTCCGTTAGAAACCTCAGTGGGTGAGAACAGGTTCACTTTCTTCAAAGTGTTTTTGAGTATTTCGCTGTGGTTGTTCATGAAGTCTGACACTTGTTCTCCCTTCGTGTGCGATTCCTGAACAGAAGAATGTGAAGGCACGCGAGGAACAGCGCTGGTGGACAGTGCCGGTTCCCCGGTCACCAGGTTCTTTTGACTGAAACTTTTGGACTTCTGCGGGTAGAAGACATTTTGGTGGTCTTGGGGAGGCTGGTTTGACAGAGATCTCACATTCACGGAGGCATAAGGCTGTGTAGTAGATACGAGGGATGAAGAATACGGGTTGATTGCACGGATGGGGATTTTGCTTCGTCTGAAATGATTGGTGGATTTTCCAGAAGCAGAGCCGTAGCACCTTTCAGCCCTTTGGTCCGCAGTCCCAAAGGTTTGAGTTGATCTAGAAATTAATTTGCCACGTATCGAATGTGCTGCGTCTGTAGAGCACGAGAGCTCATTTTCTGTGGCTCCGATCAGCGTCTGCCAACTTCGCACAAGTCTTTTTAGACGTTTAACAACATCTTCATCCCTACTCTTTTTTCTCACATCATTGATCAACTTTCCGAGCCTGGTTTCCTGAAACGAAAAATATACTGTTTACCGTTAGAAGGTAAAAATACGTTTGAATACTTTTGTTTTCTTCAATCGATACTGTTAATGCTAGATATATGAAAACAAATGTAGTGCTTATTTTGTGACCCTGGCTGGCCGTGTAGTGATTCATTCGTTCATTCAACATGTATTCAGGAACAAGTATTTAGAAACTTGCAGTACTTGAAACGGTCTGCATGTTAGCTGTTGTTCTCATTGTGTGGGTTTCTTGTGTTTTTCTCAATACAGAATTGTGGTGTGCAGTTTAGTCAGTGTCTTACCATCAGAGCCTCTTTAGTCATTGGGTATTTTTCCAGGCAGCATATTACATCCAATACTGCTGAAGCATTTTGAATCTGCACACAAACTAAAGTTAGTGACATTACAAAGTACCGTAGGCCTACTGAAAGCAGTCACAACGATGAGATATTTCACATGTGCACCTGCAGCAGTCACCAGCACAGTCACTCACAGCTTCTGGCTGGTGGCTATAATTACAAATGCAAATATGAAATACTTTTGTACTCATTTCAGTACAAATCTGTTGCAAAACACCCCAGGGAGCATGTCTTAAAACTAAACTGCACACATACTCAACAAACTAGCAATGACAAATTAAGAAATGCTTAATAATACAAATAATATTACATTACATTACCGCGGTGAAACCCAAGCAGTATTTTGTATATATTATAATCATTAAAAACATTAAATATACATGAATGAATAATTACTACAACTCATTTTCTTCAAAATGTGAAACTAAATTGTACTTTGAGCAAAAGCAGCTATGTAAATCACATATGTAAAAATTATATTTGAAGAGTTTAATTCCAAGATGAGATTAAACGTTGTTTAACATTCCAATTCAATATTAATCAAACTGCAGTTGTTTTGTTTTGATTTAAGGCAAAATATCTCAAAAAAATACAGCTAACCTACACAATAAAACACAATAAAACATGATAACATCATAAACATTATGAATAATAATAATAATAAAAATCTCTTTTTGGAAACAAACTTTTAATTTAGTTAAAAAACTACATGGAGAATTCTTAGAGTAGCATTTATTACTGCTAATGTTTATGCACCAACAGCACTTAGTATAAAAACACTTTCACTCACATTATTTTGCTCATCGATGGCCTGAAGAAGCTGCTCTCTAAGTTGTTGAGGTCTTGATAAAGATCTTCTCATCATCAACCAGAAACATCCGCTAACACTCCTTACCAAAGAAAAAATGAATTCCCTTTCACCTTTTTACAGTGAACAATTTAGTGTAACAGCCTGCAAAGCTCTTCAAATGCAGTGCATTTGAAACTATGAAACCCGTCATATCCCCCATTGACCTCAGCTGTCCGTGTAGGCAAATTTTGCAACAACTGTTTTCACAGGCCTAGAAAATCTTAGTTCTTAAATAAATCCTGTTTTAAAAGACATCCTGCAGTGTGACGCCAAAACTTCTTAAACGTGTAGACCATATGACCTCATACAGTATTGAGAGATTAGACAGAATACATTCACTTGTACTAAAGCAGACAAAGCTGCAGATTACAAATTGTGGAACTGCTGGACAAAAGGCACATTGAACAGGCTTCTTCTGCCTGTATTACATTTTGCCTGTGCTACCAAGTTTATAAATTCTATTCGAACACTTAGCGATGTGCTAGTAATGAGACTTACAACCAGCATAGAAAGCTTTCAGGAAAGAATTGCACATTAACACATTTAAGTTGATAGCCATAACATAAATTGAAAACACAAACCCTTGAAAAATGGTTTAAAGTGGAAAATCTGGAAAACTAACATATACAGAAATGTGAAATCAGTGAAAACAGTGACATTGCTAACAAAGCGTATTTGTGATGGATCATCCCTCAGTCGTTTAACAGGATGTTTTTAAGCCACCTCATACCGTTCTCTATTGTCAGAAGCACTCTTGGCATCCCTTCACCACCTGACTCATTGCAGACTCTCATTACCTTCATAATCTGTGGTTATCATGAGGCTGACTCTTTCAAACTCAGATGTCAAGAAAACAAGACAAACTTATTAGCGCAGAGGCACTCACATTATGCAAAAATGACAGGTGTAAGTGCAGACAGTTAGTTTACTATGGGGCAAAAGTAAGTTAAAAGGACAACGTGACTAAGATAGCAGCAGCGGGATCCTTGGCTGTTACAGCAGATAGCTCATCATGTCATCAGTAATATTTCAGGAGGTTATTCAACAATGACACGCATCTGTTTTTAATTCTGGCTTTGTTTTATAAACAGATTATGTAATTCACAGTGGTTTGTGTCTTAGTAAAGTGCCACCGAGGCGTTTTTAAACTGATATTCAGCTCATATTGAATCAGCTTGATTCTATAGGACCCTGGTGCGTTTGCATTCATCTTACGTCAGATTTTAACTTTATTGATATAGCGCTTTACATTTATATTGATACAAAGCAGCAGTACAAGAAAACATTTTGACTGTAAGCAAAACATATAAGGTTATACAAGTCAACACAGACGCACAGATTCAAACACACACAAAACACACAACACGCGCACCACATACACAGACACACGCACAGGGGCCATCACCTAGAACCACACACCCAAGATAAGGTGAGAGAAACACAGTTCAAATACTAAACATACTATAAATTCCTATATGCAGCGTCAATGAAAGAGAGAGAGAGGGAGAGAGAGAGAGAGAGAGCAATGTGTTAACATAGCAATGTGGTATTTCCGGTTTCCTTTTCTGCCAGATTGCCCTATGAAGGAGGTACCCCATTGATATGACAACACAGACACACATATAAATATATATTAGTTATAAAATCTATTCAAAGTTATAACTTTAATTTTTATTAATAAAATTAATAAAAATAAACTAAATGTATTTACCGAAAATTGCAACAAGAACTAATTCTGCCTGAAAGATTAAATGCACACTTCTGACCATATTGTGTTTCAGATTTAATCTGATAGAATGAAACATTAAACATTTCTCAGTTAATTCGCTCAAGTTTAGAAAATGTTAATAAAGTATCAGAACGAATTCATCTTGATAATGTCAGATAACTTTTATAGAAAAGTATGTAATGAATTACGTACAATAGCTGTCAGATTTTAAATTTCTGTAAACAATAAGATAATATCAATTTAGACAAAACCAAACAATGCTACGTTTTGTCCAGTCTGTGGTGTAAAAAGCTCACATTAGCAATTAATGAAAAAAACATGATCAGGTCAAAATGTCTGAATAATTTGGTATTATGGTTTATCAGTTTTACCAGTAGTCCACTGTATGCAGAATGTTTTGGTAATATGTCACAGTTCACTTTAGTTTGCTATCCTCACCTCCACAAATGGACAACAGTGTCCTGAACCTATTAGTACAAAATATCAAAAACTATATCTGGTGTATGAATGTTTTTTAACTGTATTAACTGAGAATATTCATGAGAATCCACTAGATGGAACCATGCAAGTGAAGAAGCAGCCTAGGTCAAGAATAAAAACCAGTTGTCAATGTTGAGATTGTTTTTATTTGAACCATCCAACAAAGAAACCAAAGTAATATAGTTACAAATTATCTTAAAAATAAAGTTTTACATCGGGCAAAAAGCCACCAAATCAATTTACACAGTTTCAAAGATAAAAAATAAATACAGTAAAACAGATTCAGCAGTATAACAAATAACACTGCAGTGCATTATAAATAGTATAAAATAGCAGCGTAGTAATATAGTAAAGACACAATGAAAAGACACAATGTTTGGAATTTTAAATGTTTTTTTTTGCCCCTTTTACCTTGATCTCTTAAAATCTAACAATTAAGTAATGTGATATAGAAGTAAGAAGTAAGTGATATAGAAAATGGCATAAATTAAACATTTATTGAAGACACGTCTCTTCAAATCAGTGCACTTGATTGAGAAAGATTTAGTAAGTGTTTGTTGCAGGGTACAAGATAGTAGTTGAATTCATAGTAATAATACATTGGTCAATCTGATTGTCATGAACTGCTCCAAGACACGAAAGTGAGATCCAGAAGTGCAGTGAAACACAAACAAACCTTTGCTGTGTGTGAATGAGTGAACATGGTATAAATAGACTGAGACTAACAGTGTGATGAGACACAGGTGAATGCAATCGGTGATAATGAGTCCGGGCAGTGAGTTATGGGAAATGTAGTTTGTGAATGAGTGATTATAGTCTGATGTGGAGTGCCCTCTGGTGGTTCTCAAGGGCACTCCATTTGGTGACCGTTACACCGATCAATCGGTTCACCCCGCGTAAATGCACCTCGGTGGATCTGGTGTTAATGTGTTTTTTTATTTTGTCCCTGTGGTGAGGAAGGCAGAACGAGAGCCGTGACGCGGGGCCGGTGGCGTGAGTGATAAGGGCAATCAGCTGTACTCGCACCGGTCCCGCATCTCTCACGGAGGAGACCCGGAGCTTAAAAGGACAACAGGTGTTGTGCCGAGAAAAGCACGCCTGCCATGAAAGGCACCTCAGTCGCGGGAACGCGCATTTGCTGAAATTCTTCTAAATATAAAAGGCGGAAACTGCAGTGCTGTTTAAATCCACTAGATGCCCTAAGTGTGTTAAATTACAGCAATAAGGCCCTCGAAGCAGTTATAAAATGCAATTGCTTTTATAAAACGGTTACTGCATACGCGTAGCATAGTTTCATAAATACCAATCAGGCATTTAATAATTTTATAAAGCAATTATAATTAAAAATTATTTTATAATTGTATTAAGCCATACAAATCAGGACCAGAATTGGCAGAATTTTTTTTGCCCATAAGCTTGTAAAAACTGGCATTTACTGTGTAACAATTTACGTGCACAGAGCAAGTTTACTGCTTTTCAGGACAAATCAACTAATTTAAATGAGCCAGTCTGCACCCCCCCCCCCCCATATCTCCCACTAGGAATGTGTCACAAGCATGAAACTCACCCCATTAGACTGTATAAGTTCTATAACCATACATTCATAATTATTTCATGCTGGGGCGAACACGAGCAAATTTAAGAGGGGGGTGCTTTTCACGGCAAGCCTGTCTGCCACAAAATTGATTATCCCTATCTCCCTATAGGAACGTGTCACAAGCATGAAACTCACCCCATTAGACTGTATAAGTTCTATAACCATACTTTCATAATTATTTCATGCTGGGGCGAACACAAGCAAATTTAAGAGGGGGGTGCTTTTCACGGCAAGCCTGTCTGCCACAAAATTGATTATCCCTATCTCCCTATAGGAACGTGTCACAAGCATGAAACTCACCCCATTAGACTGTATAAGTTCTATAACCATACTTTCATAATTATTTCATGCTGGGGCGAACACGAGCAAATTTAAGAGGCGGGTGCTTTTCACGGCAAGCCTGTCTGCCACAAAATGCACCCCCCCATATCTCCCACTAGGAATGTGTCACAAGCATGAAACTCACCCCATTAGACTGTATAAGTTCTATAACCATACTTTCATAATTATTTCATGCTGGGGCGAACACAAGCAAATTTAAGAGGGGGGTGCTTTTCACGGCAAGCCTGTCTGCCACAAAATTGATTATCCCTATCTCCCTATAGGAACGTGTCACAAGCATGAAACTCACCCCATTAGACTGTATAAGTTCTATAACCATACTTTCATAATTATTTCATGCTGGGGCGAACACAAGCAAATTTAAGAGGGGGGTGCTTTTCACGGCAAGCCTGTCTGCCACAAAATGCACCCCCCCCCATATCTCCCACTAGGAATGTGTCACAAGCATGAAACTCACCCCATTAGACTGTATAAGTTCTATAACCATACTTTCATAATTATTTCATGCTGGGGCGAACACGAGCAAATTTAAGAGGGGGTGCTTTTCACGGCAAGCCTGTCTGCCACAAAATTGATTATCCCTATCTCCCTATAGGAACGTGTCACAAGCATGAAACTCACCCCATTAGACTGTATAAGTTCTATAACCATACTTTCATAATTATTTCATGCTGGGGCGAACACAAGCAAATTTAAGAGGGGGGTGCTTTTCACGGCAAGCCTGTCTGCCACAAAATGCACCCCCCCCATATCTCCCACTAGGAATGTGTCACAAGCATGAAACTCACCCCATTAGACTGTATAAGTTCTATAACCATACTTTCATAATTATTTCATGCTGGGGCGAACACAAGCAAATTTAAGAGGGGGGTGCTTTTCACGGCAAGCCTGTCTGCCACAAAATTGATTATCCCTATCTCCCTATAGGAACGTGTCACAAGCATGAAACTCACCCCATTAGACTGTATAAGTTCTATAACCATACTTTCATAATTATTTCATGCTGGGGCGAACACAAGCTTTTCACGGCAAGCCTGTCTGCCACAAAATTGATTATCCCTATCTCCCTATAGGAACGTGTCACAAGCATGAAACTCACCCCATTAGACTGTATAAGTTCTATAACCATACTTTCATAATTATTTCATGCTGGGGCGAACACGAGCAAATTTAAGAGGGGGGTGCTTTTCACGGCAAGCCTGTTTGCCACAAAATTGATTATCCCTATCTCCCTATAGGAACGTGTCACAAGCATGAAACTCACCCCATTAGACTGTATAAGTTCTATAACCATACTTTCATAATTATTTCATGCTGGGGCGAACACAAGCAAATTTAAGAGGGGGGGGCTTTTCACGGCAAGCCTGTCTGCCACAAAATGCACCCCCCCATATCTCCCACTAGGAATGTGTCACAAGCATGAAACTCACCCCATTAGACTGTATAAGTTCTATAACCATACTTTCATAATTATTTCATGCTGGGGCGAACACGAGCTTTTTACGGCAAGCCTGTTTGCCACAAAATTGATTATCCCTATCTCCCTATAGGAACGTGTCACAAGCATGAAACTCACCCCATTAGACTGTATAAGTTCTATAACCATACTTTCATAATTATTTCATGCTGGGGCGAACACAAGCAAATTTAAGAGGGGGGTGCTTTTCAAGGCAAGCCTGTCTGCCACAAAATGCACCCCCCCATATCTCCCACTAGGAATGTGTCACAAGCATGAAACTCACCCCATTAGACTGTATAAGTTCTATAACCATACTTTCATAATTATTTCATGCTGGGGCGAACACGAGCAAATTTAAGAGGGGGGTGCTTTTCACGGCAAGCCTGTCTGCCACAAAATTGATTATCCCTATCTCCCTATAGGAACGTGTCACAAGCATGAAACTCACCCCATTAGACTGTATAAGTTCTATAACCATACTTTCATAATTATTTCATGCTGGGGCGAACACGAGCAAATTTAAGAGGGGGGTGCTTTTCACGGCAAGCCTGTTTGCCACAAAATTGATTATCCCTATCTCCCTATAGGAACGTGTCACAAGCATGAAACTCACCCCATTAGACTGTATAAGTTCTATAACCATACTTTCATAATTATTTCATGCTGGGGCGAACACAAGCAAATTTAAGAGGGGGGGGCTTTTCACGGCAAGCCTGTCTGCCACAAAATGCACCCCCCCATATCTCCCACTAGGAATGTGTCACAAGCATGAAACTCACCCCATTAGACTGTATAAGTTCTATAACCATACTTTCATAATTATTTCATGCTGGGGCGAACACGAGCTTTTTACGGCAAGCCTGTTTGCCACAAAATTGATTATCCCTATCTCCCTATAGGAACGTGTCACAAGCATGAAACTCACCCCATTAGACTGTATAAGTTCTATAACCATACTTTCATAATTATTTCATGCTGGGGCGAACACGAGCAAATTTAAGAGGGGGGTGCTTTTCAAGGCAAGCCTGTTTGCCACAAAATGCACCCCCCCATATCTCCCACTAGGAATGTGTCACAAGCATGAAACTCACCCCATTAGACTGTATAAGTTCTATAACCATACTTTCATTATTATTTCATGCTGGGGCGAACACGAGCAAATTTAAGAGGGGGGTGCTTTTCACGGCAAGCCTGTCTGCCACAAAATGCACCCCCTCATATCTCCCACTAGGAATGTGTCACAAGCATGAAACTCACCCCATTAGACTGTATAAGTTCTATAACCATACTTTCATAATTATTTCATGCTGGGGCGAACACGAGCAAATTTAAGAGGGGGGTGCTTTTCACGGCAAGCCTGTCTGCCACAAAATTGATTATCCCTATCTCCCTATAGGAATGTGTCACAAGCATGAAACTCACCCCATTAGACTGTATAAGTTCTATAACCATACTTTCATAATTATTTCATGCTGGGGCGAACACGAGCAAATTTAAGAGGGGGGTGCTTTTCACGGCAAGCCTGTTTGCCACAAAATGCACCCCCCCATATATCCCACTAGGAATGTGTCACAAGCATGAAACTCTCCCCATTAGACTGTATAAGTTCTATAACCATACTTTCATAATTATTTCATGCTGGGGCGAACACGAGCAAATTTAAGAGGGGGGTGCTTTTCATGGCAAGCCTGTTTTCCACAAAATGCACCCCCCCATATCTCCCACTAGGAATGTGTCACAAGCATGAAACTCACCCCATTAGACTGTTTAAGTTCTATAACCATACTTTCATAATTATTTCATGGTGGGGCGAACACGAGCAAATTTAAGAGTGGGGTGCTTTTCACGGCAAGCCTGTCTGCCACAAAATGCACCCCCTCATATCTCCCACTAGGAATGTGTCACAAGCATGAAACTCACCCCATTAGACTGTATAAGTTCTATAACCATACTTTCATAATTATTTCATGCTGGGGCGAACACGAGCAAATTTAAGAGGGGGGTGCTTTTCATGGCAAGCCTGTTTTCCACAAAATGCACCCCCCCATATCTCCCACTAGGAATGTGTCACAAGCATGAAACTCACCCCATTAGACTGTATAAGTTCTATAACCATACTTTCATAATTATTTCATGGTGGGGCGAACACGAGCAAATTTAAGAGGGGGGTGCTTTTCACGGCAAGCCTGTCTGCCACAAAATGCACCCCCTCATATCTCCCACTAGGAATGTGTCACAAGAATGAAACTCACCCCATTAGACTGTATAAGTTCTATAACCATACTTTCATAATTATTTCATGCTGGGGCGAACACGAGCAAATTTAAGAGGGGGGTGCTTTTCACGGCAAGCCTGTCTGCCACAAAATGCACCCCCTCATATCTCCCACTAGGAATGTGTCACAAGCATGAAACTCACCCCATTAGACTGTATAAGTTCTATAACCATACTTTCATAATTATTTCATGCTGGGGCGAACACGAGCAAATTTAAGAGGGGGGTGCTTTTCACGGCAAGCCTGTCTGCCACAAAATTGATTATCCCTATCTCCCTATAGGAACGTGTCACAAGCATGAAACTCACCCCATTTAACTATACATATAAGTATATGGTGCTAAATGCCTTTATTGTAGCATATTATTATTATTAAATTGCGGGTGAAGGCAAATTTGTGAGAGCCCCATTAAGACCCCGGAATTAGAGAGCGACGACTACACGAGGTTAACACTTGCGACAATATGGATCCAGTACTATACCAGATTATTCTGGATTACAAAACCAAAGGCCAGTATTCGCCAAACATTTCAAAGAAGGATAAAAATGAAATTAGACGAAAGGCTTCAAAGTATGTCCTGGAAGGTAAATTTTGGTTAGGATTTATGGTTTTGTCTAAATATAGGCCAAGGGATTGTGCTCTGGATATTGTCATTGTCTCATAGCCTAACGTTACTCAGCCTGATATATATCCGATGTAAATGTATAGCCTACTTTATGTTTATAGATGGAGCACTGCACTATTTGAAAGGTCCAGGTAAAGCCATCAAAACCAAAGTGGTTAGAGGCACGGAGGAGGCTAACGACATTTTTCTGGATTTTCATGACAGTTCCACAGGTGCTCACACTGGACAAAAAAAGCCATTTCAATAAGGTTTTTCTGGCCTGGGATGTCTGCTGACATCGACAAATGGGTAAGTGAACACTGGTCTTTTGAAAATAAGCAAATTTTTCCTTTAAATCAATTTAAAAGGTTTACAAAACCTTATTCCGCCATGCTAAACGAAAAAATACCTTTGATATATGTTACAATAAAATCAATAATTTAAATCGGGTAACTTGCTATTTCATGCATTCTGACTTCTTTACTGTTATACGTGCTTTCTTATGCTGGACGTGTGACGTAGTGTTTCTGTGCTTGATACACGCCTTGAGCAGAACAACTTGTTTCGGAAAGTTTTTTATAAGTCTGGATCCCTTTCTAGTAACAGGGGTCTCATTTCTTTTATTGTGCAACTCTCCCGTAAATGCACGGCAAGGCGAGAGAAAAACGCACCATGAGCGCCAAGTGATTCCCGCTTGCCATCAAGATTACATTAAGTTTGATTGGCTGTGAAAAAGGTAAGACAGCCCATTAAATTGTATGGTTTTCTTTATCAGGACATAATAAAAAATCACTAAGGTCTGTCTTAAAATTACAAAAACACAACACAAATGACATATTACACAGTATATTTAATTTACAATAAAACCAAAATGTAAAAGCCATGGATGAAAAAGTAAGGACACCTTATGATTTAGTTGCTTTTAGGTCCACTTTTAGCAGCAATATGTTTGGTTCTTCTTTACAGCAGTGCTTCAGTTCATTGATGTGGGCATCGTGCTTATGCACAGTTCTAGTAATGTATTGCCACGGCATTTCAGTTGAGATGAGATATGGACGTGACTGCGCCATTATTCTTCTCTTTTTCGGACATTCTGTTTTAGATAGGCTACAGTAATGGTCTGTTGCATGCCCAATACTAGCCAAGCTTCATCTGTTGGACAGATGGTCCCACATTTGTCTTTAATATAGAGGAGATCACGGTCAACTCAGTGCCTGTAAGGTCCCCAGGTCCTGTGGCTACAAAACAAGCCAAAAATGCTTAACTTTTACTGTGGGCTGTCTTTGCTGATATGATGTGTTTTTCGTTTTCAGCAAGTATGGTGCTGTGCATTATGGCAAAACACTTACCGTTTGGTCTTGTCTGGCCAAAAGACATTGTTCCATAAGTATTTTCTTTGTTTTAGCTTGGATTTTTTCAAACCTTAGCTGTGCTGCATTGTCCTTCAGAGAGAAGAGACTTTTTCCTGGCAATCCTTCTAGACATGCCATACTCGTCTGTTCGTATCAGAAGTTACCAGAATTTACCATGATAACCAAGGTTTGTAGAGTCTGAGGTGCAGTTCTTGGGTTGTTTAGAACTTCTCTAAAACTGCATGATCTGGCCTTAGGGTGAATTTGCTGGGATGTCATTGTCCACACCTGACAAGATTGACAGCTGTCTTGAATGTCTGCTCAATGTGAATAATAAAGGTGATAGTAGAGGTGCTCACACTTGCTGATGATCAGTTTATCAAAGGCATTTGATTAGCAGTGTCTAGTTACTGATCCTCTTAATTGCTATGGAAGTGATAAGGGTGTCTTAACTGTCCTTACTTTTTCACTCATGGCTTTTTCGTGACATGGTGTAATTCGTCATGTATTGTTGTTCATCTGAGATTGTATTTTCCCAATGTAAAGGGCAGCCATGTCCCAGATAATTTTTTTATTATTTCCTGATACAGAAAACTAAAATATACAATAGGGTGTTCTAGCTTTTTATATATACTGTATATATCATTATGATAGTTAATAATTCATTACATTTATATAACACATTTCTTGGTACTCAAAGCACTTTGGATGGAAGGGGAGAATCTCCTCAATCACCACCAATGTACAGTATCCACCAGAATGATGTGACAGCAGCCATATTGCACCAAAACTCCCAACAAATACCAGCTTATTGTTTGAGAAGAGACATGTACACGAAGCCAATTAGAACATATAGGGGTTGATTAGGAGGCCAGGATGTAAAGAGGCAAATGTATATATATATAATGTGTGTGTTTTAAACAGGTGTCAGAATGTGCAGTGTGCCAAGCAGCCGGTCATATTATCAAACAAGAGGTAGAGTACACCCCGATAAAGGTAGGTATTGTATACACATAATCGAAATCCACTGTCTGTTGTTTTATCACAAAACATATCTAAAATACAGATATAAATACACTGCAGAAAGGGCCCGGCATTGTCAGAGCGAATTACGTTTTATATTCAACCCTAAGAAAATATTTTGACGTAGTATCCATTTAACCTGTATGCTATTGCAAAAGTTATTGTTACATTTCTATACTTGTGTCAGTGTTTTCTATTCACTGATTTCAGCTATATTTCTTGCATGCTACAACATATAAGAAACGTGATTGTAGAGCTGTTTTTTCCGTTTAGGGCTACTGTTCAAAACATAGCTGCTAAATATGGCGAAATCCGTCTATGGAGCCTGTTATATATGTAGATAAAAATAACTTATTCCAAGTAAAACAAACACAACGGTTCATTATGTAAGGTCTTTATACACCTATGAAGACATTGTTTTGTAAAGAGGCAAAAAATTTGACATTTGCTCCTTTAACCCATACAGAAAAGACACACGAAATTCTCAGGTGCAAAAAACACATATGATCACATGTGATATATGTGTTTTTGGACACACACTCAATTATGTTTTGAATTCCTATGTTATAAAAAAATCGATTATGAATTTCTAGCAAGCTATAAACCAGAGCCCTTTAATACCAGTGGCCAGATGCATAAACCACTTAGACTAGTCTTACAAGTTAGTCATCTAATTTAATTCTTCACTACTCACACAATTACAATTACATAAAGAGCTAGATTGCCCTAGTTGAAAAGCAAGAATGATTAGTGCTAACGAATTACTAGTCTGTGATTTTTATGCAAAGTGACTGAATATATAAAAACAAAACCGCCTCTAGGTGGCTGCAAGGCACTGCTCTATTGGGATTACTTAATGGTTAATGTTCAATTTCTCTGGTTTGCAAATCTTAAGGATGATTCAAGAAATGTACCTAATTGACTGATAAAAATGTAAGAGGACATACATAGGCCAAACTGTTTGTGAAAGGGGTTCAGTGATTTCATTAAGCACAACATTCCTGAATCAACATCCTTTTTGATCCTTGAGTAAAACTTTTTTAATTTGATTGAGGAATAAATTTACAGTTAATATACATTTTAGGCTATAACCAATGCTGTGCATAATCTCCAATAAAATGAGCAAACCACAATAACAGCCATCATATTTTTGTGCAATTCCTTATTTGCTATATAGATGATGGTAGATAGAGTGCAAAACAGTGGAATATACAACAGTTATGTCATAATCCAGCTAAATGAAATTCTCTTGTGGTTTGATATCATTCATAATATTCATTCAGTTTTACAGGTGAATGGAGTCCTTTTTGCAGAGGACTGGTCTGGTTCTCATGTTTTAGCTGAGGTTTTGTGCAGGTGGACATCTAGTGACAAAGTCTTCACAGGCGATTTGTCTTTAAGACTCGTCTAGTTGTCAGTGCTGTTGTGGTCACTTAATTGTTTGAAAAAGGATTGTATCTAGGTGACTACAGTGGTCATCTGGACTTGATACAAACTAGATCAAGATGACTACAGTGACCTTGGAATAAGAATGAAACAGACAAACAAATATTAGTGTAGATGTCATTCATTCATAAAGTAACATGTACATTTAGGTATTTTCCTAGTGTTGGTTGACATAGTGCATGGATTGTGCCATTTTGCTAATCAAACTTGGCTTCAGTTTGCAGAGAACATTTTACAGGGGGAGGTGATAAATATTCACACCTCACAGAAGGCAGTGGACAAGATGAGGCTTGAGATAGCTACTTCCCTCCTCAGTGAATCAGGTCTGTTTATTTTTTTGCTCAGCATGTTAATCAATTCATGTTGTTGGTTTTATGCAAATAATAGGCCTATCATAAAAATGCAGCTCTGTGCTAGTGAATCTTTGCTGTGTAATGCAAACTGTGTTAGTCTGAATTTATTTGTTGAATACTTTTTGTCTTACCAGATGATCTAAGCGGCTTGTGCTTTTATTGTGGGATGGAGGACAAGGGTAAAACACAATGGGTGGGTTATTCACATTACAAAATATACAAAAAAATGTACGATTGCAGTAGTAATTTCATCTTTCCACATCATCTATTAATGTATTCATTATTAATGTTGATTTTATGTGATTACTCTCTATTGAACAAGGTGTGATGTAGGAAATCCTATTGTAGTCAGAACACAAGATTATGTTGTTGAGAACTTCTTAAATTCAAGGAATAGTAAGAATATTAAAAATCAGTTTATTCACACATCACCTATTTTTAGAAATACCCTATAATTCAAAACATGTACCACTTCATGTCACTGTTTTCCCAGGTTTGCTGTGACGGATGTGAAAGGTGGTACCACCATGATTGTGTACAGAGCCCTCCAGTGGATGTGGATTTTTGGATTTTCCAGTGGAAAGTGTCCCTTGCTGCAATATTTGTTTTACTACCTGTGCCAAGTAGTTTATGTTTAACTTGTGTTTGTCAAAGTATCTTGGAAATGTTTCTTTTTCACTTTTCTGACAATGCAAGCCTTGAAGATTTTATGAGTTATGTTTTATTTAATTCCTAGATTGTTTCTTTTGTTATCAAGATTTTTTTACAGATCTTTTTAAAATTACAAACGAAATTAAAAAAAGTTTCTTGTAATAATTAGAACTAAATTGCAATTAATGCTTTGTGTATGCTTTCCCAGAAGAAGAGTTGAGGCGAATATGTTTAAATATGTTATATTATATTTCACATACAAATTGTAATCTAATCATGAAAAACTATACATTGACGGAAAGATCCAAGACTTGCCGTGAAAAGCACCCCCCTCTTAAATGTGCCTTTGCTCGCCCCAGCATGAAATAATTATGAAAGTATGGTTATAGAACGTATACAGTCTAATGGGGTGAGTTTCATGCTTGTGACACATTCCTAGTGGGAGATATGAGGGGGTGCATTTTCTGGCAAACAGGCTTGCCGTGAAAAGCACCCCCCTCTTAAATTTGCTCGTGTTCGCCCCAGCATGAAATAATTATGAAAGTATGGTTATAGAACTTATACAGTCTAATGGGGTGAGTTTCATGCTTGTGACACATTCCTAGTGGGAGATATGGGGGGGTGCATTTTCTGGCAAACAGGCTTGCCGTGAAAAGCACCCCCCTCTTAAATTTGCTCGTGTTCGCCCCAGCATGAAATAATTATGAAAGTATGGTTATAGAACTTATACAGTCTAATGGGGAGAGTTTCATGCTTGTGACACACTCCTAGTGGGAGATATGGGGGGGTGCATTTTGTGGCAAACAGGCTTGCCGTGAAAAGCACCCCCCTCTTAAATTTGCTCGTGTTCCCCCCAGCATGAAATAATTATGAAAGTATGGTTATAGAACTTATACAGTCTAATGGGGTGAGTTTCATGCTTGCCACACGTTCCTAGTGGGAGATATGGGGGGTGCATTTTGTGGCAAACAGGCTTGCCGTGAAAAGCACCCCCCTCTTAAATTTGCTCGTGTTCGCCCCAGCATGAAATAATTATGAAAGTATGGTTATAGAACGTATACAGTCTAATGGGGCGAGTTTCATGCTTGTGACACATTCCTAGTGGGAGATATGGGGGGGTGCATTTTGTGGCAAACAGGCTTGCCGTGAAAAGCACCCGCCTCTTAAATTTGCTCGTGTTCGCCCCAGCATGAAATAATTATGAATTTATGGTTATAGAACTTATACAGTCTAATGGGGTGAGTTTCATGCTTGTGTTGGACTTTTCATTCAGTCCTGCATGTTCAAAAATTTGAGGAATCGAAGAGACAATTTTTCACAAAAATAAGTGAAGTTTATTATCAGATTTAAAAGTTTCACAGCGCGCTGGGTTGTTCCTCCACAATGAGCTGAACCAACAACTATAAATACAGAGAAAACACAATAAATACAGAATATGACGTCGATCTCTCTTCTGGTTTCTTTGTTCCTCTCCTAGCCAATCTGTGACCTCCTTCAATTCTGGGCAGTTTCTTCTTCCTTCGGCAGCCAATCAGTACTGCCACCTCCATCTCCAGATAGCCTCTCTCCTTTGAACTCCCACCACATACCATTCTCTGAAAAACAACATCTGGCAACTGGGGGAACTCTCAGAAACCAACCTTTGTTCACAAGTTTAACAAAACATAATTTGGTTATATAGCACACAAACGGTTATATGATTAAAACATATTTATTAAACTTGAATCGTGTAACATAGAAAAATACATTTGATTAAAACAAAATGAATCATCCATTTTTATATTGATCTATATTGACCTTAAATCCCCACAATGGAAAAACTATACGCACACGTGCGCGTGGCCCGGACCGTACCTTTCAGATTATGGCAAGCCGTTTCGACATATAAACCTATGGTTTGACTATCCATAAAATATATTTTAGATAGTTTCAATTGTATTTAGACGAGTCATAATTATAATTTGACTGGTCACATTGATAATTAGAGATATCTGCAATTATAATTGCGCTAGTAAGAAATCTGATTCGAGATATCTGTAAATATGTTTTGACTAGTCAAAACTCTATATGAGATATCTGTAATGATGTCATAGATATCTAAAATTATCTCGTCACACATACGCAAAGTATTTAAAGATATCTCGAATTCAGTTTCGACTAGTCACAATTATATTTTAAGATATCTGAATTGTGCTTGCACCTAGTCGAATCTGCTGTTGTGTGACGTGAGATTTAATCTCCTCAGCTCCTCCCCCACACCAGAGCCAAAGCCAAAAGCGCAACGGCTAATGCTATCACCTTAGCTTCATCGGAACACAGCAAGGAGACAACAGGCTAGTTTTTAAAATGGATGTCAATGGGTTTGTTAGCTGTTACGCTTTCTCCAGTTGGCTGTATTAAAGACCCTTCTATCTAACTAAAATAAGGGTTACCCCTCCTTACACCTAGTGCTAACGGCTAATAACAGTAGACAGCGTTTGTAACTTGTCAAGGAGAGAAAAGAACCGAATAAAGTATGCTTTTTACGTGATTATTAAATAATATTTGGATGCATTAATGTTGTAAAAGATGTCAAACATCCATGTCTGCATAGGGCTGAGATTTTAATTGCAGTCATGTGACAAAGCGGACCAAACAATGTGTAATGTTTAATAAATACAAAGATCAGCAAACTGCTTGTTTTGTTGTAATTTATTTTGTATATATACAAAATATATAAGTTTTTTTGAAAAAGATTACAAGTGAATCATAGTTTAACATTCATTAATGGCATTTATAAGTATGTTTCATTATCCATACAGTATGTATTGTTAATGCAGGTTAAGTTGTGTCTTTAGGTAGTTACACACAAGATGGGAGTATTGTATAAGAGATCAATGATGGTGATGTTCTGTTGTATTCAGAGATGAGTCCAGTGCAATTAAATATTTACAAATTAATCAAATTGTTGCACCAGACATGATGCCTATACAGATGCTTATCTTAAATGTCTTAAATCTTAAAATTATCTTTACTTATACCTCTGCATACCTTATGCTAAGTTTTTATTTTCATTCTTTTAAAATGACTTTTGTATGAAGCAGTTTGAATGACACAAAATGTAAGACCTTTATTATATAATTATTTGACAAAATGGCAGCTGACAACAGTTTCCAAGGAAGAATTGGTTAAAACCGCTTAAGGTGGGGCTTAGAAAAAGTGTATTTGCATGCATTCATTTGAGATATCTATGAAGTAATTTTGACTAGTTAGAATGTTAATTCCAGATATCTATTTTTAAATTCTTCCTGTCGCCAAGCTAAATGAAGATATAACCAAAGAAATATCTTCCTAGTTACAAATCAGACTGAGATATTCATAATTAAATTGCAGATATCTTTAAATGAGATATCACTAGGAAGAATTTCAATTAAAGATATCTCTAATTTAGTTTTGTCGAGTCAAAAATCCAATTCAAGATATCTACAATTAAAATAAGACTAGTAATAAGTTGCTTTCAGATATCTGCAAATGTGGTTTTGGATATCTTTAAAAATTATTCATTAAAGATATCTTAAATGTGATTATGACTAGTCAAAGACCAGTTACAGATATCTCTAATTATGATTTCTACTGGTTGTAACTCAGTTCAAGATATCTCTAATTGAATTATCACTAGTAAAATGAGTTCAAAATATCTCTAATTGGAATTATGCCTAGTACAAAATGAATTATAGATATCTTTAATGGCAGTTTCTACCAGTCAAAACACATTTGTAGATATCTGAAAATATTTTTCAATGGAAGTCAATGGAAGAATATGACTAGTCAAAACAGCATTGTATATATCTCAAATGTATATTATGAATAGCCAGAATAACATTGTAGATATCTTCATTGCCTGTTATGACTAGTAATAATCACATTGTAGATATACTAATTCCAATTGCGACGACTCAAAATTACAGAAGAGATATCTGGAATTGGAATTTTGACTAGTCAAAACTAAATTATGACTAGTACAACCAGGCGTATTTTATGTCAAAATGGCTTGCCATAAGAGGCCAACTGATGCCGTTTCAAAAACGGATGGCCAAAATTGTCATTTTTCTGCTTCAAAAGTTATAGACACATTAATTATAAATTGAAAGGTACATTCTCTGAAGAAATTGTAAAGTGGTGCTAATGTGGCAAAATGCTGGTGTTGGGCTAGGGGGATGACCCTTCAAACCACTAGTGAAACAGCCAACCCCCATGTCTCTACGATGTTCTGATGCAAAGATGAAGGTTTTGCTATTGGCCCTAACGGTTGCGTGGCTTGGCATTAAACAATTTATAAAACTCTGAGGTATAAGTGAAATGAACCAACTCCCATGTCTCTACGATGTTCTGATGCAGAGATATACTTGTAAAATAAGTAAACCTATTTGGTTGCAATGGGCGTGGCTTAAAAGCTTCACAATGATCCTGTGACAGACTAATTGAATGCCTGAGTCAAATGAGACCACCCCCTTGTCTCTACGACACTGTGTGGACAAGATATCAATATGGGCCATTTATAATGGAAGTCTATAGGATCGGTTGCTAAGTCCATGTAAATGGTTGCTATGGGCGTGGCTTCATATCTTTTTGAAGTTCCTGGGATGCTGATTCGTTGCCTGGTACTGCTAAGTTATATCATGCGGGACATTTTAACTCCTTATATGGGCATCCATTATAGTCAATGGGGCTTTTTGGGGGGGCTCCTATGCCCCAGGGGTGCAACTTACACCCCATTGTGAGGTATGTTCTTACAGGGCCTGCCAGCCTCTTCAAATGTCGTTACCAGCATGTATCTCAACGAAATTCTCGCTCGGAGCTACGACCCGCCGAAATTTGTCGTAAAGTTAAGTCAATGGGATTTTTGGGGCGAGTTTTTGCCCCCCGATCATACCCCCTACTCCTGATCGCTTATAAAAGTCATAGCTCACCATTCCTCAATAAGCCAGACGATTTGTTACGACTAGTTACGGGCCGAAAAAAAATGTCACAATAATAATTATTTGTACATATAGTGTGGAATGCCCCCTACAGGAACCGACCATCCGTTTGTGAAACTTATTAGAAATCAAGTTTCTATAGGCATTTAAAGTGGAGAAATTTCAATTTCTCCCAAATGCCACAGTAAAATTAGTCCATATATGGTGTGCATATACTGTGGAATGCCCCCTACAGGAACCGACCATCCGTTTGTGAAACTTATTAGAAATCAAGTTTCTATAGGCATTTAAAGTGGAGAAATTTCAATTTCTCCCAAATGCTACAGTAAAATAAGTCCATATATGGTGTGCATATACTGTGGGATGCCCCCTACAGGAACCGACCATCCGTTTGTGAAACTTATTAGAAATCAAGTTTCTATAGGCATTTAAAGTGGAGAAATTTCAATTTCTCCCAAATGCTACAGTAAAATAAGTCCATATATGGTGTGCATATACTGTGGGATGCCCCCTACAGGAACCGACCATCCGTTTGTGAAACTTATTAGAAATCAAGTTTCTATAGGCATTTAAAGTGGAGAAATTTCAATTTCTCCCAAATGCCACAGTAAAATTAGTCCATATATGGTGTGCATATACTGTGGGATGCCCCCTACAGGAACCGACCATCCGTTTGTGAAACTTATTAGAAATCATGTTTCTATAGGCATTTAAATTGGAAAAATTACAATTTCTCCCAAATGCTACAGTAAAATGAGTCCATATATGGTGTGCATATACTGTGGGATGCCCCCTACAGGAACCGACCATCCGTTTGTGAAACTTATTAGAAATCATGTTTCTTTAGGCATTTAAATTGGAAAAATTACAATTTCTCCCAAATGCCACAGTAAAATGAGTCCATATATGGTGTGCATATACTGTGGGATGCCCCCTACAGGAACCGACCATCCGTTTGTGAAACTTATTAGAAATCAAGTTTCTATAGGCATTTAAAGTGGAGAAATTTCAATTTCTCCCAAATGCTACAGTAAAATTAGTCCATATATGGTGTGCATATACTGTGGGATGCCCCCTACAGGAACCGACCATCCGTTTGTGAAACTTATTAGAAATCATGTTTCTATTGGCATTTAAATTGGAAAAATTACAATTTCTCCCAAATGCTACAGTAAAATGAGTCCATATATGGTGTGCATATACTGTGGGATGCCCCCTACAGGAACTGACCCTCCGTTTTTGAAACTTATTAGAAATCATGTTTCTATAGGCATTTAAATTGGATAAATTACAATTTCTCCCAAATGCTACAGTAAAATGAGTCCATATATGGTGTGCATATACTGTGGGATGCCCCCTACAGGAACCGACCATCCGTTTGTGAAACTTATTAGAAATCATGTTTCTATTGGCATTTAAATTGGAAAAATTACAATTTCTCCCAAATGCTACAGTAAAATGAGTCCATATATGGTGTGCATATACTGTGGGATGCCCCCTACAGGAACCGACCCTCCGTTTTTGAAACTTATTAGAAATCATGTTTCTATAGGCATTTAAAGTGGAAAAATGACCATTTCTCCCAAATGCTACAGTAGAATGAGTCCATATATGGTGTGCATATAGTGTGGGATGCCCCCTACAGGAAGAGACCATCAGTTTGTGAAACTTATTAGAAATCATGTTTCTATAGGCATTTAAATTGGATAAATTACAATTTCTCCCAAATGCTACAGTAAACCATTACCATTAGTTATAAGTCATTATAGTAGGAAAGCATGGTTTTTCAAAACGCTGTAATACGCTTTCAAAAGCCATTCCACAGTTAAACTTGTACAAGTTGATGTTACTGTATTAAAATCATGTATTTGCATTTTGTAGCTAATCATTTAGACACTAACAACACATTTACTATAGGATACACATTAAAAAAATAATTTCACAGGAGTTGGCTACAGGTAAAACAATTTTAACCCGTTTTATTTGATGGAAATATCAGTAACAGTAACTGTTAAACAAAAGTTGCAGACGGAGACATTGCTTTCACAACATGCAAAATGCAAACATTCTGACAAAAATGTTCTTCAATTGCGGAAATTCTAAACGTAAAACGCAATATATAATATTGAGGAGACACACAGACGATCCGCATTTAAATAAAGCTTTAAAAGCGGTGTTTCTAGAAAGTACCGTAGTTTACGAGGTATGCGCGCATAATGAATCTAAACGGCGGCTGGCTTGACCGCGGTGAATTCAATTAGTGGGCTAAAGTCAGTCACACACCACCTCGACTTTCTTCCAAATAACGCACATTTTATCCATAATACAATGAATACAAACCTATAGTTCCTGCACATTTTGGTTTTTCTGAATTGTGTCAATGGCTAATCAAAAATAAGTAATATAAACGATTATGGCCGTGACTCATTTCCTGAGTGACAGTGTTTGGGGGGCGGGGGGGATATCTGTTGATTGTAGAGTGCCAAATAAACAGAGATGGACAGGTAAAAAGCCATCAGGTGCACAAAAAACGGATTTGTGCAATTGAGAAATATAATTTTATCTTTCACTTATGTTGTTATAAAAATATGACGGTTTGTCATCATTTTGTGTGTGTTTTATTTTTATTTATACATTTTCCAGGGGGGGGGGCGCTCAAAGGTGGTCTCGCCCGGGGTGCAATTCAACGTAGAAACGCCACTGCCTGACTTTCCAAATCTCCCTCCCGTAGACACTCTTCTCAAAGTAAACTCCAACCAGAGAGGGGCTATTTCTTATATCTTTAAAGCGCTTGATTCCACTTCCCCCCCAAAAACCAGAGATTTACGGACTTGGGGCATATTGAGGAAGACCAATGGGACCAGATTCTGGAGTTAGTCCATAACTGTCTTTCTCTGCTGTGAAACACAAAATATATTTTGAGAAATGTTTCAGTGGTTTTGGGTCCATATAAGGGGGTTGATGCCTATGGGGTTCAATGTTCTTTGTTCTGCAGAAGAAAAGCTTACAAGTTTTAAGATGACATGAGGGCGAGTAAATTATTACAGAATTTAATGAGAAAATCTTTATAAACCTATCCAAAACCTAGTAAAGCTTAAGACTGAAAAATGCTAAATGTTGCCTGCTTACCGCTATCAGCTAAATTCCAGAAATATCACACACCCACGTTACGGCATTTAGTATGTGTAAGAGCCCAAAGTACATACACCTCAGATGATGACAATCTGTCCAGAACAAAAACTGTGAGCAAGAGGTTAAACAAGTGCTTCACTTTATTAACAATTACACAGAGCAGCAAAACTAAGACATGAAGACAAAACATGGTAAATGACATGCAAAATTTTAATGTTTTTATGCAATTGCAAATCTGCGTACAGTAAAAACGCCTCAAAAACCACAACAGAAAACACATTTTCCATTGATTTCAAAGATACCACAACATTTCTGACAACTCCTGAGTGCTTGTCAAATTTGTGTACAAGTTGACATTTTTCAAAATACTATCAAATGTATGTTTGGGTAAAATGCCAAACTAAACATGAGAATGTGATGTTTGCACTGGTTTATTGAAAGAAAAAGCATCAACATGGCCCACCCAAGTGAGATGATCAGGCCCAAACCATCAAACTCATATTGACGTTTTCTGATTGGTAACGTCACACACAAGCCACTAAAAGTAAACAATCCTCTAAAATCCTTTTTTCAATGGGCAGTACATCTCCACTAGCGCAAGTCATGTTGAGTCCACTGTTCATCTCTTATTGGCTGGATCAGTCAGGGTGTCTTGAGTCAGAGGTCCCACTTCTTAGCCTTGATAAACTCAACAGGCATAAAGGAAATAGAGGAAGAGAGTTCGGATTACACCAGCTGTACGGCAGCAGCCTGAAGGTAACCCTGCAAATACTGAAGAGCTTCTGCTGGCAAACTGGTGCTCAACATGGAAGACACCTGTGACAGATAACATACAATTACTAAATCACCGTCCTATCAAGCTAAATTGCTAGGTAGACATCAGCTCTAATGTTAGAGCTTTTGAGTAACTGAACATCAGTGACAATTAATACGCTCACCCTTCCAGGACAGGCTGTGGAGAGCTTGTGTAGCGACTGGGCGAGAAGGATTTTCGGATTGCTGACAGCATCACCAATAGGGTCGTGCTCTTTCTTGCCAGCAAAAGCGAGTTGGGAGAAAGCAGTCTGGTATCCTGGAGTGTCCTCGATGTCTATAAAGTGCTCATCATCTGGGATGCTGTCGTCTTCCGGTAACTCAAACAAACCAATCAGAGCCTGCAGTAAGGGAGTCCTAAACGGAAAATATAAACCACTGCTTAAGAGATGAGCATTAAGAAGGACCTGGGAACCTTACAGAAATCCCATTGATCCGTTTAGTAAGAGTGATCATTTCAGTAAAAACTGAAAAACAAAGGTCTCATTTATACAGGATGTGAAAGTCTGTTACTCCGTAATAAGATACCGCCTGCAGTGTTGACATGAGGTCATCACCTCACGTTGTTTGTATTATAGCACACAGAAATGTGTACCTAATGTTGATTTGGTTTTTCCTGCGCCGCTACAAGTAGAGAGGATACGGTAGGTTGGATCCCCGGAAACAAAGGATGAGCAATTTTACTTCAGACGGGCACTGTTGTGTTTTACATTGCTCTGAGTTCCAAGTAACCAAGAATGAGTCGAAAAATACTTTTGTCTGTCGTTCTTCAGATGATTCAGTGTTTAATTAATTTGATGGTTAAAGGATTTCATATGGTCTGTTATATGAACTATAAACACAATTATTAATTGTTAATCATGAATCACTGTCTTCTATCCTATGTTCAAGGGTTTCTGGGGAAAAAAAATCTGCTTCCCACACAAGGAAGAGGGACATTCCATTAAACATATGGGGGATTTATTTTGAGTGTCTGTCTGATTATTTGTAATTAAATGCTAGGTCAGTACTTGTGATGTCTACAGATAATGTTCAACAAAATGCAAACAAACACAGGCATAACATTAACAGTTGGAGTTAAATTTTAATTGCAAGTGCTTATTTAAACATAGGCGGTGTGGTATAAAACAAAAAGGAAAACACAAGTGTCCTGGCAGTATCCTGGCCAGCGGTAAGGCCAGCAACATACCATCACAGCACTGTGTAAAGTCACTCGGAATTGAGTAAACAAAACGAAGCTCTAGTCTAACATTCTATGCTTGTTGTAACGACACATCTGCATATCACCATTGGTTTCTGACACGTTAAGGCAACGGGTGAAACTGTGATAATGACCATGAAGATCAAATTTTACCTCCGATAAAATTCCTGCAGTATTGATGATATGCAGTCCTTCAGCGTGGACCATATGACAGTAAGTTTATGGAGGTAAAACTCCAGACAAGTCTTCTTGTACGAGTCTGTTTTCAGAAGTCTTTATTGTTGTACATTATGACAACTAAGATTCCACAGTGACATGACTTTTAGCTGGGATCATGTCCGTACAGTGTGATGGCCAGCAACAATCGTGAAAGCCTGTTTAACGCTACAGTTTGATTGTCTGACAAAATGGCGAATAGCAACAGGGGCGCATAATATCTGCGCCAATTAAACTCCAAGCGAAGGGTCAATTATCAATATGATACTGAAAAGCTATTTGGTTCAATGATTTGTAATATCTCACATGATAATTTGAGCATATGTATATCAAATTTAATAAGTAAATAATTTTTTCTTTCAATTAAAATGGAGCATTGAAATATTTTTTTTTCTTCGTAACATTTGAGCATAGAATAAATAGCATAGCTGTTATCATACATGACCAGCAGTCTGTGTGATGACTCTTACCAGAGTTTGGTGTATTCTGTGTCCATCATTGCAGGACACTCTGTAAGGACCTTAGTAATGCCCACAGCACAGATCTTCTTCTCCACCTGTCCCGAGACCTTCTGCACCTCTGGAATCACGATCTTATCCAGGACCATTCCAAACATTCTGATGAAAGACAAAACAACAAAAGTGCTCAGAAGATGGTGAATGGTCACAACAAGGATTATTCATGAAAGCTGCTTTGACAAAATACACGGCTCCTAAGTGACAAAAATCACGATTGACTAGTGGTACTGTATAAAAAGGAACAGAATAACTTGCTTTGGTTGGATGCTGTCAAAAACCTCCTGCAATGCAATGGCACCATATTTCACACTAAAGAGATTGATGAAGACAAGGAAACCTGTGACGAGAAAAGTGACTCTTTTTACAATAAAATCTACGACTCATTGAACGAAGAGAACACTGTCTGTTACATACTCTTAACAAATTTTGTCGTCTTGGAGCTCTGTAATCTTTGGAAGAGCAAAATGAAGATCTGTTTCCTGTACTGAGTGATGGAATCTCTGCAAGAGACAGAAAACACAAAAAGTTGAAAAGCAAACACCACCTGAGATCAGAGGGTGGTGTGCCACATGTGCCACAAAACAGATCTCTTACGGTGGCATGTGCTCCACGATGCTGTTGAGCAGATAAAACCCTTGGTGGTCATTGGCCTTGGACGCAATGAGTTTCTGGAACACTCCGAGAAGACCAGGCTAGAAAAAAAGTTGTAGATCGAGCTTACCTGTTTTAAGGGTAAAAAACAAAGGCATCTAAAGGAGATGGACCAAAGATTTACTATTTTATCAGCAGCCGAGTTTGCGATGGCAGAAGCCCCTTTCTCCAGGTAAGCCTGCAGCAGCCGGACCAAAGGAGGGATGTTCCCTGTGCGCTCCCACAGCACGGGCTGCAGCAGGTGAGGAAACAAGGCCATGTAAGAGGATGGGATAGCGTCGGTGTGAATCTCCAGAAGGAGAGACATCACTTGGAAGACATACGGCACAAACTCTGCAGAGCGAGAAGAGACAGAGAGAAGATTTACAAAAACTCACAACAATACAACACACAATAAGTCATTGGCATCACTAGCTGATAACATTAAAACTCACCCTGCACGTCATTTTGTAGGATCTCCGTAAATACGGGGAACAGAGCCGTTTCAAAGTCATTCACGGTATTTGGATTTGCCTTACAGGTGATCCTGATGGACAGGCACAGTGACTCGAACAGGTAATGGTTGAAATGTGGCTTACTGGGATTCTGTTGAAAAATTACATTTCTTTGATTGCTTGAACACATTTGCGCATTCTTCATACACATTTCTTTTTCTTAACAAAGATGTTCCATCCTGCCTTTAGGATCAAGTCCTGCTTTGGATATGTCCCCTTTAAATGGATGGATATTTCTCTGTGTCCAATCAAGGTGTCCGGAGTCACGAACTGAGACAAGGACCACGTGACTGGACACTGAACATTGGATTTTTTCAATTTCAAGCTGCTCCTAAAACAGTTGAGTTAATGTAGCTCACCTTGCTGACAAGGAGGAGCTTGTGCGTGAGTTGGCCGATCAGGTTAGCGATGTAGGGAACAATAGCCTCCTGCAGAAGAGAGAAGCTCCTCATGATGGCTAGATAAAAAAACATCCAGAGGCAGATAAGAACACAGCCACCAAACAGGAATTAAAAAGCTAACAAATTTAAACTAACATTTAAATGTAAAATTTGAAATGACCTTTCATGATGTACTCGTTCTCAGAGGAGCCAGGGATTGACAGAGCTTTGAAAAGATTGTTGAGTAACTGCTCTGTGAACGGTGCCATTTCAGCAGGCGTGATACTATAAAACAGGATTCATTTGAGGAAACACATGAATCACAATAACACTGAAATACAACTGGTGTCTTTAAAAGGAGCTCACAGTGTGGAGTTGTTGGCTCCTCTCATGGTGAAGAGTCTCTCCAGTGCATGAGCTGCATATGTGTGCTGAACAATGCTCTCAGCCTGCAGATGTGACACCAGCAGAGGAACAGCCTCCAACAACTGCTCCTTAGGAAGCTTAAGGAGCAAGACAAACACAAGACCATCAACCACTGCTGAGTGAGTAGCTCTACAGTCTTTTACAGTGTAAAGATATAAATGTACCTGACTTCTGAAGGTCATGACGTACTTGATCGCATCTGCTTTTAACACTGGAAACTCATTCACTGGGGAACAAATGAGACAACTGCTGCAATTCTGACTCATACTGTTATAGTAAAACACTAATATTGTTAAAATGATATTTCAAACAATGTTCCCCATGTTTTCCACACCCTTAAGGCATCCTCACTGAATGTGACTTTGTTCTTGAAAAACAATGCAGTGCATTTTCAGATTTAAACTGAAGATTAATAGGGTACATGAATTTAAAAAAAGAAAATGACCACATTGATGAAATCAGATCTATTTACTATAAACGATGCATATTTCATGATGAAATATGAATTGACATTTTTTTTCACTGGGACTTTAAGACCACAGAGCTGTGTCAAGCAGTTCTTTGATCGATGGATGCACTTTTTTTGGAGCTTCCAAAAATTACCCCCTCATTCTACAGCTTGGAAGTAAAATGATACGTGGTATTATAACTTCGACTGCATTATTCGTCAAGAAAGTCATATTCAGTTAGGATGCCTTGAGGGTGAGTAAAACAAGGGGCAATTTAGTTTTCTCTCTGAAATATCCCTTTAAACTACTTTTTCAAGAAAAGCATTTACCGTTTGGAGATTTCAGATCTACTAGAATGTGGTTCGCGAAAAATTCTGACAGATTCACCAACTCGTTGGCTTGTGTTATTCCATGCTGTAAAACAAAGACAGGTTTGTCAGACAGGACCTCGTATTTTACAAACTCATATTTGGCTTTATTAACTAAATTAAAAAAGAACAAAATAATATTTAGTTCCAACTGAGATCTATTACGAAGAGTAACAGACTTTATACTGCCCTACTAAGGCAGAGTGCAGTAAATACACATTGTCAAAATTAAGATAAGGTTTGAAATGGGCTTTGTAACATCTGTTCTGTCTTTCAACCAGTCTCCTGGATCAATTTTCTTCCGTTTCAGAGAAACTTGGCTGTTGTGAGACCTTTGAAGGCATTTTCAGTTTGTGTAGTTACTGCACTTTGTCTTTGTTAGGCAGTATAGTTCTTGTACAATTCTGTGGTGCAAATCATAGTGGTAATAATGATTTTCATTTAACATCAATGTTTTAGTGTTTATTTGTCACTGTGCTACAGAAATGTCTTGGATTTTCTGACAGTGAAAGGATGAAGCGATGAAGGGGGACTATATCTCAAACTTGTTTTTTTTGGAGGACCGTATAAGTCATAAATGACAAGAACGATCAAACGTACACTTTTTTTGTAACTTTTACTGCTGTTTTGAGAGCAGTGCACACCTTGTCATTTCTGTGAATGTAATAATACTGGAATGTATAAATGTGTGAATTCTTTTGAGCTGTTTTGCAAGTACTGTCGATTGTAAAAAAGAGGATGTGATTTTCGTATTCAGCATGCTAAACTTAATAAAGAAACCGTGAATATTCAAGCAAAACAACTTGAAAATTTCGTTTCATTGTGTTATTTAAGGGGGTGTTTGATTTTCATGCTAAACATGACCGAAAGTTAAAAAAACAAGTTAAACTGAGTATTTCTGTAAAAAATGTGACTTTGGTTCGGCAGATTGTTTAAAGATCGCGAAATATTGTGCAGTGTCTGGTTGTGGAAAAACACAGTCACTGTATAACCTTCCTTTGGATTCCGACACCAGGAATGAGTGGTTAAAGTTTATTTGTAAAGACGTTCCAGCTCTGGATTTGCAGAAAGACTAAAATTGAAAACAGTCAATATCGGATCTGACAGGAATGGTGCAGCAATCTTATGCGGGTGAAACATTTTTATTATCCGTCACCATTGCATTGTTAGAGATCGCTGGATATGTCCTGACAATTTGTAACCTAACGTTACGTGTCTAACCAAATTCACCGAAGGCTCCAACTAAGATTACTATGCAATCTGCTATCCAATCATAGCAGTGTTTTGGAAAAATTTAAAACCACGCAAACTTCACAAGTAAATCTCAGAAGATGGAGCGGTCCCAGCTATAAAAGATCCTAGTCATGAATCAGGAACGCAGGCGATCAGCAAAACCATGTAAAATGTCTCTTTTGCAGGCAATCGGCATGTGAGTGTATGTAATGTAAACACTGCAAACGTATATAAAGCAAACATTATCTAAGTATAATACGATGATGTATTGTGTGCTCGTGACTCTTTAGCTCTGCCCATGACACATCTTCAGGAGCTTGACTGTTTTGGAAAGAAGCATACAGCTGTACCGGTCTTTTGAAAATCTGTCTTTTTACCTTTTGTGTCTGAGCTTTGGAGGCCAGGGATGTGACAAGGTAGATAGCAGCATCTTTGTGTTTCCAATTCACCCCTGGGTTCTTAGCATACTCTGTAAGCATGGAGTTCACATAGACAGAGAAGATACTAGTCACCGGGCCCTCGAAAAACTTGCACAGGCCTCGCACCAAATCACAAGCTGCTCGGCGCCTCGTGTCGATGTCTGCGAATGCAGGAGAGAGAATTCAGTACAGACTTAAGGTAAACCAAGTGTCTGAATGTAACTGATTTCACTGAGAGCCATCACACCTGAGCCTTCAAGGTCTCTTATGATGTATTCCTCAGAATTATCTTCAAAAGCCTCTTCATCTGCAGCTGTTTACACACAAGATTAAAGATAAACAGCCAAGATAACAGCTCGCCGGTTAGTTTAACTGGTCATATAGAAGACTGTCTCAAAACCACAATGCGTCACATACTTCTGAACTCCATGTTTGGAACGATGACCTTCTCACAGATGCTGGTGAGAATGTTCTGGTCTTCAAAGAGATTTTTATAATGGGGCCGCTCACACACCGAAGCCAAAAACTGGATAGCATTGCTAACAAGCTGCAAAAAAAAACAAAAAGATTTTTATAACAGTACTGGTAAGTTAATTTACTGATTAAAATAACTGTATACTGACCAGGTCATATTTGACCTCTTGCCCAGTTGTGACCAGCAGGTTCCAGATAGCCGTGACGAAGCGAGGCAGGTAGGGCTGGAACTCTTCGTCATATTTTTGGGCATAAAGCGCTGCGTTATCACAGATCTGAGATTTCAACAACTCCAGCAGACCAGCCTCCTCTTCATCCTAATATGATTTAAAGAAAACAGATTAGCTTCAAAGGTTTTAAACATCATATGAACGCATTGAAGCTTAAGCACACAACTTACATCTGATTGTAATAATTTGTTATCCAAAGTCAGTAGGTTATGAAAGTGTGTCATCCACGTCTCCATGTTGTCCTCAAAGAACTCTGGCAGGTCCTGAGATAATCATGAAAAACAAAATGATGGAAAACAGGGGAAATAAAGAAAAATCTGAAGGTGATAATATTATAATTATAGCATTGCTGGATGCTACCTGGAAGTTAAGGCTGTAGAACAGTTTTGAAATGAGTGTAAGTGAAGAGAAGAGCACTTTCAGGGCGTTGACATCTGTTGCGTGAGTTTGACACAGATCAATTGTAGCCTGCAAGTAAATCATAAACATATCGCAGATGGTAATGAAAATCACATCTCTATCAAATGAATAAATTAAGTCAAGATTGAAAACAGCTAGGTGACCTACCTTGAAAAGTTCAGTAAGGGGCTGAGCAAACGTGTCCAGCACAAGCTTGATCTCGGTCCACAGTTCATTGGACTTAAACTCATGACGATATCTAAAATAGAAGATAAATCTCAGAAACAGCGTATCAAACTGCATAGAAACAGGTATAAAGTAAGAATCTGATTAGGTTTTGACTCATCAAAATGTTGTGACATAACTCAATTACCTTTTAAAAAGAGAATGTGCAGTGCGAAGAACTCCGTTGATGATGTGGAAGTCTCCGCTCTGAAAGCGTGTCACCATCTCTGTCAAGAGATCAGGCCATTTCTGAGGGAAGTCCTCCCGGCCGATGATGCTGATGGCATCACTAAGCTACAGAAGAAAGAGTATGTCATGTCAACAGCTCTATAATGTACAGTGTTCAGCAATGACAGTTTATATGGACTCAAGCTGCAAAATACATCATAACTGTGTGAAATGATGTGAGAGGGTACCTGCTTTTGGATTTGCTCTGGGCTGGTCAGCATCAAATTCACAATGTTGGCTTTGATAGCGGTTCGATCGGGTTCAGATATTTTGTTCGGTTCATCTTCAATCTGAGACAGAGATAATTTACCAAATAAACCACTGCCACACATAAGACCGACAGAAGTCACAGCAATGGAAAACTGTCAAATTGACACTCACTACACGCCAGTTTCTCTTAATGTAGTTCTTAAAGGTGACAGCTGAACAAACACGGAGGACGTCCTCTTGGGACTTCTCTAGTACAGTGAGCAGTAAAATTGGGTAGTTCTGGTTTCCTTCCACCGATTCCAGAAATTTCTCAGCTGGAGACAGAGAACGTTTACATTTGTGAAAATGCCATAAATATTACATTACGGAATTCACTGTAAATGGGGATCAGCCACAGCAAGAAAGTACAGATTTATTTCTTACTATGCCTTTATTATGTACATTAAAGATGACAAGGGATGTGACAATACACCATGAGCCGGTTGCAAACCGTTGACGTAAAAATGACCACAGTTCATGTTTTGAACAGCAGGGGTCGCTGTTTTTCCTACAAACTTGGTAAATGTGGATATGCTGATATTTCTTAAATAAGGTAAAAGTTAGGAAAAACAAAGTCTTGTTCTGCGTCCCAATTCCGGATACTATACATCCTTAATAGTATTCGAAAATAGAATTTGTATGTTCCAAATCATAGTATGTTGACCAATCATGAGTATTCTTTAAATACCATGATGGTCTACGGCAGGGGTCTCCAACATGGTGCCCCTGGGTACCTGGTAGCCCGCGTGAACTCTGTAAGGTGCCCACTAAACACAGTGCTCACCAATAATGCTCAAGACAGTTGACAAATCTGTGACTATACCGATCAGCCAAGTGCTACATCGTCATGAAAGTTTATTATTAGCAAGTGCTATACGCTTTAATATATTCAAGTACAAAAATATCTGAAAGAAATCTGAATTTGGTTCTGTGAGCGTAAAAATAAGGTGTTTAACGTTTGAAAGTATGTTATCAACAAGTAGCCCTCTAAAGGATTTTAGATATTTTGGTAGCCCTCGCTTACAAAAAGGTCGGAGACCCCTGGTCTACGGTTTCTAGAGAAAATTCGAAGTGTGAATCCACTTAACAGCTGATATTACCCACAACTCACCACAAGAGGGCGGAGTTAGTGATGCTTCACGGCATTAATGAACTTTAGCGAATTATTGTTTACTTAATAAATGTGAGTATACAGTAAACATTATATATGAAATAATGAATGAATAAATACTTAAACGTAAGTAAGATATGTATTTTGATGTTCGTGACAGGATCTCAGTGTCGTCTAGGCAACAACGACTTGTTTGCTATGCACTAAAATGTATATACTTTCCGATAACAAAAGAAGTACATACTTTAAGGCTAAAGTGCATGTTTGTTTATATTAAAGAGACTTTTGTATTATTCATTTAGTTTGTTTTAAAACTGCAATCGAGTTATTTGACATAAAATAGGAAAATGTGCAACATTTCCCTAAAGATGAGTAATCCATGAAAATATGCATAATGTCAGCTCTCTCATAAAACATACACGTAAGGTTTCTGTAGGAATCATAAGATCCTGAGCACAATCACATGACATAAAGTAGCAGCACGTTACACAGATGCATGTCTGCATGAGTCACCTGGGCGTCTCACAGCTGGGTCAGGGCTTAGTGTTTTCTGCAGATATTCTGTCAAACTTCGGAGGTTTCCATCATTGAGCTCCATGATTTCTAGAGAGATCACAACATCACAGTCCATATGAAGAGATGCACAGCCTAAAGCATGACAAACATAACATGACAAAACTACGTAGTTTCCGTACACACAGCCTAAACGCGACACTGTATTGCGCATACAGTTAAAAATACAGTACAGCATACAAAATTAAAATGGCATACTATTATTAATGACATACTGAATATAGAAACAGCGCATGGCATTGAGTGGCAAAGTAAATAAACGTAAATATCAACACGTAAATGGATGCGTGTTTTGCGCTGTATTTTGATCAAATATACCCATAAATACATATCCTGCATATCCTCGGCTCCTCGCATCGAGTGAAAGCGAAATATGTTGATGTTTAGCATAACAAACAATTCATTTCTGACTGACATTGATGATAATATGATAACACACACACACACACACATGTGTTCGGCCTGCTCGGACTGAAACTTTATTAGCACACGAGATATACCTCAACCAAAAAGATAAATAAACACCACGCGATTATCTATGCGTGTTATAAAGCCGTGGTTAGAGATTTTGACATCAGAGCTGTCACGTTTGATATCTCAGACAGACTTTAATGAGAGAAATCCAGGCCGCGACTCGCATGCTATGGCTGTTAGCATCCCGAGCAGAGATGCTAACCTTAGCCCTAATAGCGACCAAAACAACCTAATAATATATTATAGGCTCCGTTTATGAGCAAAGACGCAAACAGAACCCAATACATGAATATAAGAAGTGTATTAGAGTAAATCTTGATATTGTGTGAGCTCGAGCTGGTTTAAGCAGAGCATTGCGCGGTTAAATATTCAAGCGAATCGTTATTTAGTGAAGACTGAGGAACACTATAGATAAGCGAGTTCGCTGAGAGAAGAAAGAGTTATAAAGACTCTTACCGTAACCTGTGTGTTGCACTTCTGCGTTAATAACCTGCGAGAACTTTCAAACGTCTCACATAAGTGCGCGGTCACGACTCCGCACATGCGCACTGATGAGAGGCGCACATGTATCGCGTGACGCCCCCTCGTGGTTTAAGTCAAGTCAGCTTTATTTATATAGCGCTTTTTACAATTTCCATTGTTACAAAGCAGCTGTACAAGAAAAAATGACTATAAGTAAAACATAAAAGGTTATGGAATTCAAAACACAGGTCAAATATCAGACACACAATAAATTCCTATATGCAGTGTTAATTAAATAAGACTACCAAATTCTAGCAGCCCCCCCCGGCCAGGCAAAACAGTGCAAAACAGTATGCAAAGAGTTTTATGTGTGCAGGTTAAAAGAGTTGGGTTCCAAAATGAGATGAATCAATTCGTTTCTTATAATGTTTAAAATCATGTTTTTATTTTGTCATCATGTTTTATTGTGTTTTTTTATCTGTATTTATGAGTTATTATTACCTAAAGTTTGATTGATATTAATTTGAATGCACAATAAAGAATGTGATGTTTGATCACAAATGATTAGGGTTATCTCATTTTGGAATCAAACTCTTTAAATGTAAATAAATGTAATAATAATCGCGATGGTTTTAATAATACAATTGTATGAATGCATGTATTCTATACAATCATGTTTATTAAAAGGGAACTCTCTCCCAAAAAGGGGAAAATGCAGATCAATGTAGGATATTTTAAATCATATAACCAATGATATAATTTTTCATGAATGTATCTCTTTACAACAGCAATTAAATATCTAAATGTATGTAAGGCTTCTCTTAAAAAAACACTTTTTTGAAAAGTGAAATCGAGTCATTTAAGTGAAATTTATCTGAATTTCTTTCTTTCTGCTTTTTTTACATCCCGCCACACCCATTTACAACCAACCTTTTCTTCTTGGCCTCTTCAAGCTGGATCCCTTGTTCCACACACATGCATTTTGTCCTGACTTGAATCTATAGTGGTGAAAAGCTAAATCACGCATTGTAATAATTACAGCAATTATGAATAAACTATTATCTGACACCTGCCAGAAATAATACATATTATGAACACTAGGGGGCGATACTATACTGTAGGATAGGGGTTCATCTAGACAGAGGGGCCATGGCCCACAAAGGGACCCCAGGTGACTTCCAAGAGGGCCTTAAGATAACTAATATTTAACATATGATACATAAAAAACAATAAAACTTATGTTTCTTATTAATTGGTCATTTTCATAATGAATAAAGCTTTTTTCCAGTTAATGTCGAACTCTAAAATATTTTATGGTGTGGAATTTTTTTTCATTTAGTATGTCGAGTTTTTTATATAATGGGGGGCTTGGAGTCAAAACGTTTGAGAACCACTGCTTCAGGATTTCTTAACATATCGCACTTGAAGAAAGTCACATGGCTGTGACAAATGTGCTCAAAAGCAAATAAATGTGTACCACACAACAGACAACATGAAGATATACTTAAAGTACATCAAAACCCATATTTTATTTATGTATAGCAATACAATTTACATATTAAATAACACTATAATAGAATGCTTTGATATAGCTTTCAACAATAAAAGAAATCAAAAAAAGAAAAGGAAATCCTTCGTTTTGTGTTTTCCAGATTACAAAAGGAGGTTATGATGGTGACACCCACCTGCTTTGTATGGGATAAACGTATTCTTTGATTTACAAGAGCTAGTCTATTGAACTTCTGGACAATGAAACTGACTTTGATTAGATTCCTAAGAAAACAACAAAAAATACCACAATCACTGCCTTTGTTTATGATTGACGCGAGTATGATCGGAATGTGATGTCAGACTCTTGCTGAATGAATTGGGGACATTTTATATTAACCATCAATAAGAAAACTAAGTACAATAAACAAAAAATATATCAAAAAAAAATGACGTTTGTGACTATAATCAGGATACAAAGCTTTCAGAAATGAAAGGGTTAATGAAGAAACAAAATATATGTACATTTCATACATACAAATGCAAATATGCCGCAAATGCAACCCACGAGTATAGTGTGACTGCTAGAGCAAAAAAGAGAGACACCACAGGACAAAATGGTTACAAAATATCTCAAAATGCATCTTGTCACCTCCATCCTGCGAGATACAAGTCAGAATATAACCCCAAATGTTGGAGATGTGACTTCATTTTTGGCCTCCTTCTTAGAAACCAACAACATTTTCAATGTCCACAAACCATTTAAAATCAAAAACAAAAAAGCTTCATTCACATCCAAAGAAATCAGCATTCGTGTACATTCTCATTCGCAAAGAAATGACTTTTAAACAAAAAAAGCATGTGGATTCATCATTATCATCTGTTTCACCAGACACTACCAAAACATTCTTCTTAAAACTACGTTGCCCAATATTAAAATATACTTTCCTACAGTTTCCGTGACCGAAGTGAACGACAGTTGTAGTCTTTGGTAAAACGTAATGAATCACGAGTCCCCTGTTTTTGAAGTGGCGTGTTAGCAAGGCCATTGTGCTATATGACGTGAGAGATAACAGTAACTATTCCTAGTGGTTTCTGACGTAAAATAAAAAAAACTCAATAGTAGTCTGTTTAGTAATGAAATGCCTTGACTGAGTCGATAGTTTTCCAGTAAAACCAGTCATAACACACACACACACACACACACACACACACACACACACACACACACACACACACACACACACACACACACACACACACACACACACACCTGCAGAGGTGAAATGAGACTGTACAGAAGGCATCGAGAGACTCATTTACATTATTCTCAAATATACGGGATGGGACGGATTCATTTGTGAACTACTAAAACAAACCAGAACCGTGAAGAGCAGTATAAAATTACAAAATTAAACGGGCGTATAAGAGAATGAAGTCCATATGTAATGCATCACATCATTTCATTACTTCTTCCGTGCTCGAGAGAAGTAGCAGCTTGCAGCAGATAAAGCGATGGAAAAATAAATCCAGCAGGGGGTGCTGAAGAGGTCATGGGCTCGGCGGATCCTGTTGGAAATAGCGACGGCTGCTCTTAGTGACGGCTAACATTTACAAAAGCACAAGTTATCATGATATACGATATATTCATTATATATTAAAAGCAGAATATGAATCATACAAAAAGTTCACAGTAGCTTTTTTAATACCACCTTTACAAAGTAAAATATGGGTTTAGAAGCGCAATGAATAGATATATTACTTGAGATGCAGTAAAGTTAACAAAGCAAACAAACAAACAAACAAACAAAGTGGTCATCTGTGGTGTTGGATTTAATCTCGTCTTCCATCGTTCGAGGTGCGATCGCGTTTGAGTTCGTGGTGATTTTCAGGAAAGCCTCGGAGAGCAGCGGTGTTGTGAGATGTCGAAATAAGGGCGAGAATGCGAAAGACGGCCGGTTACGGTGAGAAGGTCTGATGGGGGATCGAGATGGCGTCGTAGGCAGTAACACTGATATTTTTATAGTGCAAACTAGACAGAACTGTGTTTCGTTTCGTTTGTCGTGAACTCAAAAAACGCCGGTGCAAATGTTCAGTAGGATAACATTAAGACATAAAATGGCGAAAAAATAAATATCAAAAACTTTTTATCAGTGTAAAAAAGTAATCAGGTTATTCTTTTAACCAAGAGTTCTGGCAAAAAGGCCTCAGAAAAAGTCTGACGTAGTCCTTGAAGTTTTACAAAGTTAGATTAAGTGCCTGTTCGGGGGGCTTCACACGAGCGACTCCATGCTCTCCGCCGGGTCCGATTCTTCAGACATGGCCATGCTGCCATTCCTGTCCAGGGACATGAGACTGGATCCGTTCTCTTTAGTGCTTATCAGGCTGAGCATAGCTTTGTAAAGGTACTGGTACTGTTCCTGGAACACAAGAAGAGACAGCAAAGACATCAGAAAGGAAACATGGTCCTGTGAAAAAGATGCTCCTTAAATACTGGGCTTGTTGTCAGGGTGTTTCTATGCAGATACTAGGATGCTCGCGATGGTTGCCATTGTATGTTTAGATTAAAAACAGCCCACTCTCTATAATATTGAGGTATTTAGGAATCTTCTCACTATATATCAAAAATGTTTTGTCATAGAATATAAGCCGACCTGGTGATACGCAGTGTATAGCCTACTTTAAGTACAATCCTTTAATGTCCTTATAATAGGGTTTCTTGCAACCGACTGCTTAAACACCAGAGACACTCACAATGTCGGTAAAGACTCCAGGTCTCATGAGGTTGATCATCTTGGCCACCTGGTAGATCCCCACGACTCCTTCGCTCTCCAGCTGTTGCGATAGTGTGGTGAGAGCGCACAGCATCCCAGCAGACACTGCTCCAAACCTGCCAACACACAAACGCTCACATTATACTTACCGAAGGTGAAACTAACCCAAACATCAGTTACAATATTAACTCATTTCACTGCACAGGTCAGCGTGCATCACATTATGGATTCCACAATTATTTACACATCCTGGATTTCCAATGTATTTGACCTATTACTGTTGTTTTCGATATTTTAAAGCTGTATTGTATGAAATTGAAGAGTGCAATATTATTATTATGAACATTTCCTCAACTTAAAAGGTCACGCCGTGGCGTATCGATCTTCTATTGGACACATGTTGTCGCGTGATAGGAATTCACAGATCATCACAAAACTTGACCTTCGTATTATTTTGCACAAGCTTGCGTTTACAGTCTACGACATTTTTGCATGCGTATGAATCAAAATGATTATAGAAATGTGTATGTTCATTTCAGTTAAATATTAAGCAACTTTGTTATGTGCTTTTGTCATTTTATTATTTATTTGTTTATTTTTGGTTGCAATGTAAGATGAATTCATTTTAGGTTTAGTTTTACTGTTATAACTTTAGTGTCTTTCAAATGATTTCAGTTTATTTCTGAGGCAACATCTACATTTTCCCAATAATCTTTAAGCCATTTTTTTATTTGATTTCAATAAACAGAAATGCTTTAAACGTATTAATTTGAGTCAAACTAAAATAAACGTGGTATGGAAGTCAAATGTAGTGTGACTGTGGGATTATCCTTATCGTGAGCCTTAAGGCCTGCTCACATCAAGAACGCTGACTTTATTATTATTCTGTCTATTCAAAGGATTTGGGATCTTCTCTTGCACTTTCTTTCTCTGAGGACGACGAACACCATAAACTCCATGGGAATCAAATACACCTTTGTTTGACACCCTAAGGTGCTGTGATCCAATTAGCCCTAACAAGGGTCCCTTAATATCAACAGACATCGCTTTGCAACAAAACCACCGCCAATGACCCCTTCATGTTTATTCATTATGGTAATGAGGTGTCTGATAAAGCAAGGAGGACTAATTGAGCTTTTCAAAGCATCTAATGTTACCATGGTATCACCCCTAAGAGGTCTCAATAACACGGCTGTCTTTATTAGCAACGCGTTCATTACAGCTAAAGATATGTTGGTAGAGCGAGCGAGAAGATGTGTCTGTCCTGTGGAGCTATTTCTGTACTCCCAGTGTTTCATATACAGAACGGCCTCTGACTAGAAGGAATCTGAACTCTTTGTGCTTTTGAATGGAAGGTCTTTTGTTTTCACTCGGGCGAGAGTTGAGACTCAACCAAAGTGAGCTGAACATGAAGGATCGCCATGGAAGTAAAGTATCGAGAGGGAAAGATTGGGAAGAACACAATTTGCACACTTTGATAAGTATTTACAGGGTTTGCGATGGTTAAACATGTCATTTTAGTCCTGAAGTATGCCTGTTTATAAGTGCTTTGTGGATTTTAGTTTAGATTTGAGAACAATTTAAAGAAAAAGATTTAGTGGTGCAAACTGGGGCATGATATCAAACTTTCATTACACAATGATCAGGAGCGCTATCTATTAAATGAAATGTCTCTTTTTATTGTTATAAGTCAAATATATCCTTCATTTTATTGTGATATTGTGAATTATTCTGATCATTTTCTATGTGCATTATGATTTGGGTTGCACTCATCCTGCTAAACTATTTAGGAGATAATATTTAAGCAATGGCACCTCTTCTGTGAAAACCAGTTCACATTGAGGATCACGTAAGCTGAGTGTTTCTCAAGATCTGTCATAGGTTTGAATCAAGAGAGATCTGTACTCACTCGTCGTGTACTATAGTGGGTCCATCCCTGGTCATGGCCTCTTCTTTAATGACGTTTATGAGTTCAAAAGTGCTGCTGATGGGAGCATCAGGATTCGGCCACTTCGGGCACTGAAAATGACGAACCTCTAAAACATAGTCATCCTGAGAGAGAGAGAGAGATGTTATTACATATGCTTCAGATACATCGGTTGCTTTAAGCAAACAATACTATCATTTATGAAATCTAAGTTTAATGCTCTCTTTATTATCTTTATGACAAAATTATCATAAAACAAAAAATATATATTCATGAAAAAGAAAACATGAGGTCATAGGGTCAAAGTTAAGAATTACAATTGGAGCTGTCAACATGTATGTTTGCATTTTTTAGTTTTTCCCAATTTTGTGCGTTTACTGCTACAGAAAGATATTTCTATGGTTTAGATTTGTTTTTGGATGTTAAAATTCTATTTATTCTTAATTATTTTCATTAATTTAAAAACAGAAGATTCCTTTAAACCTTAAATTGTCAAAACAGTGTATGTACAGAATAGATTTTATTAAAAAAAATATATTTTATTTCAGTTTCATTTAAAAGATTATATTTAAAATGTAAAATGCGGATTTCCAGGTTTTATAAAGACAGATTTTTATACTGTAAAAGTGGTATCGTACCGATCCCTCACAGAAACCTTTCAATCTTTTAACATTGTCAAATGAACTGGATTTATTTACAAGCTGTTTTCTTCAGGGGGATAAAAAAAGTCAAACACAAACCTGTGTGGCTTCCAAAATAAAATCATGAATGATGATCTGCTCCTCATTGGAGAGACAGAGTCTGTCTTTACTGATGAGAGTGACAGTGAACGCCTCACAGTTCATGGCTTCCTCTCGACTCGGCCAATAAACAAACTCATCCTCCGCCTGCAGAGACCCAACAACCCAGTAAGTGATCATTTCATCTGTACTGAGCATCCATGACTCCTTTGACAATGATTCATCACTGCTCAAAACAATGACATCTCAGTGGACCTCCTCTAGTTCTGCACAAGAGTCGGGATGCCTCTAAAGACCTAGGTATTGAATACTCACCAGGCCCTGGTTGTCCGGCAACATGACAATGATTTGAGCGTTGTGGTCCCAGATCATCCTCCAGAAGTCTTTAGTGGTGTGAGGCAGAGGATGCTGGGTAATGATAAACTCATTACTCCTGTAGAAACCCTGGGAAAAGATCAAGAAACACCAGTTTTTATTTGACATAACGGTAACACCGAAAATCTAAACCGAGTGAGTCTTGGCATAGTTACTTAACATGATAAATGTTAATGACGAAGGCTGCAAACGTTGCTGTATAAATGCGTCTGCTCGATGGTTTATTGTAAATATCTCATTTTGCACGTTTGGAAAGGTGCTGGTGTTAGCGGGTACTCACCATTATGTAAGATGCATTGATGTAATCAGTGCCTTTCATCCCCGGCAACGGTGCGAGACCAACACGGGCTCTTTCCGCTGAGAGGGACAATAACAGCCAACCGGTTGGCAGAATGAGACAACAGGTTAGTGAATGATCGAATTAGCTGAAGCCCTGTTGCAGGCACATTTCTTAAAAATGCATATGAAAAAGATACGAACTTCTCCAAAACCAGGCTGCAGTATATTAATAAAAACTATGGTTATAATGAGTGGATTTGGATTAAAAAATATCACTGGGATCTTCTCAACAGTGATGCTTGGAATAATCATAACATTATCATCTATCGATGAGGACGCTATAGTGATCTTTATAGTTTCAATGGGTGTTTATTGATTGTTACTCACATGGGACGACGGAAGAATTGCGGTTTTTCTCTTTGTTGCAATCTTTCTGAGCGCTGAAACATTCCACGAATCTGGCATTGCACTGGGTCACCAACTGTACATCACAGGAGAGAAAAACATGATCTCAAAGTGAAGATATCGAATCAAAAATCAACAGCAAGATATTCTGTCCAGTCGTAGTCTAGCAAATAAAAATGCATGTGAATCGATACACGGATCAAAAAGAACCATAAAAAGAGACTCAGGCTCAACGAGGCTCAATGATGAAATCTTTTATGAACTCTTTCCCAGCTTGCAGAGCTAAAGCTAAAAACGTGAACCTTCAAGTGTGTCATGTTAAAAAATATTCTCAATTTTTCTCTGCAACTGACAATTTCCTTCTCATGACTTCACAGACGTTCCGCACAAAGTAAAATCGAACCCACCTTGAACTGTTTCTCCAGTCGCGTTTTGCCTCCAGGGCCCGGCGTCAGGATGCTGTTTACGTAGCTGTGAAGCTGACTGGAGCTCACCTCCATTTCCTTACCGAGAATGGCTTCTATCAAGGCATCGTGGATGAAGATATACTGCTCCTGAACACGGAGACAGCAGAAATGTCAAGCGAATCAGTAAACGCGACAATGACAAAAGACACTTGATTCGGCACACGCAGACGACTCACTTCTGTCTGGACCAGGTAGTTTCGCTGAGTGCGTATGTGTTTGAGAAAACCAAGAACGTTCACCAAGCCCTTGTCTTTCAGCTGCTGTAACATGCTGTCAATGACGATGTAAGTTCCTGTTCTGCCCACGCCAGCGCTGAGAAACACAAATAACAAACACACGACTTGTTCAATGTGTTGCATACCAGGGTTACTGTTATTTGCAAAATGGCGAACCAGTTCATGCTTATATAAACTGATCTTTAAACGCGAGCCGATAAATCATCCAGTACCTGTGCTTGTGTGTTTTACCTGCAGTGTATGAGCATAGGGCCCATCTCTGGAGTCTGTGCGGCAGAGGACTTCCTCACAAAGGTCAGCACAGGGAGTGTGTACTCCGGGACGCCCATATCTGGCCACTGGGTGTAATGATACTGAAGGACTGTTCTCTCACTCTGGCGGCCTTTAGCGTTGCCTTTCTGACCCTTAAAACACACACAAAAAAATTTACCTTTACAACTGCATGTCAACATTTAACACTTAATACTTATGATAACCTATTGTCATAAGATTTTAAATAAAACATTACATATATTTAATAATTTAACATACATTTTCTTTATTATGCTTCAAAATGTCATATTGATATTGTTATATCAAACACAACTTGAAAAAAAAAGAGATGGCGGCAACACACAAAAGATTGTTTGTATGACAACATTTACAGTATATAACATTAAAGGGACAGTTCACCCAAAAATACAAATTCATAATTTCCTCCAGATCTGTATAAATGTCTTTGTTATGATGAACACAGAGAAAGATATTTGAAGGAATGTCCGAACAGTTATGGGGCACTATTGACTACCATAGTAGGAAAAATGGTACTATGGGAGTCAATGGTGCCCCAAAACTGGTTGGTTACACACATTCTTCAAAATGTCTTCTTTTGTGTTCAACAGAATAGAGAAATGTATACACGTTTAAACAACTTAAGGATGAGTAAATGATGACAGAATGTTTATTTTTGGGTGAACTGTTCCTTTACATTTACATTTAGCCTTTAAGATTCAAAATGACAAAGTACCAACAGCTTCACTTATAGATCATGATTATAATCTTACTGTTGTAAATCACGGTAAAAAAATGACACTATTAAATACTTGATTTATCTGTACTTATTTATATAATTTTTTTTTTAAAGGGATAGCTCACCAAAAAGAAATTCTTAAGTTGTTCCAAATCTGTATACATTTCTTTACGAGGACAATAAGACATTTCCGAAGACATCCATCTTTTAAAACTATAGTGATACAAATACTATTTTCCGCAAGACCACACATACTCACACGCACAGAACCTCAAACCATCTCTGTGCCTCTCAAAGTCAACAAACACAAAACTCCCTGTTTAATCCTCACCTGCTCCTCTCTTGACATTCAGACTCGCTGTGCAGATCTTTAATATCACCGTGGGGAAGTGTGTCAGCCTTCTAACAGTATTCCCATTCAAATGTGCATTTTTTCTTGCGCACATCAAACGGTCTACACCTGAACTCATGCTGCTTTAAAAAGCCCCTCGTTCCTCACTCACAGCAGCCTTTGTGCGACTCAGCGTGTCACGAAAGAGTTTTTCGGGAGAGCAGATCGCTCTTTCGCTAACACCGTGAAGGCCAAGGCCTCAAATAAGCTTCTTAAAACTTCCTCTAGCTTTTAACACTCAACCCAACGCTCACAAGTGAAGGAAAGGAGGTCAAACTATGAGTCAGAGCAACTGCTATTTTCAGCGTGTATACATTGGGGTTAATGATGATAAATAAATAAAACGACCCGAAGAGGAGAGATGGAGGAGCAGTGTTCACCTTCTTTACTTTGGTGTTTCTGATGGTGAAGACGCGGAGCGTGTAACAGGCCATTACTTTGGTTTTCTTCAACGTCACCACGATATTGCCGTATTCCTCATTGTTTTCTGTTGGCCAGTACTGGTCACATTTTCTCTGTCGCACACACAAAAACAAAGGAACGTTCAACGCACGCTTTCTGATAAAGAAATTCATTCGTGAGGTTCGTAATGACAACTCACTCTGCCCTTCTCCACCAGGTTGGTGATCATGACAATGACGGCGGTGTTTTGCTCCCACACCATCCTCCAGAAGTCCTCGAACGTGGATTTGAGCGGACCCTGCGCTGCGATGTACGCCTTGGGTTTATTGTAGCCCTGTGAAAGATGGACAGGAATACACATCACGCTTCAATGAAGATATCATAGGGACTGAGACCCGTCATGAAGACGTAATGTAGACATCGCTCACATCTACGTAGTTGGCGTTAATGTAATCGCTGTGTTTGGAGTCTTTGCCAACCAGAGGCCTGAGCTTCACTCGACTGTGGTCATCTGGAGGAAGATCAAAACAGGCAGTGTTAGTTTGTGATGGCAAAATGTAGAAAACAAACTGTTCATAATACATTATTTAATATGATTCATATTTATAATATAAAATAGCATGTTTCTAGACTGGTTCCCGGGTGAGGGAATTGTAGGGGGTTTGTGAGGCACACTGTATGTCTACCAGTGCACATACAAGTCGTTGCCATTACGTTGAAAAAAATTAAATAGCAAAGAAATGTTTAGAAAATAACAATAGTTACGTAAAATACTTGGAAACCTTAAACCAATCAATGTGTTTGAAGTTAAACATGCAAATGCACTATTAAATTATTGAAATATTTACTTCCTCAAAGGGAGTAGTACTTCTCAGTGGGTACTTCATGTAAATTAAGTAGGTCTAAGGGGTTCGGCTGACAAAAAAGTTTGAAAGCCTGCCATAGGACACGTGTGGATGTGCACACAGAGATAGAGAGAGACTCACAGGCTATGATGTTGATGTATCTGTTTTTGTGCTTATTGTCAGGATGATTGGAGTGTTCTGATGTAATCTTCATATCTGCTGTGCAGCGCTGCACTTCCTGCAAAACACACACACACACACACACATAAACATTTATTCATTAGGTAGATACTTTTATCTATCAGTTTTATCAGTTTGTGTGTCCCTTTACAATCAAACTCATAATCTTTGTGTTGCTGAGCTAAAGAAAAACAAACACACATAAGAGACAAAATTCATTTCAGCTAGTGTACATTCACAAAGCAGGTAAAAGTACAGTAACCCCTAAAAGTAGTTGGACACAAAATGATGCATCAATCATTATGTCTTGGGTTTTTAGTATGATGTCAGGTCCTGTGAGCTGCAAACGTTTTACAAATCATCCAAATAGTTTTCCTTTTATTCAAGTCACCTTTAAAACCTTAACACATCTTATTTTGTGCCTTCATTCTGTTTCACAAAAGGTTCTTTGTGACGAAAATAAGTTCTTCACATTATAAAAAGGAAAGAAAGAGATGGTTCTTTAAACAACCGTTCACTGAAAGTGTGTAAAGTTCAAAAACATTTTTGTGTACATTAAAGGGGTCATATGGCGCTAATATTTGTTTTTCTGTGTATTTGGTGTGTTAGAAGATACATAAAATTGCAAAGATTTAAGTGTCGGAACAAAATATGCTTTCCTTAAAAGCGAATGCTCACCCAGACCAGTCTGAAACACCTCGTGTAACCACACCCCCACAAATATATGTCAGTTCGTGGTATGATTCGACTGAGACCGCCCCAAATGTATACGCCAGTAAGGTGGACGTACCTGTCAGAACATTTGCGTTGGAACCTGATATTCCAAATATGCTAAGAGGCGATACATTTCCCTCACACGCTTGCAGTATTCGACCAATCACTACGCACCGGTTAACTGACCAATCATAGCACACCACGCTTTTCAGAGCGATGAGCTTTGTAAAAAATCTGCATGTTTCCGAGAGGCGGAGCAAAGAGGAGATACAAACAAGCACGTGTGGAAAATACAGCGTTTTGTAACCTTAAATCATGTGTACACCTTGCATTACGTCTAAAACAAACGAAAATATTCGTCTTAGCCGTGTCATACGACCCCTTTAAATGGCAAACTGCTTTTAGCCCAATGTAATTCACAACATATGTTAAAAACTGGACACATTATATTATCTGTGTGCGTATTAGCAGACATGTATTCACGTGCATTTATTTCATATTGAGGGTGTGTTGATACCATAGTTTAAAATCACAAGCTATGTGACAATCTACCGGAGGCCGTTGACTTCACCCGTTCAGATTCTGGTTACCTTCACCTTTCACCTAACCTGACTAACCAGAGTGGAGATCTGCAGACTTCACAGAACATCACAGACAAAAGTCAACATTTAAAGAACAATGTCCTTCCATTGTCAGACCTATTGCGTCATTTATCAAAAGCAAAACCCACTTAACCTCTATAATACCACATACTTCTCAATATTTAACCGGATAAAACGGCATTTGATTGGATTGTGGATGTTGGAGTAAGGCTTTGGGAAAAAATATAGCACCAGTCATGCCAAATAAAGTATATACTTGTAGCCTTTTCTTTAATCCTGTTCTATCTGATTCTTCGGTTACACATTCAATACTAGAATGCCAAATGTCTCCATGCACCCACTTAATCCACATCTTTGAATCACTCTTCTCTCTTCCTCACAAGAATTCCCCTAAAACATAATATCCGGGCCACACTACATCTCTGTGCCTTTCCAAGCCTAGCCAACACCCTTCCTCTCCTCCCCGGGTCCCATGCTTGTCGTCACCAAAGCCGTGGCATTTCTTTTGGCCGGGCTGCACAAACTTGCCAGAGGCCCCGTAGGCTTCATCCTGAGTGGGTTTGGCTCGGCTGTCCTCTCTCTTTCTCTCTCTGCTCAATGAGGGGAGAGAGAGCGGGTGAGCACTGGAGGAGAAAGGGTTAGAAACTCAAGAAGAAACATATTGAGGAAAAACAACCCCCTTGGAAACACTTCCCAATGTCCATCAAGCCCACACACACACATTCTGAGCCACTTCCATGCGTCAATCACCAAACCATGGAACAAAGAGGCCAAATGAGGGGCCATGGAGGAACCTCAAGGACCCTCACACACCTCCCCTCCTCACATCCCAATATTCTCGATATAGTGGCTGAATCTACCAACCACACACACACAGAGAGTGAGAGAGAGCGCATTAAGAGACGTTCTGGCTACAGATGTCATTCTCCAACCTTTTGAATAGTAGGGCAACCTTAAGGGATCAAAAACAAAAATATATTCTAAAAACATACTATATAAAAGTTTTTGAACGTTTGTCAAATCACATGGAACATCTACGCAGGTAATGATCAGAGGCCAAACATCTCAGATTGTTCATTGATGGTCAGCTGTGGCCCTGACAGGACGAGCAGATGTCGTGGCCCGACACTCACTGGATAACTAATTACTGGCCATTCTTGTACAAACTGCCGTCACATTAGTCCGACAAATCGTCGTTGTGGTTTTCTGGCTTCCAGCTCCACACTGCAGAGAGTCCAAAACCCTCATGAAAAAACGGCTCAGATGGCCCAATTTATTCTCACGGTGCGCTAGTTCAACTGGCTCGTCCTATAGGGCCGCACTGCCAGAAATAACAAACACTCGAGCGGGGATCCCGGCCCAGCTGTTCACAGACAGCCACCAGAACCTGTCAGCTGAAGCACTGCGGCGAGACCAACCCAACCGCATGAGACCTAACCGGTGTTTACAAAAGTCTGAGAGAGTTTGTCTATGAAGTGTGTGTGTGGAAGAGGATCTTACCTCAAAATCTTCTGAGAAGCCGTGCTGGTTATTGGAATAGAGCTCTGAGACATGTTTGATAAACTGCTTGACAGGAATGGCCTCCATATCATCTGAAAACGGAGCAAACAGAAGAAAATTGATGGCCGTTGTGTTATCAGCTCACAGGAAAACGGTAAAACAGGAAATAAGGTCACAGAGGGGACCCGGTCAAGATCAATACCAACAATGGGCTCTACTCATTGACGGCAGAGAAAGTAGAATAATATCTAACAGAAAGAGTTTTGTGCAGTGCTGGTATGTAGATCCTTCTTAACGGTAGCCACTGAGATTATTATTAGGCTGATTATTAAGAAATCGGGAATTTTTTTTTAGCTCCAACAGACACCTAATGTATAGTGTAGTGCGGTAGCATAATAGTATAGTAGAATATAGCCTTACATATATCACTGCTGTCCTTCTGAAACCTTTCATCTCCATCTTTCAAGATGTTTTTGCCATAAATCATTATTATTAGTCACTCTTTATGCGTGTCACTAGTTTATGCGGATATCTAACCAATGAAATGTATTTACAAAGTGGTATTGCTAGTATTATACATAACATATATACGTACTGTACTGTGGTATAGTAGAACATAGTGTACCATACAGCACAGTATCATAAAACAGTATATAGTTTAGTACATAAAGTAGTAAAGTACAGTGTGGTGTTGTGTCATAATATATAGCATGGTATGGCATAGTATAGTACAGTACAGCACAGCATGGTAAAGTATTGTATTGTTTAATATATACATTGTTGCATATTCAATACATCATACGATGTATGCATAGAATAGAAGAGCATATTAGAGTGCAGTATAGTGTTGCAAAGTGTAGTGTGTAGGTGCAGTGCTATGTAGTGTAGTACAGAATACAGTATTATAGCGTGTATAGTGTAGCATTATACAATATAGTATCATAATATAAATAAATATAGTTCTGCACTATATATAATAAAGTACATTACAGCACAGTGCAGTGCAGTATAGCATTATATTATATAGTGTGTTATGTAGTGTAGTACAGCACAGTACAACATATATGGTAAAGTGTAGCATGGTGCAGTTAAGTATAGTAATATATCTAAATTTAGCATTGCATATACTATATAGTATGTGTGTGGTATAGTATAGCATAGTGTTGTCTAGTATAGCATTATATAGCATAACACAGAGTAGTATAGCAAAGAATAGTGTAGTAAATTATAATATAGAATAGAATGGCATAGTTGCATAGTACACCCTATAGTATGGCATTGCATTAAATTCTTTATTTAAAAGGCAAATTGTAATTGCTAATAATTGTGGTCAGCTGATTTTGAAGTAATTACAATTCACATTCTGCCTAAAACTGACCGAGTTCAGCTAACAAACACCTATTAGCATCTAGAGGCTTTAGTCCAGCAACACAATGAGGAAATTCAGCCAGAGACTGAAGGCCTTATTTAACAGGAAAGCATCCATATTTGAAGGAACAGTGAACCCAAAATGCTGTATGAGCCAGAGCCAAGAGAGAGAGATAGAGAGGGAGAGAGATAGCGAGAGAGATTGCTGCCCACACTAAATGGATCTTTGTAAATACCAAGCCCTGCCTTAGCCAAGCTGGCACAGATGCCTAAATTGGAATGAGGGCACCATTCCACCACTATTGTGAGCCGTGCCACAGCATAACAATGAAAATGGGTTCCAATGAAGTGCTTATGGGATAGCCCAAGCAAATCAATGGCTCTCATTGCATTAAGATCTTGGCCCTGTTGCCGAGACGGATTCCACCACAGCGACTAAATCAGACCTGAACTCTTCAGAACCAAATTCATTCCACTTGTGTTTCACTGCACTCTCTGTTAATGGTTTATCCACACACACAGACAGACAATGAGCCAAAGTCATTGGCCAGAGAGAGTCATTTTCTTGGCTCTTACCCTTAATGGCTAATGTTTATGCATGTGTGTGAGAGAACAGAGGGTCAAGATGAATGCCACTCGTCTTCTCTGGTAACCAGCCTATCAAGACCTGCAGTTCCCAAAACATCTGTGTCTATATCTGACTCACAGTCATATTTTGCTCATAAATATTAAGCTCTTAAACTCAGTTTACATTAAACAAAAGTCAACAGTCTCTCATGATCATTTCTGAATAATGTGAATGGCGCTTCAATATCCCACACCAGTGAGCGTCAAGGGTACAGTTTCATCGTCTCAAAGCCAATGATTTTTTTATGGAAATAAGGTCTGAAATAAAGTCGATGGCTAAAAGCTCAAAATTTATCCTACGATTTACTCTACGACAAAACACACCCGTTATAACCCTCGCTCTGACAAATTGCTCTACAGAGCGCGATTCGTAAATACGATATCTCTTTCGGCAAAGAAGTGAAAACGTGACGACATCTTAGTCCTGTGTCAGCCACCGTAGTGCTTCGAAAGAGAGGTGTGTAGCGAGCCGTTGGTTGCAATTTGTAGCCTTAGCACTAGTTGCTGCTAAATTTCATAAACTGGACCTTCAAATGTCGTCACGCATAAAAACTTCCTACAAAGTTGGCCAACAAAAATATGTCATCCTTATGGCAAACAACAATAGTAAAACCAAAGAACTGGAAAAGATGGCGCTACCCCTTTATATCGTGTTTGTGGGTACAGCTGGTTTCCCAACAACTGAAGATTTAATCAGATCCACTTCATGTCAAAATCAATGCAGGCATGGATTATTTCATTCACGGTTTATTACACTAATCGCAAAAATAGAGTTGTATTAGGTCTCCCCCACAAAGGAATGTGTTGGGCAAAGCTTTGCTAGATCCTGGCACGATATAAAATATTATGTAATTCAACCTATTACCCTAAAATATAAAATATAATGTGCTTATTCAGCGTAAAATCATATCAGGGTTTGGGGGACTAGGGGGACAATTTTTGGGCCCCCCACAAAATATCTAGCTGACAAAAGAAAAATCCCTAGTATAAATTACTTACTAAACACTTGTTTGTATGATCTGTGATCTGTCCATTTATTTAACAAACAATGTAGAAATTATCACTTTGAGTATATATCTGCCCAACCAGAATATGTGATTTCCACCCCAGTCGAGCCAGCCTAGCACCGGCCCTGGATCATATCATATCTTGGATTTTAAGTTTAGGAAGGGTTTGACCGATGTGAAATCTATTCAACAAGACCTACCTGGAATGGGAATAACAGGTATGATCTCATTAGGCACAACTCTGGGAGAGTTACTGTCTTCCACGTAAAAATGAGCCGTTTGGAAACACCTCCTAAAAGAGAGAAAGACAAAAAGAGAGAGATAAGGTGAGTGATATATAAAAGCACATCGACACTGCTTTAATGTTGCCATTAGGTGTGGTTCAGGTAACAATCCCCACCAGAGTAAACACAGATGCTGCTGGGGATGTTTGACAGGATCAAGGTGAACTTTGAACCCTATTTCCGAAGAGCAAATCAAACACTTCAAACACAGATTACAGCTAAACACTTCAATTCAATTTTATTTACATAGCGCTTTTCACAATGTGCATTGATCCAAAGCAGCTTTACAGGAGAAAATAAGAAATACACAGATAAGGTAAACCAAATCGAACAAGCAATATAATTTTTTATAAGTAAAACATCATATCTAATATCGGCAGTCTCCCGGTGAGCAAGCCAACATGTCCCGGTGGCGAGGAACCCAAACTCCATGACAAATAAATGGAGAAAAACTTCAAACGCTCTCTATTCAGGGTCAAGACAGTTCACACAAATCCTGTCATCATTTATTTACTCATGTTTTTTTAAAACTGACTATTTCTGGAAACACAAAATGATGAAATTGACAACTATAATACTTTTACGAAAGTTGTTTGATCGGTTAAATGCTTTCCAATCCACTTCTATTGGATGTAGACAAGAGGCCTGGATAGTTTACTGATTAGGAAAAAGAAAGTCAAACCGGTTTAGATTGACATGAGGGTGATGACAGCTAATGTTTACAAAATTTAAATTTTTAGGTGAACTAGTCCTTTAAACTTCGATGTTAACAAACATTATTGACTTAATAAAACATCTTCCTAAAGACTTTTTTATTGTCCGAAGTTACTTATAAGACCTATTTCTGCCTCAAAATATATCAACTTTATGCAACCCCACAGACACTTCTTGCCTCTCATCATGTCAAAGATTTCCTAGATATTAACATCTCCAACCAGACTGACTTGAGTCTACATACTGTTGACCATATCAAAACACAAACTTCTCATTCGAAACAAGAACGGTTAAAATAAGACAACATGAGCCAAGATAACAGGCAACTGCTATAGGCGTCAAGCCTGAAAACTGGTTTTACCTCTTTTGTTTAACTCGCAAAAGAACCGATACGAGAAAGACTCCCTGTTAAAGAAAAACACAGCGAACCAAACACACAGAAAGAGAGACGGGAGGATCCGGGCCATCTGAAGTTTCCAAGTTTTGGACGTCAAGTCTGTAAGCCATCATGGTTTTGTCTTGTCTTTGTCCTACCTGTATTTGATGCACAGCAGAGAACATAAGCTGTTCATCCCTGCAAAGAACAAGGGATTTTAAGAGTGGAAAGAGACTGCGGGATCCACATGCTGCCGCTGAGTGAACGGGTGAGAGAGCAGTGTGTGTGTGTGTGTGTTTGTGTGTGTGAGAGAGAGAGAGGGCTGGTCCTGACGTATCACACCCACAGGGTTTACACAAGAGCTGGAGCTGCCGGGGTCAGTCGTGAACAGTCCGCTGATCTCAGATCAGCCCAGAACTGATCTGATAAAGCACAGACACCTGCTGCCTTTCCCTCTGGACACACACACCCCTCCAGCTGGACACTCCTTTGTGTTCAGCTCCTCCATTCTTTTAGTTCATTTAATCATTTTAAACCGAAGAATACAAAAAATACAAAACAACCGAACTACAATAACAAACGCTGTCAAAAACCAGCAAAGCTTGGATGAAGTTTAAGGCGGACTGGAATTAAAGCGACAGTTCACTCAAAACGAAAACTGTGAAACCATTTTTGTTAATACAGGGACAATAAAAAGAGAATCAATAAATGATTAATAAAGTTTGTCCATCCAACTTGCTTTACAAAAGCTCTGTGTGAAAACCTTACGCTTGTTTATATCACAGAGCTATTGGTCTCTTTCTAAGCTCTGCAGCCCTTTCCGTATGAAAAGAAAAATCAGAGATGATATATCTTAAACATCTCATTTGTTTCTCCTAGATATTGATTAAAATGGCCAGAAATCTCACAAACACTCTTAAAAAAAAGGTGCTTCAAAAGGTTCTTCGATACCAAAGAACAACCTGTCGGTTCCATAAAGAACCTTTAACATCTGAAGAATTCAGAAGATAAAAAGTAAGAAAGAGAGGATTCTTTAAAAACATCTGTGATGTTCCTTGAAAGATCAACCTCTTAGGAATCATTTTCCAATATTCTCCGGATCGGTTCCTGTATGACTTCACTGTAGTGAGACAAAATCTATCATTTTTATTGACACCAAAGTCATACAGGTTTTGTATTCTTCCCTACAGGCAGCTTGAATGTGTGACGCTCAACAGGTCTGATGTGTGGAACAAAAGCCAGCAGGAAATGCTTCAGGTAATGAGGTAATGAACACACAGATCGCATGAACCAGTTCAACTGGACACGGTGCTGGAGGTGGTGACGGTGTACTGATAATCTGACTTCTGATGAATAAACACAATCCTGAAGTAATGTAATGGGTCTGAAGTGAATTATGTACAACATGTTGTAGTGTGTGGCTACGTGGCAGTGATGAAGTTATCGGTTGTGTCTTTTGTGGACACGTTTGCTCTGTGTTGAAGCTTGGTGAGCTGCCATGCTGTATACTTCTTACAGAAATGTAAAGAATTGATTACACTTCCTCCATCCAATGTAAGGTTTGTTTTAAAGTTGTAAAAACATAAATATAATTAAAAGATGTGTTTATATATACTGGACAGAAAGTCTTTCCCTTTTTGACCTGAAATCATTGGTCTGAATGTTTAAAATGAGTTGCTATAGAGATAAATACATTTGCAAATCTTTTTTGAAACTGATGATTTGGACCAATGAATAAAATAGATATAACCTTCAGAAGCTGCTTTATGAAATTACTCAATGTTTTAATGGTTGTGGAGAATATTTGTGTAGATTCTGTGAACATCTTGAACGTTACAGGTAAAAGATACATTAGATAGAATCAGTGACATCTTGTCTAAAATGTTTCACAGAGCTGGTGGCATTGCATTCTGGGATTACCTTTTTCCTGAATGATATCTGTGTTCAATTTTTTCCCAAAGAAGAATTCACCATTTTCCATAATTCTGCACTTCATGGACATGACTCCGGAGAGCATCTACAATGGATTTTAAAATGCTGTCCTGGCAGACAGCTCACTAGATTTTAATACAGAGAACGTGTTTCTGTGTCCATTATCAAGTCGATCAAACAAATGAGAATTCTGTGAACACCTCCCCTGACTTTCAAAAGACAAATAAGGGAGAGGATAAAGAAAAGACGTTTCAGAGGATGTGAAATAGTTAAAGGGGTATGACAGTAAGTAAAGATACTATGAGAGAGAGAGAGAGAGAGAGAGAGAGAGAGAGAGAGTGAATATTTGACTTGGATCGTTTCCACGAGATGGTCACAGGAAGCGTCACATCCTAGTTAATGTTTCCAGGTGGACTTCAGACAACATAACACACAATCCACCCAACCCCAAACAAACACACACACAAGTTTATTTGCTAAATATAAAACAAAATGGGAGTACCGTAAACACACATGTTTCCACATATACACCCCAACCTGATATATACAGCAGAACATTACATGACACACACACACACACACACACACACACACACACACACACAGATGGTGTGGTGTGACAGAAGGTAAGTATATCTGATCTGAGACATTACTGTGTAATGCCGAGGCTAATCTTAGTCAGTCTGCTGATCAGATTAGACATAAAGACACAGACACAGACACACACACACACACAGTAATGTGGTGTTTGAATGCGTTAATAGTGCGTTGTTATAACTGAAGTCTCACCCTAAGACCCAGCACACCTCCCGATGGATTTCACAGCATCCTTTGCACCCAACCATACCATAATTCACATCAAACAGCAGTTCACGTCGTGCTTCTCATCGCGGCAGGTAATTATTTTGTGTACTGAATATTGGCTTCTAGCGCTATGACAGATGATACTAGGTTTGAGTATTTTTCCACTTTGGCGTGTTGTATCGGACAGCAAGGGGCGGGAAGAGGCTGCACATTTTTCACGACCCCTGCTACTGCATAAGCCCTGAGTTACAGAGGAGGCAGCAGATGGACGTTTGTGGACCAGGGCGGAGCGCCCAGACCCGGGGAAAGAGTGCTGGCACGGAGACTCTCCAGAGCCAGATCTGTCTGCTGAACACAGACATGGTGAACGTGCGATCAGAGACCCCAGAGAGACTTTATCAGCTGGCCACCGAGACGAGAGACGAATGTGAGAACACACATGCTGACTTAACCGGAGACTCAACACACGTTATCGATGATTTCAACAGCAACAACATAAACAAACGTTATGTGGCCTATACTTAACTTTCGGTAGACTTCCACAAAGAATTAATAATAGTGCCTGTAGAGTTATTATTTTATTACTTTAAATATAAACTAAAGTTGTTATATTATATAGACCAATAAACAAACACAGACCCCAAGTTAACTTCGGGCCTAGCGCGTGCGTCCAACTTATCTAAATTCATCCCCTCATTGAAACGTTGTTGTATGCAGGGTTGCCAGATCTGCAAAGGAAAACCAGCACAATTTTGTTACCTAAAATATATACTATATGTGTCACTGTCAATGAAATCCAGGCTAAAGTCTCAAAATCAAATAATGTGATGTCAAGCATCAAAGTTTGATTTAAACCACAACTTTCCTGTGGAAAATTTCCTCTAGCCATTCAACATAAATTAAACATAAATCTTACCACTAAGGTGTACAAGAATTCATGAAACTGAATGAATGCACGAACATACAAAAAGACTTACAGATAACAAACACCACCATCATATACTTTAAACTGTATCTACTAAACCATCTTTCATTTATACATTCAGACCCACAGCCAGATGTTGTCATTAAAACCACCAACGGCAACATTAATCGGGTACGGGTATAAATACACAGTTTATTGCATAAGTCGCGGGGAGGTTAAATCTGTGACAAGTTCACCCAAATAAAAATACAGGTAACGGTAGACGTGCGGGTATTTAGTGCAAGAAACTACGACTGCGCAACCCTTGCACATGGAGTACATTTTTTAATTATTCAAAGGTTATGTAACAAATATAATTTATCTTGCAATATTTATACATCTTGCTTGAGTAGATGAGATTGTTATGTGACTGTTAAAATAAAAAAGAATAATTGCAAATTTATTGGCATATGTCGATAATAAAGACCTCCCTACTAACCTTACCATACCCTATATTAATAAACACCTGTTTTTTGTTCATTTTGTGTAAAATAAATGCCTGTATTTAGACATTATTTAGATCAGGGGTCGGCAACCTTGTTTTAACAAAAAAGCTATTTTTACAGTTTTGGTTTGTTTCTTATTTAAAAGAGCCATTGCAACAGGAAGGAAACAGTGCATACATTTGGGGTACCAAAGACATTTACAGTAGGCCTCCATTCAATTAAACTTCATTATATTTAACATAAAACAATAAAAAAAATGCACGTTCCTACTGATACTCAAATATTGCTCATGTGTCTTATGACTTTGCAATAGGTACGTTTGACATTTTGAAATGCTGTTGACCGATCGCCGAATGTCTGACGCTCTAGCTGCACTTTGATGTTATACGCTGACCAGTCTGCACAACACCTCATGAAAGGTTTAAAAGCTTTGTTGATCAGTTTGTACCTGGTCAAGACTCTTACATACAGGCATTGAAACTCCTCTGTCAACCTTGACAGCTGTATGTATGGAGAAAGACTGCTCACACGGATATTAAGGAGTTTTAAACACATCGCATACATACTGATTTGTCGCAGTTTGCTTCCATCTGCTCACCGGATGCTGTGCTGCACGGTGTGTTTTTAAAACGTTTTACATGTGTTCTTCATCATACACCACAGAGAGCCGTCACTTTCAATAAAGCATGACGCTTGCTCTTCTAAAGTCCTTGTGCCACCAAATGTTGGAGAAAGTGTAAGACACCTGGCGAGCCACATGATTTTTGAAAAGAGCCACGTGTGACACTGCATTAGACTATGTGGAATGATTTTATGTAGAATCACCAAAAAAGGACTTTAGCTGGGTAACATATTTTATAGACTGTTTTGCATTACAAAAAATGTCTCACTGTATATTGAATATGTCATTGTATAGTAGTAATCATAAACATATTTTACTTCATTTAAAATTGTATCTTATCGTTAAAATATTAAATCAGGAAACCAGAAGCAAGACTTTGAATGTTGACAAATCTGATGGATCTGGCAACCCTGGAGTTTTGCACATCCATACAGGCAGTAGCTAAGTTTAGAAATGTTGTACAGTATAGCTGTTTATTATAATATTGTGTATTTGAATAATGAAAACAATGTTCTATTCATCCTTAAAGTATCCATTCAAAAAAAAAAAATTTTATACTGAAAAATAAAGTTTTAGAAACAATTCACCTATTAAAGCATCCCAAAAAAAGTGATTTGCGGACAGACAGCTAACTTCAGCTAACATCGTTGTGCATTTTTCTTTTTAAACTACGACACCCAAACAAACAAATGTAAAAGCCAAACAAACACAGTACTTAGTAGAACCTGAAATAAACAAATAGATAAACCAGACAAGACACACGCACGCATCTTATCAATAGACACTTTCAGGCAGTCTCAGGGGTGACCATGGCAACAGGGCCTCGGTAACCACTTCTGTGCACCCCCATCGCTTCAACAATGCCCTGAGGGAAGACTAAACCCTCTCTCTATCTTACTTAGTCACCACATCACACACACTTTATACACACTTCTAACTGGTTTCCCGTCCACACCACTGAGCCCCGGGGGACGCCAGGAGCCCCCGAGTGATAAACTAGCAGCTACAGGATTCAGTCTGACACAAACACACACATCAGCCAAACTCTAAAGCAATAAAACAGATCGCATCAGGGTAAAGACGTCCACCTGAAAGACTTTCACCTATTCATTCACACAATCACTCGAGTGTCCGTCAAAGTCATTCAGGAGATCTGTGATTCAGCGGGAGTCATTCTGTCAGCGATTCATCGAGTCAGAAAGCAAGCTGTCGGTGTGGGTCAATGGCAGTGTCTCACCTCCAGTAGACGAGGACGGCCAGCAGAAGGATGAGGCAGAGGAAGGTGAGTGCAGACACCACCACCAGAGGAATGATCCACTCCATCCTGCCTGCTGAAGGCACCGGGAGCATACTGGAGATGTCTGTACGCTCTGAAAAACACACACACCTGCGTTACCATAAACACACCAGAGATAGAGCAAGTTTAGAAAACCTAGTGAGCAACCTATGTAGACAGTGTTTGTCACCATAAACACATATGATTGTTTAAATGTGAAAATATAACCATAAACATAAGTGGTTGACTGATTAAAAAAACAATTGTGACCATTTCTTTTATATGGCAAATGGCACGTATACACAATCGTCGCTGTCCTTCTGAAACCTCATAGGTCCAAAATTACTTTTTTTCCACTAATATTGACAAAGCTGAAAAGCACCTTTTAAAACTTTTATTGCTTAGACATTTGCGAAATCCAGTGGCAAACATAAAGGGTGACTTTTAATAATGAGTTATGACAAAATTGACCAATTATTACTCTATAATACACAGTCATACATATTTACACATGTCTCTGTATCTGCTTATGAGGTTTGATTTGCTATATTAATGAATATACTATCTTTCCATTCTGTTCTTCTCTTCATACCCTCACACAAATAGTTAGAACTACAATAAAAGAAGATTTGACTGATTTACAAAGATCATGTAAAATGGTTTCTGACATCTGTGAGTAAACAAAAACACCTTGTACAAACACACAATGCACCACAATCCCAACCGGAAGAGTCAATCTGGCAGAATAAACCACAGGCTCAGACCCCGATCAAAAGAACAGAGACCCACATCCCCCCTCCGGTGGTCCGAGAGAGCCGCTCCATGCTGCTATCCTAACACGCTAGCGCCAGAAGGCTACCTTCCTCACTACATGCACAAACTGACTCACTGTCACGCCAGCAAAAACACTCGAAAATGGCCTAGACCTCGCAGGCGTACACACACACACACACACTGGATGAACACAACTCCAGTGCCAGAGAGCTAAATATGGAGTTTCTCTGTCTCTCTTTCTGGTTTTATTTTGAAGTCCCTGCAGCTGAATCTGTTTTCTGCTCTCATCGTCTCTGGACCTGGAAAGTAGGCCAAGCCTCTGCCACCGAAACAAACGTGTCGAATCGTGAGATGCAACGATGAGGAAGGATGACAGACAAAGGCGAAGCTGAGGAATGTGGAAAAAGGACAACAAACATCAAACGTCAGCTCGCAGGGGACGCACAAATGGGCCACAAAAGAACCGAATGTTTGGTGGGATTGGAACTGGAATGAAACGTTTTCTGAGGAAGATGCGTGCGGTGCTATATGTGGTTCTTATCCCTCTGATCTCCCTTAACCATCACCACGATCAAGAAATAACAAGTCTAAAAACTGAAATCTACATCCAGCAAAGAAAAAGAGGATTAGAGTAAGTGTTGGTCTCCAACCTGTATGTATAGAGAAAGGTGGCAGGTGACCACGGTCTTCTCTGGTGGGTTTGTTGGTCTGAGCCGTGCTGTCTGGAGTCTCTATTACTGCCGTCACACTATCATCAACATCATCATCCTCAGGGTCTCTGGTAGGCACCACCTGTTCGCCCTCATCCACAATTGTCGATGTGTTTTTCTCCACACTCTCCTCCGGGACACTAGATGGCGCTGTGCTGTTTTCTTTCCTGCTTCCTCCTTTCTCCTTCGCTGTTGAATCTGGTGTCGCCGTGGGTGGATCTTTGGCCACGGAGCCGTTCACCAGCTTTTCGACCGCGTCAGGACCTCCGCCGCTTTTAGCCTCAGTCCCTCTTTCCTGTTCCTCCTCCTCCTCTTCCTCTCCGTTTGTCTCACCATCCTCATCTTCACCCTTCCCTCCCTTCTCTCCTCCTTCATCGGATCCGTCGTTCTCAGCGGCTGCGTCCGAGGCTGGGGATGAAGTCGGTTCAGGGGTGGTCACGACGGGCTTGGCTGGGGTCTGACGGGTGGAGGCGGGGGTAGGAGTCGAGGGGGGAGGTCGGGTGGGCCAGATGGAGCTGGGAAAGGAGGAGATGACGCCTCCGCTGAAGCCTAGACCCGCCAGGAGCGTGCTGGTTACAACGGACGCCACGGACGCCTGGCTCCCGCTGGATGAGGGGCCGATTCCGGTCGCCATTGAAACGAAAGAGAAGGGGAGACCAGAGGAAGTCCAGGTGGAGGAGCCTGAGCTGATAGGTGCCATGTCTGCTGAGGATGCTGGGGACACAGTTGGCTGGAGACAGACGTAAATAGACTGGTTGAAAAAATATTATAGAAAGATTATCAAAAATGTTAGTAGAATACTACATTTTAATAGTTCACATGGGTGACAAGCGTTGTAGTAACAAACTTTAGTGTCTAGTAAACTAGTGAATGCATTTTTTATATTGGTCACACAATGTTTTGTTTAAGCATTCAGTTGTGCAACATTAAAAGGAAACGGTGCTGCCACCTCCTGGACAAAAGAAAAACGTACCATTCCAGTTTTCACTATTCTTGTACCCTCGAATATTCTTGTGGTGTTTGCTGTGACGAAACAAAGAAAAAAGGTAAACAAGAGGTAACGCTTAAGAAACTACAACTTATTTATAAAGCAACTTAGTGTACGCATGTATCCCGGTGTACCTCTGAAGAGCATGCTTTGGCTGAAGTCACTCCGCTTATCATTCAAACACACCGCCTGGACGCGGAACAGGTACAACACGTCTGATGACACCGGTGTGATGACGGCCTCCTGAAACACACACAGTCACAAATACAGTAAACACACAAAACAGAAGTTTCTGTTCAACAGGAAGTACAAAAATGGCCCCCAAGAGCTCGATCAGTGATGTGGGGGTGTGTTCATTCCTTACGAGTCCATCGAGTGACAAAAGGAGAACAGTGAACACACACACCTCTCATGTGACCTCGACAGCGGTCTGGAGAATGAATGTGAACGGCTTGTTCTCCTTTCCTTCGTTTGACGGCAACACTCTTCTTCTCAAGTCATGAGCATTGAAAACAGACGATCACCTCTCACATAACGTTCATCACTTCCACGTTCACACATTACCACATAAAGCACCTCTGATATGCTCAGCTGGGAGGAATTCAGCGTGAATCACCGCTTCAATAAAAACTTTATTGACACTAATTGATTTGATGTTTGAATAAAGCAACACTATCAGTGTATGTACATTTTGAAGAGTTCATTTGCAAAAACGGATAACTCGGTTTAAAAAATAAAAGGTGCATTCCAAGTAATATCAAACTGCAGTTGGGTTGTTTGGATTTAATAGTAATAACTCTAAAAAAAATACAGCTTACTAACACAATAAAACTACGTTTTTTATATTTCCCGAGTTTATATATTTGATCATGTGCCTTTAGATTTTAATCTCAAAATGCATGCTGAAATATATGAATTTATGAGTTTTGTAAATAAATAAATAAAATAACAAATCACACATTTTCATGTTTTTCCAGTCGATTTGGAGTCTTTTTTCTGCAATTTGACAGTATTACAAAAATCTGTTAATAAAAACTGTAAAAAAAATGAAAATAAAAGTTTTTTGAACATTGACGTGAAAAATCTGCACAAAAATAAACTGTAAAAATAACTTCTGTAAAAACAAATCCGTCTAAGTTATTTTCTATTTTGATGAGTATATTCTTATTTAAAATGTGGAACAAATACAAAGTATAAATAAGTGCCTAAACGTTTATATATAGATGTGTATGTACACCCAACATGTTATATAGCTTAATAAATAAACAAACAATATCATTGTTTTGTAGTGTAAAGCAGATATAATTAATTCAATCTTTTATTTGTGGAGACATCATCATGTGAGTGCATATGTTGTGTGTTTAATGTACATTTAATTTTAAAACGCTTGACTTCATGGCAATGTTGTGTACAGAACAAAACAATTAATAAGATAATAAATGATCTCCTTCAAAACCACCAAATAACATCAGGATATCTGTGCTCTATTTGCTTCAGTCATTCTGGGTTCATATGTATTACAAATCCACAGAACGCTTGCAAACACTGCGAATCTGCAGCATAAATAGCTCACATATGATGTAATACCAGTTTCGGTTAGTTACATCTTGATACACATGAGAAATCAACAAATCTATTCAACCCTCAAGCATGGCCAGTCGGACGGTGCATGGACATCATTTAACAAGTTTCCCTTCACAAGGCCTGTTCGTACCTCCTGGCTGTTCTTTTTTTCCAACCGTACACAAGCAGGCTCGTTTCCTCCGTGAGAAATGAAGATTCAATACAATTGTAAGTGTATGAGCAATAGCCATTATCATAACTCACTTCCCTCCGCAGGGTCCACTGAACAGCGCAGTGGGCTTCAGGCATTTGTAAATCTTGTGTTAAGTAAATGGCGCCGGCTCCTCTCCACGCCGGCACCTTTCTGATGTATGCAAGTCGGGCTGTATTTCATTCCGTAAAGGATTCCCACTCAAATATTACTTTAAGGCGCTGGCTTATATATAAATGAAAGAAAGTAAAAACTTCCTTAGTAGTTTCCGTATTGATTTAAGAGGCACTTCCTTAAAAACTCAATTCGGTCTCTTATGTGACCCAGATAGCGGCATCTTGGGAGGAAAACTGGAATGAAATTGAAGAACCTAAAAGTAAAGATGAGGGACAGAGAAAGAGTGAGAGAAATGTGGAGTGGAATGTGATTGTAACGAAACCGCACACAGAATGGTTTGAGAACTAAATAAAACTGAGAGTATCTGGTACAGCAGTTCAGTCTCGCAGCCCCCCGCGGACGCGAGAATCAGAAACCTCAACCCGTTATAAATTTCATACCCCACCGTGTGCCTGATGGAAAGTCAAGAGAAAAGGCACAAAAATACATCTCGAGCGCTTAAACAGTTTTAGTGCATTAGTGTTTTCAACCGGCGGGCTCCAAGGTCACAATCTACTGCTGCGCCCCCCCGCTGACAATATTAAGTGCAGTCTTTACTCATAGTCACTGCGCTTCTGCAAACATGGATCTGCGGCCCGTGGCACACCAGCGTTTACAGGATATTATCGATGAGCTGTGGGTTTACAGACTTTTTATCAATATCCTTACATTCCAGGGGCAGTTACACACAAAACCATCTGCACATTTCGAGAGGCAGTTTGTTTATGGAGAACAGACACGCAGTCCACTCAGATGTGAAGTGTTTATGGTTTAAAATCAATCCATGTGTGTGATTCAGCAGTGCATGACATTCCCAAGAAAAGATTGTTTTCAGAACCTTTGCTTTTTTTACCGTTGCAAGTTTCACACCGTCTTTTAAAGCAATTTACTTTTAAAACAAGCACAAATAACACAATAAATAAGTAAATCTTACTAGTTGTTTTTTTACAGTGTAGGTTGTGGCATTGCACAGTATATTTGATCAAAGTTATTTTAATGTATTGATTTTTGATGTATCATTTTTTATATTATTAATTGAAATTAGCGCTGTCAAGCGATTAATTGCGATTAATCACATCAAGAATAAAAGTGCTGACATTATATATGTCTGTGTAGCGTGCATATTATTATTTTTTATCTATAAACACATACATGTATACATATTATTGACATAAATTTGCTTATATATACGAAACATTAAAATGATACTTAAAGGTTAATAATTTTTCTATTTTAAAATAACATGTATGTGTATGTTTTTATGAATACAAAATGAATATGCACAGTTCACAGACATATATAATGTAAACACAACATTTTATTCTTGATGCGATTAACCGTAGGACAGCCCTAATTTAAAAGTTTGTATTTACAATTCATTTATTTTTATATTATATGTTTTATCTTTATGTTATTTTATTACTTTTATTATTTTGTTTCTTTTCTTAATTACATTTTTCCATGTTTTTTTCAAAGTCAATGAGTCATTGTGATAAATAACCGTGATCTCAGTATTGGCCAAAATAATTGTGATTATGATTTCTGTCATACTCACACAGCCCTACGTACTGTACATTACTTCCCACTAAATATGATTAAATATAATATTTGTTTTTACTCTGATAAGGCTCATATTAGGGGGTATTAAAGCAATGAGCCCCTCGAAGCGGTGGGTTACAGAGCATTTTATTACCACTAAGGGCGTTCACGTCGTGTTTAAAAGCCCCTCAGCTGTTATAAAATGTAACCCACTGCTTCGTGGGGCTTGTTGCTTTTATAAAACTGTCATTCCATATGCGAAGCAAACTTTCAGTAAATAAAGTAAACAAAAGGCATTCCTTAGTCTATGGGCTCAGCCAATCAGAATCAAGGACAAGAACTGACCGCTTTACTTTGCCTTCACTCAGCATCTTATGGGACAAATACCGTTATTCCCAATCCCATTGTAAAAAGCATATGCAACTCACCAGTTTCTGATCGCTGCCTTTGACGTATGTCTCTTCATACGACTCGTCGTTTCTGGTCCAGCTGTAGGAAATGAGGTAGCTGATAATCGGCGGGTCATAGGTGATCTCAGGACGGGCCCATCTCACCACAAGTGCGGTCTTATTCGTGTGCTGGACGTTCATGTTGATGGGAGCGCTGCTGCACGCTGCATAAAACAAAGAGAGAATGAAAATGAACCTTTTGAAAATTACATCCCGCAGCCACTAGATGGCTCAGTTAGACTGCATCCAGCCCGCCTTCACCTGTGTCCTGAATCGTGTTGTGCCCTCTGTAAACACCTGCAGCATCCAAGTTGCTGTTAATCTCCCCAGCAGAAGGTATTTAATCACCGAACGTGCTGCAGTTTTGGGCTGCCGACAACAAGGGTAGGGGTGAGCTTCAACTTGCAGAGAAATCCGACAGAAAAGCCTTAAATTTCCTTCGGCTTTGGTCTCTCTGAAATGCACGCTTACATCCCCGACGCAGGCAAAGCACGGATACCCACGCGCACACAAACCCTCCCTCCTACAGCCACAGGGGAGCCATTACATCCAAAACAATGCTAATTAAAGTAATTCTCCCATCACTCCTCTCACCGAAGCTTCTATTAGCTCTAATCATGAAGCGAGTAATACTGACTACAGCCGTAATCCAGTATGCGCTCATCTACCTTCACTTTCAGGTGCAGGTGGCACGCTTTATAATAGCACTCATATACACCGCTGTGACCTCATAGTCATTTGCATAATGCCTTTATTGTAAAAACTATACTCTTCATTTCATTCCATTGCATAGAATTTGTGCATTAAAATAAGGTGTCTAGCTGTTCAGTTGACCCAAATCACATGAGTCAAGTCCTCGTACCCTTTATACTTACAAGCAGCATACATCCATTTATCACTCAACTAAAAGTTAACAAGAACGTTTATCCATAAGTCACTGTGCCCCACCTCCACACATCATGTGAAGGTCATCAGACTAAACGCAGTGGATTTTAATAACCCGAATCACCAGGAGCGGTTCTGAGAAAACAGTTCTGAGCGGAGCTGTGAAGTACCCGAGTAATCGTCTTCCATTTCTACACTTAAGGGTTTTTCCGAGGAAACTGTAAGTCATTCGCGTACTATCGAAACGTAATGTGCTTTTACTCAAAAACACATTTAATGGTACATTTTCCTCTTTATAATTTCATTGAAATCTCCAGAGTGCAAAGTACATTTTGTTTTACTGTGCTTACAAGCTCATGAAATGAGTCTCGGCTGAACCTTCACAGGCATCCGTTTCATTGTACAGTAAGTGTATTGTGACCTAAAGCCGTGCATTTAATTCAAGAGGATGAGCTTGATTCAGTAAACACGGTCTGGGATGTTTACTGATGTATGACTGTGATCGGTCTGTAACTTATGAAATGTCAGGTAACAGGTTTGAGTTGAACACCGAGACTGTGATTTAATGTGTTTGTGTATTAGTTGCTTTAATGAGATCCGTGCGTCATAACCAGAACTTTCTCCAAAACAGCTTCCGTCATTCACAAAGTTGCGCACATTTCTCGCTTCTTGTGTGTTTCGCGTATTGCGGTTTGGTCTGATAGTATAACGCTCTGAGCAACTAATAAAAGCACAGCGCTCTTGGCACCATTTAAAACATTTCAATTTGGTCTTTTTTCCCCCTCTAAATCAGCACAGAAACACCCAAACAAAATGAAGCAAAAGTGCTGCGGGTTCCATCTGGGCCCAAACTGCGCAGAAATACATCACAACTGTAACGCCGCTGAGAAACACATCAACACAGGTCACTGAGAGACGGCGCAGGTCTCTGATGAGATGCACAGAGCAGCATTTAATAAAAAAGGCCATCTTCGGCCCTCCGGCTTGTTGACCATGGAGGGGGAGATTAATGGAGGGATATAGCGGGAAAAGAGAAAAGGTGAGAGCAGAAGTCAAATTAGAGCGAGAAAGAGCAAACCTTGAGTTAACCTTGAATGGCTGTTTTAAACAGGTGACAAGTATAAAGGGCTTAGTTTAAAGCTCACAAAAGCTCTGTCGGTATTTACACACTTTGTCCTGCCGAATCCACGTACGCTTATTGTTTAATAATCTTATGTGATCGAATTTTTGGAATTTCCTTTTTTAACCACAACCGTGCTAACAAGTTAAGAGCACAAACACATATTTAAAGGGATATTTCACCCAAAAATCTGTGTCAGTGTCTTGGTTCTAATGAACACAGAGAAATACTTGTGGAAGAATGTTAGCAACTGACAGTTTTGGGACATACCATAATAGAAAACAAGTACAGAACTTTTTGCTTTCCTAAATTCTTCAAAATATCACATTTTCATCTAAAAAAAATGACTTTTTCCCAACATTGGTAGTCAATGGCCCTTTTCACACATACAGTTTTTACTGGTAAATTGCAGTTAACAGATTATGTGTGAACAGAACCTTTCTGGTAAATCAGTACCCCAAATTTACCAGATATTACTGGTGTTTTGAGACAGCTGCATGAATGCTGTTGCTTGTGTGAACAGCACATTTCTTGCATTTACCATAAATTTACCACATTTACTTCATTATCCAGCATTGCTGCATGAAAATGGCTAATGATTACCCAGAAATATATCTTTCTTTGTGTTCATCAAAACGAAATAACTTGAGGGAGTAAATATTGACAGAACGTTCATTTTCGGGTGAACTGTCCCTTCAGTGGTTAACAAAGAAAAAAGAATCGAATCAACACACTTCCGACCGGACACATGCATAGTTGGTGGTCTGTACTGTATTGTGATTCGGCTGTTTCACCTACTGCGAGGAAAAGTTCAGCTATCATCCAGCCCGTTTTGAATTAATCCAAGCTGACAAAAAGTTCATCTCCAGCCTGCGGGCACCACTGATATGCTTCTGTTTTCAGTCCCTGTCACACTAGAACTCCACCCTTATTTCCTTTATTGTATCCTTTCTGTTCTCTTTTTATTCCGAGATGACAGCGAACAGCATGCACTATCGATTTTGCACGCCGCTTAAATTAAACGCATAACCAAACGCAGATAACGTGCTGAGTTTTGAGTATCAGTTCACGAGATCAGACTCAGTTCCCAAAATGCCCTGGACTCAGGATTGATATTGATGGAATGAGAATGTCTTCATTCTGTCATCATACCGTGTGTGACTTTCTTACTTCAGCAGAACAAAAAAAGAAGATATCTTGAAGAATGTTGGTAACTGAACCAATGTTGGTTCCACCCCATTCACTTCCATTGCATGGACACAAAACCAATGCAAGACAAAGTTCAAATATCCTATTTTGTGTTCAGCAGAAGAAATAATGTCATAGAGGTTTGTATGAACTATCACTTTAAATGAGAATTCGCTCAGCTCTTGGACGCAATGCATTCAATGAAGATGAATGTTTCTTTACTTCCTCTCTTAAAACACACCATAATAAATTCATTTTGTGGTGAAACAACATCATGACCTTTGTGGAATTAATTGGCTGGAATAGTACATGCTCCAAACACACACATAATGTAATATTATATTACAGGGGTGTCCAAAGTCGGTCCTGGAGGGCCGGTGTCCTGCAGAGTTTAGCTCTAACTTGGCTCAACAGGTCTTGAAGTTTCTAGTCTGCCTACCGAGACCTTGATTAGCTGGTTCAGGTGTGTTTGATTAGGGTTAAAGCTAAACTTTGCAGGACACCGGCCCTCCAGGACCGACTTTGGACAGCCCTGTTATATTATAATTTAACTACAATAATGCATGTTTTTGGTATTGTATATAAAATTACAGAAATATGTTATTTAACTAGATTTTTAGTTTCCTGTCTGTACAAAAATATTGGCGTAATTTCAACTTACATTTTTTCACTTTCATTGGTCAGTGATGAGTGTCTATACTTAAAAAATACTTAAAAAGTTGAAAATATAGCTGCAAGCAGCAATTACGGGCTAAAAGGCCTTAAAATTGCACAAAAGGAAATAGAAGAATAATAAGGAAACTAACCATTTAACGACTAACTAACAACTCCACTCCAATTTCAATAGGAATCTCCGCCCCTCCCAATTGGTTTGGTAAAATATGAACAAACCAAACGATTGAGCTAAATAAACCTTGAAAATGTCCATATTTGAACCCCATCGTGCGTTGAAACAACCCTGCATTTTTCAATTATGCTTTTCGTTCAAATGACACGAACATTCCTAAATTGTGCATTAAAACATCTCTCTCATTTTCTTCTTTCTGCTTTAATGTGACCTTCACAAATCTAAAATCTTCTTTTGGTAAGCGCCCATAATTAAAGAACAGACCCCAAAAAGTTTGTATCATTGTCAAAGCTACAGTAAGGGGTCTGGGTAAACGAAACGATTATGTTTCAACAGAAACAACCTTTGTTAGAGAAGAACAAAGAGACAATGGCCTGTCTTTGTCTTCTCTGAGGCTGAGTGTTTTCTGTACATATAAAGAGATTGCTCGTTTACCCGGAGCAAGGTTAAGACAGTGCTGAGGTCTTTCAAGCATGTTATTTGTATACTGTAATCTGCATTTGAGCCGGAGGGCTGTTCGCTTTGACTATGTTTACCAGGAGAGGCTTTAAACATATGTAAGAACTGTAAATACAAAGAGCAACCATGGTACACATGTCACAAGAGGTTCTGCAAGACGTACATTACTGAAATCAGCATGTAGGAGGATTGTTTTTACCACGGCAAAAACAGGGGGTAAACAGCTTTATGGTGGGTTTAGTCTCTGTGCTCCTATTGGTTAACATCCCCTGGACCCACTTTGGACACCAGGAGAGGCTGAAAGTGTGAAGCAGCTCTGTGTCACACGGACAGAGGTGAGACAGAAACGGCATGTCCTTGAAAAGCTGCAGTCCTGTGCATTTCCTGCGAATGCGGCTGTCACACCAAGCAGAGAAATGAGCGGGAAAATAGGCAAGTAAATGACACAACGGCACCAGATGCCACCCACTCGGTCTCATTACGCACACACGCTCACCAGCACCGACACAAGCACATATGCGCCACTGCATGTGCGCTGTGTGATGCATCATGAGTGTTCACTAATGGGAGAAATCTGAATGTACATTTGAATCATAAGAGTCTGGATATGTTACGTAGAAACATAACACACAAATGCCGGGCAGCCAAACAGATTCAAGATGTTGTGAATCTGTAGGTGTGTTTTCTACATTGATCATTAAAAGAACACCAGAAATGTAATCCTTGTTATAACACCTAATTTAAAAGAAAAATATGAAAGCATCTAAACCAGAGCAGCTGTTAGAAGACCCACCTTTAGAAGCCTCGGTACCGTACGGGTTCCCCAGAGGGTCAGTCAAATCGGGCAGCCAGGCGTCTTTGACGGCGGACTTGAAGACCTCTCGGTTATCCAGACTCTGGAGTGGGCGAAAGTTGTTACGCAGGTATTCCACAGATTTAACATGGTCCTGCTGTTCGGTTGTGAAGATGGAGTAGAACGCCTCCAGCTGAGTGAGAGAGACACAGACACAGAGAGAGAGAGAGAGAGAGAGAGAGAGAGAGAGAGAGAGTTCAGTATGTTTTCATATCTGTATCTCATTTTTCCAGTAAGTCATCTCCCATGATGCACGGAGTCTCTCTGCCCTCCTTCCAAATTTCTGACTCAGACGTTTTCTTTGGTGTAGCTCACAGGCTGTTGAGAGATTTAAAAAGCAAGCCCAACTGTCTGTCTTGTTTTCTCCTCCTGCCATGCCTCGCTGACCTTCTGCCTCCTTCCCGCTCGTGCTTGGTGAAAACACAAGGTTCTGAAATACACAACTCCACATTGTCCTCTTAACATTATGCTACCATTTCTGTGCAATGAGTCTGAGGGCATGTGATGGTAATGCCGAACCTTTGCTTTAAACTGAAAACATGCCGTCTACAAGCAGACACTGTGAGCGTGTGTGAGGGATAGCAGAGGGTTTCAAAGTTCTCTTCATAATTTGCAGCAGACAGACGTAAGTGGGTGTTTGGAGTGAAGAAGTCGGAGTGGTCACATAGTGATGATTCAAGTATTTCCAGACAGATGTCACAGTAATAACTATTTTACAAGGTGGCTAATTGCTTTGAATTTGTAAGCATACAAAAACGTGCTGACTTAAATACTAAGTATACAATGAAGTAGGCTTTCCAAGTCATTTGAATGTTTTTGTATTACTTCAACTCATCAAAACAATAATTAGGGGTAAAGCCCCGAAGGGATGGAGATCCATATGGAAATCGGTCGTTGGTTAGTTGTTAAGTTGTTCGTTTTCTTCTTCCTATTATTATTATTATTATATTTCCTTTTGTGCCCTTGTAGGGCTCGACCCCATAAAAGCTGCTTGCAGCTTTATTTCGACTTATTTTTGTAAGTATAGCAACTCATCACTGACCCAAATTAAAAATGTAAGTTGAAAAGACTTGTTGAGCCAATTTAATTGTGCTAAAATAAAAACAAATGATGGCAGCGTTTTTTTAAGGTGTATCTAATATATAAACAATACTCAAAAGTATTATAGTTTACTATTGAAACATTTATGTTCATTTAAATCGACCTTAATATTATTTGTTAAAACGAAAATCTAAGTTGAGGCACAAAAAATATTAGATGTAAATAAAGTAAACTAAACAAAAAATCTAAATGTATTTTACTTGTAAAAATTATATAAATAAAAATAAATGACAAAGCATAACAAAATAGCTCAAAATGAATGTGAAAATTGGTAATGCATTGTGCTAGCAACGCGAAGGTGTGGCTTTGTATCGTGGAAGTCGCTTTGGATAAAAGTGTCTGCTAAATGCTGCAAATAAAAATTTACATGAAAACTAAAAACCATAGAAATTAAAGCTACTTCAAAAAACTATTAAGACCACAATTAGCAAAACTAAGACCTCTGATCCACACCATGACCCAGTAGTGCATGTGTATTTATGCATTACACTTATATCCAAAGTGACGTACAAAGAATGAAAGATATACCGTACATTTGATCCGTTTTGTGCTCCCTGCTAATCAAACCCCACAACCTTGCGTTACTAGGGCCACACTTCAACAGCTAAGCTGGAGAAAACGCTGGCAAGACAGAAAATATATGACAACAACAGTGTGTGCATCTGTGCCCCTGTCTTATTATCTCACCGTATCAGCATACAAATGAACCTGTGACTTCAAATGACTGTGTGTGCGTGCTTGAGATCTTAACCGTGCTCGAACCTAGAATATGCCAACCTTCAAAAGCAATGACAGTGTTGAATCCCAATGTCAAACCTGTGACATCACTTCCTGCCTCAGTGTTTACACCCAGACCTGCTGCATTAATATGTAGCTCTGCCATAATCTCCTAATGACAATCCTCATCTATTAATCCTTCATATGCCGCAGCCGTGATTCTAAACAGCTTACCAGGATCAGGATCAGGGCCCGGCTACAAAGGCACGGCTCTTATTGTGTACGATTCTTAGCGCTGTAGTAATCCCGGATAAATGTGTGTGTGCGTTTATGCAATGACTGTGGATGATGTGTGTGAAGGTTAAGTAATCCCTGGTGGGAAATCAGAGCAACAGGGCCGTACTGGGTCACACGTGCGGGGTGCGTGTAAACGTCGAAAAGACATTTCAGAATCTAAGGCTGAGTAAAGCCCTATGGGTAACCACAGCAACAGGGCATTTTGGGGGAATCCGACAGTGTGTGTGTGTGATTTCTACGCCTGCTCCAGATGTTGCAAATGAAGTAGACTGTCTGAGCATCGATCGGCTCGAAAGTGCCCAGAGCTTCGGCTGTCAGACTCCGTGACCTACATCCTGCTTTGATGAAGAACAAAAGGACCAAGAAAACGGAGAGTGAAGGACAACTGTCCTCCTCTATACACTCACTTCTATCTGCCTCGGCGCCGTTCGCTTTAAAAGAAAATCATCCAGAGACAAAAGCCAACAAAAGAACTTTAAGAGGTGTCAAACGAGAGCAAGAAGCTTTTGTGAGCACCATTCAGAGACCGCGTCTTCCTATAGGGCTGCGACTTCCTGTGTGTGATGTGAGGACAGGCTCACAATATCATCACAAATACTGTGACTCATACACATCACTGACCTCTTGAATAAGTGCATAATTTCAAACCTGTATGACTTTCTTTCTTCTGCAGAACACAAAAGAAGATAGTTTAAGGAATGTTGGCAACCGAACAGCGTTGGCCTCCATCGACGTCCATTGTACGAACACAAAACATTTCTCAAAATATCTTCTTTTGTGTTCCGCAGATATAAGTTATATATATGCTTCGGATGACATGATGCTAGATTTTTGATTCTTTTATTTTTTATCCCTTTAATATATAGAAACAGCAGACGTCATGTGTCGTAGGATCTAATAGCGATATTTTATGTTATCAGTTGAGTCCAAAAGACACTAACTACTGAATAATATTCCAATATTTATAATAGCAGCCTTGTGACGGCTCTAGCTTTAAGGCAAGCTTGTCAAATACGTCACACTGTTTAGTTTCATAAATGAGGTCTATTATAAATCCTTATAGTCTCCTATTTTTCAACTGCGTGAGATTGAATATGCCATCAACAGTTTTATGGCTACAAAGAGATGACGTATGAAGTGTGAAATAACATGAAATCTTACATAGCCGGATGAGGGCCCGCAGATGTCCTTTGATCTTACATATGTCGGAGCAAATCCTCAGTTTTCCTTTCTCTTTAAAGCGTGCCAAAGAGAGGCCAGAGAGCGGATCGGTTGCGCTTATAAAGGAGAAAACCCCTCATAAACGTTCACTGAGCTTTGACAGTATAAACCTTATTCCCAAATTATTAAGCCTTTTTTTGGTGATACCGGACCACCCTCATGAGATCTGCTCCAACACCTGAGCCTTGATGTATAAACACTGACTGCGTACTCACAATTTTCCAAGTACATGGTATTTGTGAAAAATAACCGTATGGACACTCTTGACCGTGTTTATACATTAAGGTTGAAATCTAGAAAAAGATTTAGCTCTCGATCATTTCGAACATGTATGACTTTCTTTCTCCTGATCTGTTGAAGATATTTTGAAGAATGTAGGTCACCAAACAATGGTGGGTGAGAAAACGATGACACTGGAGTTGATGTTGCATGTTAATGGAGATGCCCAAGTCAGTGTGACAAAAGACTTGTTAGGCTTCAAGGCCTTCATACACACAGCCAGTTCCCTGTATTTGTCATGAGCTCTGTCTAATAAGTCTGACGTAGGTTTACTCCTCAGACTCCTCAACTGGTTCATCTGCTCGGCATTATGGGAATGGGGACATCGAGCTTGGCTTTGAATAAAGATGCGTAATCGGTTCCCAATCAGCTCGCTCAGAATAATTCTGTCCTAAACAAGGACTTCTTTAACAGTCATCAAGCATGAACGGCTCACACAGATAGACTCACCTGTTTGTAAGAGAGGAACACAGGGCGACTGAAGACAATCCACTCCACAACTTTACTGCAGGGTGGGGTGGTCAGAGAGCCAATGTAACGGTAGTAGCTCCCTAAGGAGGAGGGTAACAGGTCTCGCAGCACGAAGGGCTCCAGAAACGTCTCTTTTTCTGAAAGTAGACACAGACAGGTTGGATGAGAAGTAGAAATGTGGAAAAACAAGCTAAATCCAGGATAGTCTACCAGTAAAATAAAACGAAAAAAACAAAGAATGATGTCATCATTTAGGATGCAAGCCACAGTCAGAAAATAACAAAACAAACAATAATATCATCATTAATAATGCCAAGCACAGTTACAAAACGGAATGAAACAAAATATGATGAAGAACGATATGATGTCTTAATTTATTAACGTTCATGTCACTGAAAACTAAAAATAAAGACTCTTTCCTCTTTTTTTCTGTGAAACACAAAATAATATAATATATATATATATATATTCTGTTCTGTAGAAGAAAGTCATACAGATTTGCATTGTCATTAGGATGAAAAAGCAAAGGAAAGGATTATCAGTTTTGGTGAAACATCTGTATTGTACTAGAATTGTTTTACTCCACTTGTCCAAAAGAAACACGTGCCAAGCCTAACGTTCAAGCTATGGATGAGTTGTGCATTTCTTAAGCCGGTCAATCCTCGTGTGGACGCAATCGGCAGATTTCTACCCATAATCCTCCTCCTCTGATTGAAACGCTTATCAGGTCCACCCGAAAATGTCTGCCCAACATATGTCTGGCCTGAACACATTATAAAACAAGAACCGTTAAATTACAGCTTTCCTCCCGAGTCCTTTTTTCATTTACAAACGCAGCCTGAAATCAAGATGAACAGATGCAGAATGATTTGATGTCAAGCGACAATGACATGAAGAATAAAGTGCCAATCCACTGACCCATATTCCCGAGATTTGCCCGAAATCACAAAATAAACATCTGATTTAATATCTTTGTGTGAATTCTGTCCTGTATTTTTGATGATGGTAGACCCGAGCGTCCTCAAAGCAAACGCGCACACTCAACCAAAAGAAAAAGTGCTGTGTTGACGTCGACATGGTCTGTCTTGTCATCGTGCGATTCCAGACGTTATAAATTAATTGCCAATCAGTGCGGCGACGGCCGGGCCAATGGAGACTTCAAAGCACCGCTGAAAGACTGAATTAATGGACTTGTAATACGTTCCGTGGAGAAATGGAGAATTCATTTCACTGTTTTGATTCACACACCCCAGAGAAGGGACGCTTGGTTGAGTGAACAATGCTCAACGACTGGTGTGGCGCGCAAGGGGACTAACATGAACTCAGACAACACAACACGCCACTACCAATCACAGCGGGCTTTAGAGATACCGCAAACTGATAGCGCTCTCATTATTACTCGCTCAGACACACCGAGAGAGAGAGAGAGAGAGAGAGAGAGGGAGAAATAAATGGAAGCTTGCTCTCATTTATATGCAGGGTGGATGGCTGGCGTGTAAATGGGAAGACTAACATGCCTTGTGTTGTGTGTATATTGAAGTTAAGGTTGAATGAACGGTAATCCCCTAAAGGTTGGGCTGGGATTGGAGAGAGAGAGAGAGGCTGTGCCTCAGTGGCATGGTAATGGATGGCACAGAGCGATTTTCTGTCATACACGCACACATACAGCCACAGGGCAAACACTCTCCAGTCGCACATCCGTGTGTGAACCCAGCACGACACAGACTCTCTCTCCTCATCTCACAGTCTCGTCGTCTAAAGTCCATTTTAATGTTACATTACTGCCGCACACCAGGGGAAGATGCACTGTCACTGATGGACTATGAACATCCAGTTGAGTCTGTGACATGGATAATCTACGTTATATTAATCCTGTTTATAGTTAAATTTACGCATTCGGTAAAAAACACCTTACGCCAATAATAATCATATACTCACCCTTGATCCAAATCTGTCTAAATGTCTTTGTTCTGAACACGGAGAAAGATATTTGGAAGAATGCTTATAACCAGACAGTTCTTGGCCACATAGTAGGAAAAACGTCAATGGTAGTCAAAAGTGTCGCAGAACTGTTTGCTTTCATTCTTCAAAATATCTCCTTTTGTGTTTAACATAAAGAAATGCACAAAGCAATTTTTCCTACAATGGTGGCCAAGAATTGTTTGGTTACAAGCGTTCTTCCAAATACCTTCTTACAAAGAAATGTACAGATTTGGAACAACTAGGCCCATCCACACAGAGTCGCGTTTGGCTATATAAGTAAAGATTTTGTATCGTATCGCTGTTTCCTTCACGCAGATCCAGTATTTTGGGAGCTTGGAACTGCTATTTTTTTAAACCGGGTCCCTGAGTGGGTGAATTTGAAAACGGCACCTTTGTGTTTTCATGTGTACGTATTTTTGGAAACGATGATGTCATCACCCCAGCGCGCAAAGTTTATGCGCATGCTCCCCTCTTCTCCTCCGTTTTTGTGGCAGAATTACATCGCCACTTACTGCTACATTGTTTTGAGTCAGTTTCACGGTTTCATGTGTGATATTTCAAGAGACGACGGCGTGAAAAGGAAAAATAAATTGAATAGGGAAAGCTTTGGCCTAGTGTGGATGTGGCCTAAATGATGACGGAATAAAAATTTTTAGGTGAACTGTTCCTTTGACATCAGATGGAGAACATAACACTTACAGTTAAATGTTATATAAGAAATTATACAGGATCCTAATGCATCTCCTAATCTCTTAACAAGACAGCTCTCGACTGCCGCCCCCTCCTGAGAGCTTTAAATACAACGTGTGCAATTCTTGCTCTACCCGAAAAAGATGCGAAACCCTTTAGCGCCGTTCAGCTGCAAAAACTACAGGGCACCATGAAAAGTGTATATATTCATACCAGTTGAACGTGTTGTGAACGCACACGCGTGTAATTTGAGTCACAGATCTCTGATGTGACTCCGTGCACGCGTGTGCTGGTAGGTGAGGAGGATGAAATTACACACGTCTGCGTGCTGACAGGAGAGATGCGGCGCTGTCGGGGTCTGTAAGACCCCCTGCTCTTATCTGTCTGGGATAAGGACAGAGAACTCAGCTCTGTCCCACCTCCTGCCGAGAACACAAACACATGCACCTTTATTCCACCCTCTACTCCAACCCTACTGAGCAAACAAGATCAACACGCTCCAGCAAACAGGCCGCGATAGCTCGACCGCAGCGGACGGAAAGAGTGAGTGAGTTATAAAGATGAATAAATGTGCTTCTGTGTGCTTTGAGGCTTGATTGCTAGAAGATTGTGGGTTCGATGACATACGGATGGAAAATAACATATTCCTTTAAAGGGACAGTTTACACAAAAATACCCCCGAAATATATTTTCACTCGTGTCATTCAAAACCTGTGTATGACTCAAAACAGGATATGTTGAGAAATGTCTCAGTGGTGTTGTGTTCGTACAATGGAAGTCAATGAGGGTCAATGTTGTTTGGTTCTCCTTTTGTGTTCTGCAGAAGAAAGAAACGCATACAGGTGTGGAATGACATAAGGGTGAGCGAATGATGAAGAGTTTTCATTTCTGGGTGAAATACTTTATCCCTATCATCTTGCAAATGCTAAAATGTAAATGCCTTTTCCATTGGTGATCATCTCAAACATTCTCTTCACAAACCTAATATTACTAATGCCAAGGATCTTAAACATTCTGGTCATCATTGTCAGATACAAAATCATCCTCTTCGACTTGCAGGTAAAATATTTCCCATCATGGTAAAATCTCTGTGGTGGTACCGTTTAGAGCGAGCGCAATTACGCTACATTAGAGTTGATCTCTTTGTAAGAATGGCTTTTAGGACAGCGGGTTTCCAGATTACACCACGACTTCCGTCATGCTTTCGCTGTCTTGCTCGCTTTCTACAAGCGTCCCTATGGGCATCAGGCCGGTAATTACCATCAAAGCCTCTGCGTGCCTTTAAACTTCACACGGACACAGAGAGATGCTCTTGAGATGACTGAACAGAGTATATTAACAAAAAAAAATCCCTTAATGACGTCAATTTACTCGGTGGGAATCACAGACAGGTCTGGCTGTTTCATCTCAATATTCTGGAGCGTGCATGCGTTCACACTGAGAGCGGCTGGTGTCTGGACCGTTTCTAAGCTTTTAATGTTTCAAAGCAGATAGGAGGTGTATTGTCTGAATAACGCTTGTGACTTTTAGGAGGGTCAACTATTTTGAGAGAATTTACATGAGCCACTATCAGGGGTTCGATATGGATGATCATTTAGTTGGAACAAGCCGAATTATCTTTTGGTGTCCCTAGCGCTGTTAGACGAATTTCAGCAATTGTTGGGAAAAGCGCTTTCTGTTTTAACACTAAAATACTTTCTACCATCCAAACTTAATGTGCAAAGGCAGAGAGGGCAGTTTAGTGAGTCTACCTCCCCTGCATTGTCCTCAACAGGGGGGCCATGACCCACAAGGGGGTCCCAGCTGACTTCCAAGGGGTCCTCAAGATGACTTGTGTTTTAAAGCAACACTATGTAGTTTATTATGTGTTTTCCGACTCGTAACTGGACGAATTCTACTCACGCTACTACCCGGGAGCCTCATTGTGACTACAACCACACTCTGTAAGTCCTGTGTTCGGGTCGGTACACACAGCCCCGTTCATCCTCTGCCTGCGGAAGAGTGCGAAATGGTTTCCAAAAAACATTTCTGGATTCACCGGTTCCATCAGCTTAGTCAACAAATTCACATATATTGCGCTGCCTACGGGGAAGCTTATACAGCGACATTATTTATGACACTTGTAACAGACAATTGCGCTTATCAACCACATGGGGGAACCTGTGAGCAAATGTTCCATAGTGTTGCTTTAAAATGACATAAAACAAGCATTGAAATAAAATACATAGGAAATACATAAAAAATTATATATTTTCTCAATCACAAGCTTCATCTCTTGCGCCTATGAAGAAGTGTCTCACCCCTGTCTCTTTCCTACGACATCCACCAAAAAACACAGGTGTAAAAATGACAACCTCCTTAAAGCCGGAGACAAGATGACACAGAACAGATGATGTGTTCGAGTGGGTGTTTTTCGGCCTGGATACATGACAGGTATTTGTATTGTATATTTATGTAGGAGACAAAAATTCTGACTACACAAGTTCAGCACATGTTCTGCATGACAGCCCTACTTTCTCACCCGAGCCTTCCTGACTCAATATCATCCTCATCATAATATCACGCAGTTAGTCAGCGGACGCTTAGACCTGAGGCGAAAATGCCATCAGCTCCAGAACAGACTGACTAACAGCAGACCCGTCTGTTTTATTCATTCCACCATGTAAGACACACAGAATACCAATTATTTACTTGCTGCTATTGCAGGGACAAGTAAAACAATGAAAAATAACAAAAAGTGAATTTATGATCATTAAATATTCGCTTAATCCCCCATTCTGAAACTAATGTGCGTTTGAATCAAGAGATGCTAAGAGTTTATCTACTCACCATGATGGACCACTCCTCTCAAACCGTGAATAATCGGATCTACCGCAGGATTGTCCTTTATCCCCACCTGAGCAAAAGAAGATCAAATGATGAGAATAATGACTTTCCAAACACACAATAAGTTATGATACAAAAGTGTGAATGATATTTCTTCAGTGGCGCACATGATGTTATGCTCTGTGCTGATGTCATGAATGCAACAGGATTGCAAGCGCTCTCACACATCACATCCATTACATCTCATACAGCTTGAAAGGCTCTTTTATATTTTTTTCTGAATCATTGAAGGCTCCAACATGCAGTAGACACTGAAAGAGAGCATCTATGGTGTTGACCTTTGAAGTGCACCTCTATGCGTGTGTGCGCCGGTAAAGGAAAGACTGACATTAGTCCACATACAAAACTAAAAATAGCATAATTTATTTACACATCATGGTCATGTTACGAGAGTGTGTGTGGTGGTTGTGTATAGAGAATGTGAAGCTGACGTCACGCCCTATGTTGCAGTGGTGCCGCCATCTTGGAAGGATCATCCTCCGCTGCTATTATTGTTTTGATATGTACCGTCACTTGTTTTGTTTGATATATGCAGAAATCGAAAGTGAAAGAACAATGAGCTTTTCCTGAACGACTCTGCGTAACGCTATTGCAGTTTTTAGCAGAGCTAGACCGACCTACCATAGTTACATTTCCTAATCAAACAAGAAAAACAAAACATTGCATTGAATGCACTAGCAGCGATCCTCCCAAGATGGCGCAACATTCAACACGGCGTGACGTAGCTTCAAATTCTCTATCGAGGAGACTAGTACTGTTTTACTGATCTAACTAACACTCCCATGATGCCGGATTCACAGTCGAAAAGGATTCACTCACTTCCACTGGCCCTTAGCCGTTCCATCTCCCTCTCGCTCATAAATCTTTCTAAGCTCTTTGAACCCCTCTTATGCTGTGAACGCAGGATGCAGTGAACAGCACCATTTTGAAACAGTACGATTCATGGCCCTAAAGCAAGGGGTCAAGTGCTCATCTACTGATGTTACACACACCAATACAGGAGTAAAAGAGTGTTACACACTTGTAGTGTTGTCTAATGGGATGGTTCTTTACAACCACAAATTTTGTTTGCTAGTCTGCTATGATATTAGGCATCTGACGGTATACATTTTTCCCAACATAATAATTGCTATGGTTTTTTGCTTGGTATTATCACGGTATTGTGTTTCATCTAATAGATGTATTTGCTGTCATCAATACTTTCATTTGCAACTGGCGCCATGAAGCTTTTCATTTATTGATTGAAATAAAAAGATATCAGCATTCTTAAAAAGGTTTTGTTGTTCTCCATAAGCAAGCATTCTGTATCTTGATTATTGATGGAAAGTGAGCTGGTTAATTTAGTTTTTAACAATTATGCTCACGTAATCTAGGATTATACAGTATTTTGAATTGCTCAAAGTAAAACCAACAGAGATCCAGAATACAGCCCATTATGTGTTGACAGGAAAGTGTTGTGAGTACTTGTTTCTTATTTAAGTAGCACATGAGCAGCATGCCTCTGGACAGCAAAGAGCAATGTGTGTGAAAAAATGATGGAGAGAGAGAGAGAGAGAGAGAGAGAGAGAGAGAGAGAGAGTCTCAAGAAACAAGCATTCTTTGCAAAAAGACAAATTCTGTCATCATTTATTCACCCTCACACCATTTAAAACCTGTACAAGTCTTTCTTCAGTGGAATACTAAAGAAGATATTTTGAGAAATGTTTCAGTGGTTCTGTGTTCATACAGTGTAAGTCAATGGTTGTTGAAGAAAGAAAGTCACACATTATACGCAAACAATAAATGAATGTTCATTTTGGGTGACCTTTCCCTTTAATTTCATTCAAACCGCAAGGTGTTTAGTAATATACACAGCAGACAACACAGCAGGGTTTTAAACGCAGCTCATATTGTGCCTGCTGCTTTACACAGCATTAGATCTGACCGGAATATAAGCATCACTCTACAAAATGAGCTCGTATAGTAGATGCCAGAGGTCACCCACAACCCACAAACACCTGGATTTCCTCACGGAACAACCTCTGGGGGAAAATAAAGAGCGGCATTCTGCTTTAAACTCCATTTAAGAGCTCTGTTCCATCTCACAGGTAAAAATAGCACATGCAGATCAATAAAGTTCAAGGTATGTTGTAGCAGATGGAAAATAAAATCCTCACTCTCAGTTCAAAAAATAAATGAAGGTTTTTTTAATATAGCATCTGCGACCTGTGTTTTCTACACGTTCTAGAAAATCCAGCAAACGATTGAAAATAAATACCCCAAAATTCACAAAACAATAACGTTAACAATAAACTACATACAGAATCCTTCAAAATTTGGCTTCTTCTTCTACTTAAAATAATCTACGAAAGGTTTGGTCACATACTAAAAGCTGATAGCTGTGGATTACACCTTGTGAACAGTGTCTGTGGACATGTGGCTTGTAAACAAGCCTGTGAAAGTATCATGATAAATGTTGCTACTGCTATCTTCCTTAATCAGGTAGAGATAGACTGAATGCTTGGTCAATAAAGAAAATGGTGTGCAAGTCCCAAACAAAAAGAGCTATCGAGCTGGACACACAGGCTACTGCAAACTCTTACACAGAAAACTGCACAGTACACATTACGTAATACAGATTTGATACAAAAAAGATATCTGTGCTGCTGGTTTTAATTTCAAGAAATGTTCAGAACATACAACCATACTAGTCTTGCATAAAGTAATATAGCTAACTGTGATATTGAAACCCATGATTATCAATATCTAAATTAGAAATGAATTTGACTGAGCGTTATTTATTCTTAAAATGATCAAGTATATAAAACAATATTTTGAAGAATGTTGTTAACTGGCCCCCATTTACTTGCATTGGTTTTGTGTCCATACAATAGAAGTGAATGGGGACCAGGACTGTTCGGTTACAAACTTTCATCAGAATATCTTCTTTTGTGAAGGCTACACGCCTTCCCCTTATTAAAGAAAAGATTCAAGACCAACCAGTTTACGATAAATCCAAGATAAATATATATTATATTTAAAAGCAGATTGTTAAGGCTTGTTACGTGCATGTTCAGAAAGCCTCAATACAAATCACAGTCATGTAAAGCGGAATCTGGCTAAAATGAGCCAGAATTTGTATAACTTTTGTATAATTTGTAACACTTTGAATAACACTGTGCACACCAAACACGTCAAGACACATTTGAAATGTTTCATATATTTTTCCAATGCACAATGCACAAACAATAGATTTTTAGAAACGTTTTTGTTGCGCTGCACGGGAAAAATGAATGCATAACACTGAATTTTACGACTATTTCAATACTATATTATTATTTGAGCATCACCATTTCACCATTTAGCTTATAACTAGGCTATATCCAGAGCAAGTTTACAGTATATTCTGACAATATGCAATGTGAGTTTTTTTATGAGTAGGTCAGAGCGAACAAAATAAAGCAGACTGCACATAATAATACGTAATAATATGAAGAACAACACATAAACATTCGAGTCAGTAGATGATCGTGTTCTTGAGTAAACACGCATATCCAAATGGTCGGGTGAAAGCTGCGTCTCTGTAAAACCGATGGCTGTCGAGAAACTCACTCGCTTCTTGGCCATTACGTTGGGCTTGTGCTGCATATACACAGACAAAGACGAGTTTATTGAAGCGCTTAGTTTTTTGCTTGATTTAAGTCATTTCACGCTTTAAAACTGCATTTCTGTGATGTCAGTTTCAGTTTAAGTGCTTAGAACTTTTGCAATCATGCGTGATTCAGTTAATAGCATTTTTTACTTTTCGAATCATTTATAAAATTATTATAAATTACTCTCTTATGTGTTATTTTCACACCCCATTCATGTGTCATTCATTATAAAAAATGTGAACATTGCGGTTGTAGCGGTTACTGCGGTTGCTTGTCATCCTCTGCGGCTTGTCAGAAGCGCGCTGATACAGAATTGCGGTTAGCGCGACAGCACTATTTGTTTCTCAATAATTGTTTTCTGATGTGTTTGATAAGTCTTGTGAACTCTTGGTTATTACAGTCTGAATGCATTGACAGATGTGTAATTTCTCAAAATGTGAGAAATGAACACAAGCACATATTTGACCTTGTGGGGACAAACAAAATGGAATACTTGAAAAAGTAAAAATGCAGATAGGTTTGTGTGAGGGTTAGGGAATCGAATATACAGTTTGTACAGTATACACTTCATTACGTCTATGGAAAACATGGAAACATTAGATATGTGTCTAGCTAAATCTAACACAATGCTCTATTAGAGACATCTGGGATGTCCTTATACAACTGAAATAAAATGATGTTTTTCATCCTAAAAGAGCAACTAGTTTTCTGTTGCGCTTAGTTAACAACATTTACAACTGTATATATTTAGTTTTTTTTGTCATCAAGGTGTACAGATATATTTCTGTGTTATTGGGTATATCCTCATTTTAGTTAACTATGTGTGTGTGTTTTCATATTGAAACGTATTGCAGTGTGTCGTCTGTGAGTGTAGTATCACTAAGCTTAATGGGACGAGAAAAACCTCTTTACAAAATCAATGCTTTTTAATGCTAGCACTTAGCACTGACAAAGCTCATGAAGACGGTGTTAAAACCAGCGAACGCTCACCTGAAAGAAGACAGCCATGGCTGCGATCACCCGCTTCTCTTGTATGGCTGCGTTGAGACTGTCAAAGTCATCTGAGTTATACATGAAGATCTGCATCTGTGAAAGTGAGACAGAGAATCAGAGTTAGTCTATCAGCTTGTAATTCCAGCATTAACACAGACAAAACACACATATAGTCTATCATCAAGGCTAATATCTCAAATAATCCCATTCCTCCTAATCTGTCTCGTCCCTTCATCCCCTGAACGTGCATGTGCCTGGACTCCACGTCTGTCCAGTCTGTACGCCAAGCCCTGTCCATCCTCTTATCACTTTGATGGGGTCTCTGACACAGGGATTGCGACTAATAAATGTGCCCCAGTCTCCACGGGCCAAAACCAAGGGCAGTGCCGACCTGTCACTCTTTCCTGTCGATATCTTAACCCACAAAAACTCTCTGAAAAAGATTAGGACCGGCGCTCTGACATTGAAATCTGTATTGTGTCAACAACTGTCCTGCCATGGGTCTGAGAGACGCTCGAAAGGAGGAAATAATAAAACAACAGCTGAAAACAAAGAAATTCTAAATCTCAAAAAGAACTTCCTTCTTAATGACAGACGTTCCATCAGTGTGTTGTCATAGCGATGGTGAGAGAGGTGGAAATACTATTGGACTGCTTAAAGGAGGTTCATACAGACTGACATTTGTCTGCAACGGAAATAGTTCAAATAAAGTTGACAGATAAGATTTTAAAATGAGGTGTGAAAATCAGGGTCAGAAATTAAGTTTAAATTCAACAAAATTATAAAATGATCATCTGATCATAATAGAACCTTTTTAAAATCTCTCCATCACGCCATGCATTTGTGTCTAGACATTATTATTTTTATTATTATTGTGTTACATTTTTCAAACACATTATAGGTCATTTTGTTTTGATTTTGAGTTTGTTCAAAGTAAAAATAATCATTATTACTATTTTATGCATTAATATAAAAACTTTTAAATTAAATATATAAAATGTTATATGTTAAATAATAAATATGATTATTTCTTCATTATTATTTAACAGAATTATTATTGTGGCAACTGTAAACAATTATTTTATGAGAAAAGAGAACAAAAATGTATATTAACTAGTATCACATGAATTTGTATGAATCTGTACAAACCCGACAGTAGCCAGGAAATACATTTATAGCAATTTAAACACAAATGCTTTCCATTTTTAGTGGCTACACTGAATTTCCACATATAATGTAAAAATGTTTGCAGTAATTTTACCTTTATTTCTTACAGATTTTAATACATTTTTTCAAATACGGTCAAACAACGTTAAACATACATTTTTACAGGGAACAACTGTTATTTTATGGTTAATTTCTGGTGCCCCAGGATTGTTTCATAGGAGAAACTTTTATAAAAATTATATTATATTTTATTATTATATTATGTTAAATACTATTGGCTTTCGGTTAATCTGTTTTCCAATTACTAGAATTTGTCAAGTTAGGACAACCACTATGTCAAAGAAACAATGAAAACAATCAATAAAAATCATATAAAAATTTTACCAAATGGATTAACAAAATTAACAGCTAAACGGCAATTTATCATTCGTATTGCGAAACCTAAGATTCAAGTTGCAGGCAGATTGTCTCGAACGAAATTCTCCTTCAAAAGAAAAAAACATCCAAGGCTGAATTTGACATCTCCACAACAGATCAGCTGCATTATGTATACACCTCGCAACCCAAAACTGTTCAAATGAAGAACGAAAGCCTCATCGTCTGACACATACGTTTGTTTTTCTCCACTTCTCCATCAGCATTGTCAATATTATGCTTGCTGCATTTTCTCCCCGCCTCTGTAATCCTTACCCAAAGCTTACAGCATAGCCCACTTTGATCTAATTTGGTATCACACACCTCCATAGCTTCAGATCTTAGATAGTACGCCGCCTGCCAGAGAACTCACGAGCCTACGGGCCCGAGCTTAACGCCTCCATCCGCAGCGCTCATGTCCTACAGGCAGTGATTAATGACATAAATAATCTGAGCAATTTCTTCAAACGAAAATAACAACAGAGAAGCAGATTAACATAACAGGGTCATGAGTTTCTTAACCTCTCGCTATTGGAAGATGTCAGCGGTGTGTTTGTATTCAAGCAAAAGAAGAGGATATAGACAGTGATACATCCTCCTTATGTCTTTATGGAGAGTCTTGTTATAGTGACACCCAGTGCAACCATCTTAATAAAGTCAATGTTGTCTTTGGTATTCTGATTCTTGATGGTCGATGAAAATAAAAAGCGGGTGTAGTCGTTTACACGGCCTGCTATTAAAATAGTATGTGAAACAGCCTTCAAAGAGTAGTGCGCTACATTGCTGTGAAACAACCTTATGACGATAGATGTAACATTTGTTAGCATTTCTTTTCACAAAGATAAAACATACAGTAGCGCTGAAATATAATGATGCTTTATAGCGACATAAAAAATAACCAATAAATGGTCAAATGAGAACAGCAAATAACAAATTAGCCAAACGTAAAAAATAATAATATTTCAAATATAATACAATATTAATAACTAATGTAATGTAATATAATATAATATTAGTCAAGTCAAATATTTGAAAAGTAATATTATATTATAATGTAAATTATGATAGCATTTCCAAATATATATATAATTAAAAAATATAACACTAATATACTATAAAATATAATAACATATTCATATACAATATGTTATTTTAAAAATAAAATAAAAGGTTGCTCTCTATGTGTTTGGCTGTGTACCCTTTACAGAACTCTACTGTATGTGAGTGAATAGTGTGTGTGTGTGTGTGTGTGTGTGTGTGTTATGTGGGAGGGTAATAGACTATGCTAAATGCTGAAAGCACCAGCGGGTTCATTACAGAAATGCCAATAATTTATTCAGATATATTAAAGCCAGAGAATTACACCAGCAGAGAAAAAGGTGAACCATGTGTCAGGTCACCTTACAACAGAGGACAGACACAAAAAGTTCTTAAAGACATTAAAGGGCATTGTTTGATCGAAACACAAAGGAGCAGACTTTACAATAATAGAGCATTGTGCCTAACCCATTAACCCATCCCTTGTAACAGATATATAATTACAATAAAACCAATAGAACATAATGGTGACCCAACCAAGCTGATTCAGGCCTATACGATTAAACAATGTTACCCATGACAATATTACTTTTATATAGACAGGTACATTTTCAAGAATATTCTTAATCCATTTTCATTAACATTTCCATACAAGCGATCCATTAATGCCATAAATTGCAGTTGGTGATCAGCATACATATTTCAGTTTTGCAGTTTGTTCCCATCATTTTGCATTATTACTTCATAGATGAATTGACAATGAATAAACGTAATTTATTAAAATGTAAATGATCAATTAATTGACTGACTGAACTTAAAATGTAAAAAAACTTTTTATGGCAGATGACAAAAACCCCAAAGACTTCTTCAGTCAAGTCATATAATTTGTTTAGTTTTGCGGTACGTCACGTCACACCACTAAGATACCGTAGATGTTGCAAGGTTATTATCAATGTTGCAATAGCAAAAGGATATCGCTAACAACACTGTTCATGGTGTTCCTATCTGATCAACAGTATGCGGAGGAAGTGTCTGAGGAAAAGATGTAAAAAATAATCATTATTTTTCTCTCTTTAAAAAGCATCCGGTGACAGTAATGGTGTGATATTTAGGCTTTAAGATCAAATACTGCCTCATGCAAACACACACACACACACACACACACACAAACAAAACCCGGAGCCAAGGCAAGAATATCAATCCGTATGTGTAAACACAATCACACGTAGAGCCGGAAGGAGCTTTACCACTGACAGCCCAGAGAAGCCAAAGCAAATATTGTATGTAAAAACCATAAGCAGCTGTCTGACAGATGTGTGTGTGTTTAAGAGCGAGAAATAGAGAGGGAAGTGTGTGTGTCTGAGACCCTTAAAATACAGTTCATTCACAAGTATCAGTGTCCTGTATGTATTTACAGTAGATTAGCGTGAGTCTGTGTTTGTATGAGAGTTGATCAAGCGAGATTCATTAACACACAGGTGAGACACAGACTCAGGAAATCCTTTGCACAAACACAGATGAGACAAATAAAGTAGGGATGCACAATAAATGATCGGCAGTAGACCGATATATTATAGCCGATCAATCATAAATCCTTTCCTCTGGTTAAACTTCTTCAGTTGCACGCAGCTTACAGTTAAAATACAGTACAGTACAGTCTTTCTGTCATGAGCATTCACATACTGCTATTAGAAAAACATTGTTGATGTAGATACAGTATTTATGAATGTGTAAATTATAGGAACAAAAGCATATTGTTTGAATCAGCCAGATGTCTGAATGCTTTCTGTCTTGAGACCTGTTAGACTTGTGGCTATTAGGAACATTTTTCTGGGTTGCTGTGAGGAACATCTATCATTTGTTTATTAAATAGGAAATATGGTCGATAACAACTTATGGTTACCTTGTTTTCTGCAGTCAATGTTTTCAAATAATTGCAGTTGTCCACTTTCTGCCTTTTGTGTCAGTCTAAGGGAATATTATATAACTATTTAGATACTGTATATCGGCCCACATATCGGTCATCGGCTTCCAATGCCAAATAATTATCGGTTATCGACCAAAATGTACATATTGGTCCCTCCCTTAAATAAAGCTGTTGTGAACAACAGAGATTTTCTATCATTTTTTATTATCTAGTCTATGAACACCGTTACAAAAATTCACCATGGTATTACTATAGTAATCAAATACTTTTCGTTATATTTAGAATAAACGCATAGTAATAATTAATTTACCACAATTTTACTACAGTAACAACAGTTTAAGCAATAAGATTGAAGTAAAATCGTGTTCAGCAATGTACGTGTTCTTTCTAGAGATACACCGATATTTCGCCACTGATACCGATTATTCAGAGTTATATCTGCCGATAGCAATTCTGAAGATCTTCATATAATGACTATTAATTTTGAACATCATTCTGGTAATATTTCTTAATATTACAATTTCTTATCTATACTGTACATATAGAGCACAAATTCTTAGAATTTTTCTCTCCTCTTCTGATTGACACGATATATCGGCCCTGATCATAGGCTGATTTTAAACTATCGGCCGATAACCGATAGTTTGAAAACTGCTTTCAATACTGATTATTAGCCGATATATCGGTGCATACTTCGGAATACAACAGAATCTTCCAAAAAGTTGTAAAAATAGCAACAATTGGAAAAAATTAGGTCCAATACTCGGTTCCAAAAAGTTAAGGCCTTGGGCTGTTAACACAAAGACTGGTTGAAGTCCAAAAATAGGGCTGGAAATGGTAAGTGTGATCACATCCAGCTCTATAATGATTGCACCCTTTAGCGAGACACTTAACCACAGGCTCTTCCAGAGGGACCGTTCCTGAAATTACTTACTGTAAGTCATTTTGGATGAATGGCATGGGCTAATGGTGACATGCACAAAATTCTCTGATAGATGCTTGTGCCGGGCTGCTTTAAAGAACATCCTGAGTGGGATTTCACCGGCTAAAATCTGATTCGTATATTAGATCTTCTCCACAGACAGGCCTTTCTTCCCAAACCTTGTGATCTTCTTTGCTTTGTTCTACACAGCTAACCTGCTCATGGATCAGCGCTCATATCTTGAGATTTTTAATGGGACCTGAAGTCGAGTTATTGAAGTGTGCTGGGTGCAGTCTTTTGGTGTTATAACTTTATTTTTCAATCGGACTGATTTTTGTGTTAATAGTTTGAGAAATCGGCATAAAACAGAAGGTACTGCATTTTTTCCACATTTTGATGCATAATCAAATGATTTATGTAATAAAACTTTTTCATTCTTTCTGAATTCACGTGATCATAGGACAATCAATATAGTTTAATGTTTTTGATGAAAGATCATGAGGACACATAAAAATTATTAAAATGAATTGCCTGCACGCATAGATCATTTATAATGAGAGATACACAGAAATATCGGCCAATAATCGGTATCCATTGATAAAAGCAACTTTCACACTATCGGCATTCGGCTGATAGCTCTAAACAGTCGATGATCAGGGCCAATGCAAAAACAATTCAATGAATTTGTGCTATTGAGTCTATATAGTCATTATATGAAGTTTCAGAAGTTTAAGAAATATTCATTTAATCTTAAGAATCAGTATCACTTTAAATAATCTGGTATCGGTTGAGAAATTTAGTATCGGTGTATATCTATTTATAATAAACACTGCAATACTCCATTAAAAATAAGAACAGTTATTTATTATTTTATTGTGATCTTAAAGCCACAATGCACAACGTTTGCTCTCTATCGCCCTCTCGTTTTAAAAATAAAAATGCAGGTTACTTATCTTACATTAACTGATGAAGATAACCAGACATCTTAATGTATAATTATACGTTTACTGTTGTGAACTGTGGTGATGGTTAAACAAGATTTTTAATGTTCTTGATGAGTTGAACTAATGGAAAAAGTTATGGATTGCAGCTTTAACGAAAAAGAAAACACAGGAGCAGGAACCATTTCCTGTTTACATGGAGGAGCCGATGTCCTTGTAAAGCATCTGTGAGAGGCTTTCCATAGCATCAACATTCTCTAAGCCAACAGATCCCGACGTAAACAAATGGATTCCTCTAGGAGAGACTGTAATTCTCCTCACACCAAATGGAGGACGAACAGAGAAAAAAACAGGCATCATCGCCTCGGGGGAGGCCCAACATGGCTTCTCCTGTTCTTTTGTTCCTAAAAAAGAAAACGTACGAGGTTACCCCGCCGAGAAGCGAAGCAGCTGTGGACAACAGTAAAACAAGCCTGTGATGCTTTGAATGCTGGACCCCGCTGTTCTTCGAGGCAGGCATCACTTTAAATCTCCCAAAATGACTACAACAAACCTCTTTTCCTGACCGCATGATGTCTTTATATCTTTGCTCACAGTACCGCCAGGGTCAAGGTTAGTGTTTAAGAAGACGCCTCCCATCGCAGATCTACAGACAAATCAGGAACGTCTCTCCAGAACTTCAAACCTAGCCATCCTTTGACCCAATAATTATAAACCAATCAGACGCTCAAAAAGGGAGAGCGTGACGGAGATTGGCAGAGTCTCTCTTTCTTTGTCTTTCTGTGCAAACATTTTGACCTGTCTTCTCAATTCAAACAGTAGACAATTAGCCATCGCTGCTGAATTAATTTCGCTTTTGTTTTAGAAAAGCCTCAATCTGTGTCCTCAGCGTTTGTTTGCCGCTCAGCGCTCCATCAAGGTCAGCGGGGTTTAAAATAGAAATAATAAATGAGCGGCAGAAATAATAAATAACGCAGAGAATTATCCATCATTAAAAGCTCTAAACCTCACCTCAGGAGGACGCTGTGTTTACACGAGGCGATTGACTTAAGTTTACCACATCAAAGAGCAAATGAACTATTGACAATCTGGCACTTCCTCTTTGGGACCAGTCTACATTCAAATGCAGTTGGTGCTTTGCATTCAACCCAACTTTATTTACAATTTTCATTGTTGCAAAGCAGCTGTACATGAAACATATTGACTATGAGCGAAACATTAAAGTTATACAAGTAAAAACATAAAAGTCAATACACACAGAAAACAGACACGCACACAGGTTTATACACACTCACATTTGAGTTAAAGGACAGAGAAACACAGATCAAATATTATACTGACTATAAATTCCTATTTGTAAAAATATATAAATGAAGCAGAATGTTACATTTTAAAATTATATTAATAAATACACAAAATGGATATTCTAAAGCTAAAGAGTCGTATACAGGTTTTAAATGACATGAAGGCTAAATATGACTTAGATAGTGACAGAAGTGAGTTTGTCAAGCACAAGACCAAATAGACCTTGATTATTTGCAGAGAAACAACAACACACCACAACTTTACTTTTCTCATCAGATATTTAATACTAGAAAGCCCAGCATTAGAAATTCAGTGAGATCTCAAGCAGAATGCATGTGTAATTAATCACATCAGCCGCTAGTTGACATGATAATGGATCATTATAATAAATATTCCATATGCTCTCTCTCTCTCTCTCACACACACACACACACACACACACACACACACACACACACACACAGGTTCGCAAACCAAACTTGGTTCATCCATTTCTCTTAGTGTTGAATTTGAGTGACGGGGCACATGTATTGATTTCTGCACTTTATCCCTTTAAAACAACGGCCGTCACCGTGAGAAAGCAAAGGAGATGAATGAGCACTTTGGCCCGCAGGGAGCTGAGCCTAAAGATTTCCCATCAGTCCTTGCTCTCGCTGACCGAATGCTCCTCAGCTTCACTCCTCCATTAACATATGTCATTCTTATGTCATTCCCTATAACTTACTCTCATGAAAATTAAATAGTTTTACCACAGTAAAGTATTTGCGGTAAACACAGCATTCTGCACACGTTAGCATGATGCTAATGGAACAGCACGATTCTGCATTAAACAAAAAAAGCACACGAATATTCTGTTATTTCATGAATTATTTATGAACTCGAACTACTTGTTAATTTATGTCTATTATCAATAATATCTTATTTATCTTACCTTTAATTTGATTTATGTTTTGCATTTGACAAACGATGCCTTGAAATCTGGTTTAACACAGTTTGAAAAGTTTCAAAGAAGATCATACAGATCTAAAATGCCTTGAAATGTTGCCTCCGTAGACTGTAGGTTTTGGATAATATCCTGTTAGTTTGCATTTACAGTAAGGCAGTAGCAAACGTTTGAGCCTTTGCCCTCTGCACACGGAACAAGAACTTGAAGAAAATAACTCAACAGAAAAACAAAATGCATTAATGAACACTGATAGCCTACTGGTCCGTTTTCCTCCACATGCTGCTTATAACTGATAACAAATGCATTGTGCGTGCAGTCACTCGCTCTCTCCCTCACCACGTGGCTCAAGCATTAAGGTCCGTTCGCTCTAAATAAGGCTTGAAATGAGATGCGCAAGAAAGTAGTCCTACCATCAACAGTGTTTAAAAGCCGATAACATGACATTGAAAAGAAACATTTGGACAATGTCCTGTGGTGTGGTAACTGTGGTTAAAAGCGGAATAAATGACTCTGGTCTGTTCAATAATTCAAAAGTGAATGCACACCTCGGCCCGTCGTCAAGTATTTCTTACTTACTGTGCTTTCCTTTAGAAGTGTGCATACATTATTATACCATCACACTTACCAGATCATGCATTTACAATGCTACTCCAGACTTGTAACGCAACAAGCCGAACAGCACCGCAAGACAGATCACATCACCAAAATAACACGATATGTTGATCAGGCCTTTTCATTGTATATTCTGGTTGTTTGGTGCGTGCTGTTAAACAGGGACATTTCTGGGGACAGAACACCAAAAACCGGGACTGTCCCCGGAAAAGGGGACGTCTGGTCACCTTTATTTACACCTCTTCTTGAGCAAATCCCCGACTCGCAATCCTCACGGCACCGAAATGTCCCATTTCGTCTGACGCCCGCTGTCTGTTTCAATTTGAATATCAATTTTAATAGGTTTCATAAAGCAGCACCAACTTTGAACCAAAAACTGTGAGGAAAAGGCGAGCGTCAGGAAGCTCTCTGCTATGAATCAGAAACAATCTCGCAAGCGGCAGACTTGCTAAAAGTGTCTGGTGGACTTTATTGTCAAGTTCAGGTTGGTTGAGGGCAGGGTGCAGGCGGGGAGCCTCTAATACCTGTAATATAAATGGTAATAGTGGCAAACTTCCACTGAATCCCAACGAGCCGCCCTGAGAGTTTTACCTCAGACTAAGTTATTCCTCCGTGGGTCGTGTCTCTAAAGAATGCACACTTTGCCAAATTGAATTTATCCCATATTGACATCTCTCCAGGTCCCTCGGCAGCGGAACGTGCACACACACATATACAGTACACATACACACTCCACTGACATCCACAAGGACACACAGTAAGAAAAACCCATTGGGTTATTGAGCAATATCTGTGAGCAAGAGAGAATAGTCAAGATTACAAGAGTGTGTGTGTTTACGTATACTGTACATCTGTGTATTGTTGTTTGTGTTAAACAACACATGGATAATTAGCTCAACTTTCACACCTTAAGTACAGGTAAACAGAGAAGCAAGCATGTGACAAATATACCAGGTACAGTATGCAAGCTGTTTCAAAGTGCAGTGCATTATGAGAGATCTGACTCTTCACAATGCAATTCAAAAGGTTGAAATACGCATTTGGTTCATAGTAACCTTAATAGCTTAGCAAAACAAGTGTATTTTGAGAGTGCTGTTTTTAGTGTCCATATTATTTTTATGGAGGGTGAAAGATTCTCTTAATGTATATACTAAACACCTGTAAAAATAGTGCACAGTATACTATGTTTATATAAAAAACATTATAGATTTTTTTAACAGCGTTTAACTTTATTTTTCTATATGGCACTACACTGTATTGTGTTTAATGGAATATATTGAAGAGAAATCGGCCAAAAAAGGTTTTAAAGTTTTTCTGAATTTGAATGTATCTGAAAGTACATTGGAGATGAATAATGTAAACAACTGTGACCCTGTGTTTTGGTTTTAAAATAACTTAAGCATGTTTCATCATCTTGAAATGGAAATATTACCTTAAAGGTCCAGTGTATGAAATTTAGTGCATCTAGTGGTGAGGTTGTGAAGTGCAACCAATGGCTCTCTCCACCCCTCCCGTTCGAAGCACTACGGTGGCTGACACAGAACTAAGATGTCACGTTTTCACTTCGTTGCGAGATACCAATGGCACACAGCAATATTGGAGAGAAACTGCTTTTTGTCACCATGTCAGAGAAATGATTTCACCTTCAACCTCTCTCATGATATACACGGCATCTTAAAAAGTCACAAATAAGAGTCAGCGAGGGATCCCATCTATAGATTTATATATGAATGTACAGGGCTGTTTTACAGTCTCTGGCGACGGTCTCTAAACCGACTGACCTTCTAATGAACTGTTAGTAGATTCTTCAATTCTCCAAACAGCACCGGAGCTTTTTAAAGCCATACATCAAGAACACAGAGAACCGCAGGGAAGAGAGAAAGAGAGGGGGACATTATTTTCCTCTCATTTCTCTTCCCAGAAAATGAAAGACCAACAGAGACGGCATGAGATCTGTTAAAGTGTCATGTGCCTTTTATTTCCCATTTCATGGCTATTATATCTCTTCATGAAATACGGGAAACACCGTTTTCCAGCAAAAAAAAAGAGAGAGCGTGGCAAGGTATCTATGGCAAGATGATCAAAAATGGTATCTGGCAGAGCGAAGAACTGGGACAACATCTATTTGCCCTCCAGGCAGCACATGGCTTTTAAAGAATGGATGTGTTTTTCGGTGTCAGGCGATGCAGGGAGGAAAATGTAACATTATGTTAGGAACTGGATGTGGCCCTTTTCTTGGAAGGGCATTAAAAAACTAAAGTTGAAAGTATGGTATGAATCAGTTACATAAAGGGATTTTATAGAATGTTGTTCGGTGAGAGACACCATAATGCATTCCTGCAGAAAAAATATAGTAATTTACGGCAGAATCCAGCATCTGCGGTGTGCGAACACTGGAAAATGTAATATAAATGCACTTAATGTCAGAATCTATATATATGGTTCACATTGAGGTTTCAGTGCTAATTTGTTTTGTAAGTCATTACTTTGGGCCTCGTGTGAACGAACAACACTGGGAATTTATGACTTGTCATTATAGTGCATTAACATTGTTCAAGTGGAAAATCGTTTTCCACTTGAATAATGCTTACAGTGCTTAAGATCTTTGTGTGTGTGTGTGCTGTCATATGGATTCCTCTTTTCATATTCAAGTGTAAACCTATGAACTCATCCACTCTCAAAAAAGCCTTCTAAGGCGAAGCAACACTAGGGCTCTTACTGTACATTTGGGTTTTCCATGTGTTTTTCCATGTGTGTCTAAATCTAGGCAATTTATTTACAAAATACATTTGTTGTGTCAACAATATTTCTAATGTATTGTCTCTGAGGTCAGACCTGGGCCCTGAGCTCAGTACAGACTAAAAGCCTGTTTAAAGACACTATGAACATGAGCCAACCCCGAGGGACACAAGAGCCAGATGAAATACATACGCCCCGACCCCATTTCGCATTCACCTTCCTGTTGCTTTCTTCACATTTACTTACATTTCACTTTATTTGCTTTTGGTCAGATTAGCTCAAGTGTTGACTGTTTGACCCATTGTTTACAATACTTTGGGAATATAATACGGTACGAGTTTTGAATAATGGTTTGCAACATAAACATTTTTGTCTACATAAAAATTAGCATGTGCTGTGTATGATAATGATGTATAAATAAATATATGAATACACACACATGCGTTACTTATTTATATTTATATGATATATATTTATATATACTATAAATGATATATATTTAGGTCTAAAAATGAATATACACATGTTAATATATTTCTTAAATATGTACATGCATGTGTTTGTATTTATATGTACATAAGTATTATACACAGTACATACACATTTATTATGTTAAACAAAAACGTAATTGGCAAAGGATTAGTCGCGAACAATATTTTTTGTAACATTACATATAGCTGTTATAGTTTTTCTTTTTTATTATTATTATATTTTTCATTTCACCTTTACATGTAGCTTCATTTTATAATTCATTTTCAGGCATCTGAAGGTTTCTACGTTTATTAATTCAAATTTTCATTTTGTTAAAATGATTTCACTAATATTTAGGCAAACAAAGTTTTAACAATATTAGTGTATAACCGCACAGTGTCAGACTTACATTTAACTATAAAAAACCTTGTAAATAAGTTTTCATGATCAAAATAAAAAGCTGTATTATCCTGCTATTGTTCCTCTACTATTATATGAGACCGACAATCCATTTTTAAGTGATTAAGTAGCCTAACTTAATATTCTAAGTAAAATATCAAACAGATTTGCCATGAAGCTGCAGAATTACCCAGGATACAACATCACCATCATGGAGGGCTTTCCAGAAAATTCCAATAATCCTCCTTCTCTGCAGACTCTAATGCCATCATTCCACAAACATTTCACAGTTATTATAGTGTGAGACTCAGTCATTGTAAATGCAGGAACGGTCCATCAGAATGCGTGTTATGAAAACAACGTTCTCGTCTTTTCGCCCACGAGGCAAAATACACAATGAACACACAATGGTTTGTCCTAAAATATTTACGAATTAATACCAAATTTGAGATGACACGTTGCCTGTTGGGAGTTGTTGTTCCATTACATTTGTGTTTCCCCAAGTGCACCAGCTGGTATTTAGACATTAGGAGGTGTCAGCAACGTAACAATGATTTTTCACGGCAGAAAGCCGCCGCGAGAAACCCAGATGCTGCTTTCAGCAAGTTACCGGGCCGCCGTTATGAGAATATATGTTATCTCAGCTAAAATATCTTGGTGCAATTTAGTTTGTTGGACCTTTTTTGGACTATTCAATAAAAGACCAAAGAAAAGTGAATGTGTACAATTTCCCGTGTGTTGCCGCTGATAACGCTTGGATATTTAGCATTGGGTTTTTGGATTACTGTACAGAGAAAAAAACGGACGGCATCTGCATTGTCAGGTCGATTTTCAATAAAAAAAGGAAATGAAAAAGAAACGCTGACTGTGAAAGCGGTGTCACGGTAAACATGTCTGTACTTGCGCATTTTATTCTCTATTGCCTACCGCTGACGTATTTTCTTTAGCAGACAAACACACACATCCCTAGTTGAATACTCGTATTCTCTCCTCCCAGCTATCTTTGCATCAGGCAATATTTTGGAATGTGCGCAATGGCAGATGGGAAATAAAATTCAATTCATCAATGCCACGTCTTATCTCTGATACCCACAGCAGTGTGTTGGCTTCTGTGGCCCCCATCACATGTGTTAATTTACTTTGTGCTTCTCTTATCTGCACAGGTGGACAAAGGCCTGGGTGAGAGCTACTCGCTCTCGCACGGCTCGTCCCGCCCGTTTATCATCGAGCCGGCTGGACGGGGGTCTGGCCATGAATGAAATGGAATGCTGACCACCTAAGCACCGTATCCCACAATCCAACGGCTTACCTGACCTTGGCTAGCCCTCTGGAGTTTTAAATGCGGCCCACGTCGAAGATAAGAGAAACATGGACAACACGGCAAAATTTCATCACCGCTTTCCTCACCTTTCCGCTCTAAAGAGGCTGAAAAAGCTACAAAAACTTAGCTTCTACCATCTACCAATCTAGAATCTGAGGCATTTTATGTGCTGATTATAAGGGCTGAATTCTGCATTATGGATTTAAATATGTTACAATGTGTTAATGTTATGCTTACATTCTTGTTTTTATTGCGACGATACACTATTTAACCAGGTTGGTGCTAACTACATACATTTAAAAATACAAAATAAAACATGAAAATTGAAAGACTAAATCGAAAACTTAACATTTGAATCAATATTTAGGTACCTTAAAGTCCCAGTGAAATAAAAAATTACAATGTCAATTTCTTTGTGAGATATTGCAGCGTTTATTGTAAATAGTTTATTAATGTGGGTAATTCTCTTTTTTTTCTTTGTGTGACCTCATAATCTTTAGTTAAAATCTGAAATTGCACTTCCGTCCTGTAGTGACTAGTATCCATCTTAAATGACGTATGTTAGACGGCTTGGGCGGTGCATTCATTAACTCCTCCCCTTCAACTGTGAGTCTGCCCCTTCAAATATCCTCAAAGTCTTTAGTTTGATCACATTTATAAAAGACAGACACAGCTGTACGATTATTTCCGAAAACATGTGACCCGTGTAGGGGGAACTATAGCACGTGCGCACACATTGCCAAGAAAACATACATTTTCACTTACCGCGTGCGTTTCATGCCCAGAATCTTTTAGCGTTGGGACCAACGCTCGATCTATCAGTTTCAAACGATAAATCACCCTAATGCAGCGAACAAACAACACAGCTGAACTTCTGGAAAACATAGTGCTCTCTTACTCTCTCCTGCACACAAGTGAAAGTGACTTGTGCGCATGCTCCTTCTCCCGCTGTCCATGGTTAATGCGTGGGCGCTATGTGCACTTCCAGAAGACTTGTCCAATAAGGGACTACGAAAAGTTGTTATGTAACGATTTTTCAAGTTCGAAAAAAAACTTTCTTTCGAAACCTGTACGAACACTGGGGGAGTGTAATACGTCCAACTCGTTTTTTGACAAGTTGACCATGTTTAGCATGAGAAGACAACACGTTTACCATTGTAAAGAAGTCAGAACGCATGAAACACTGTTGCACCACCCCTTTAAGACGGGATATATTTAGTGGCCCCTCCCCCTTTTGAAATAGCCAATAGCATTTAATTACCTCAGTTTAATGAGAGGATAAAGTGCAGAATGATGTAATTAATAGTCATCAATCTACATTTGCAGATACAAAAAGACTGTTGAGTGTTGAATGCTTTTGATGTCTAAATGTAAATGTTTTAGAAATGTTAGCAATGCTAGTTGGGTCTATGCATTGAATGGAAAATGTCACAATTGTCCCTTATTAGGAACAGTATTAACTGGATAAATGAAATAGATAAAAAACCCTCATTTGCCAATGGACGGTCATTTCAATTCAGTGAAACAGCTGTGTTTTCCATGTGGTCCTGGTCACAAGTTATCAAAATCCCTTTAACTGTTTGACACAATGTCGTATTTCCATCCATGCCCTGGGAGTCGGCTTGAATATTATTCTGTCGTTATTTATTCGGGTGATTTAAACGTTATAATAGCGTTTGTGCGGAACAGCGACAGTGACCTCTGTGTGACTGTCGCCTCGAATTCTGACACGTAGAAAAAGACGTACGGGTTAAAGATTAATAGAAGAAATGCGTCAGGAGTTGATTTTTGTGGAGCCTGAATTATTCATGAGGGAATGAGGAGGCTTTAGTCACACCAAAATGTGTGCGTGCGTTTGATCAGAGACAGCAATACAAGCGTTATCAGAAAAACCGCCGCACGGAGTTTGACGTGCACGCGACTGAAGATGCTATGCCTCTGTGAATGTGACTGGCATACTAAACGCAGATTTACAGTGAAAACAGCCGGCCTGAACGCAGCAGGACTGCACTTAATCATGGCATTCAACGCTCTTATTAGAGAACAATTACTAAATGGCAGGCCTTGTAAATCATAAATCATTCATCAAGACCAGTCCAGGAAAATGAGCACGGCATTTTGCGAAGAAACACCGATGGCGTGTGCCGGCCTGCCTCATGTGTATTCATGGCCATGTAGGTAGATGTCGCACAAAGCTATTGCTGCCGTTATCGGTTACGGAGACTGAAACCAGAGTCACACACAAGGATGGAGTCTTTGGAGATGTTTTAGTGTTGCACCTTTGAAATGTGCAATACGTAGATAGTGATTTGAAGTTATAAATGTTATGTGTCAAAATGTGTTTTTTCTTGAGATGTACCGGAAAAGAATCACAACTTGCGTTTCACACAGACCTTAAAGGGATAGTTTACGCCAAAATGAAAATGTATTTTTTCACCCAATGTTATGGTTATTCCAAACCTGTGTGACTTACTTTCTTCTGCAGAACACAAAAGAAGATATTTTGATGAATGTTGGTAACCAAACAACACTGACCTCCATTGACTTTCATTGTATGACCACAAAACACATTTCTCTAAATATGTTTTTTCACAGAAAAAAAAAGAGAGTCATATAGGTTTGGAATGACACGGCACATTATGACACAACAATAATATCTCACCTCACACAAACACAGATCTCGTACTGCGTTGCTCTGTTGCCTTCGGCGCCTGCAGAAGTGTCATTTGACAGACATCTGTCACGATTTATCTTTCACATGCCCCGTCATCTCTCACTTTGGCTCACTTCATCTCTCGCTCTGGCCACCTCCGGCTGTTTAGCATGTGCGAGTGAGCAAAACGCTTCAGGAGGAACAGACATGATGGTTGAATATCTCTCCTTATCACCATCCACTCAACATCACTTTCAGAAAGCTCCCAGCGATATAACACACAAAACACCTGAATCAATCCTAAAGACAGACCTAACAAAACGTAAACTTAAAAACTGAAGATATTTCACATTTCATTCAACAAGCCTCATCATCTTAAATACAAATGATGTGAGCAACATTTCTCCAGACCATTTGGGTTAAATACCCCCAAAAGACCAACTTTTCCTTTGATACATTTCTCACAAAAACCCCTCAAGTTTGTTTTTCAGCTTTCCAAAACACTACAAAGGAGGGTGGACAGCGTGAAGACCCAGGAAAACCATCCGTCTGGAGGGTCCGCTTCACGGACGAGTAAAGGATGAAGAACGCTCTCCCCAGTGATAATGGCAGTGAGCTGCCAGCTCTCAGACTGAAGTCAAGGGCCTCTGGGTACTCTGTCAAAAGAAGCAGCGCTGTTGCTCGGGCCCTGAACAGCCCTCCACAGGGGGCAGCATTTAATTACCTCAGGCCCCCGGTCGACACTGTAGTTAAAACAAAAAGTAATTGCAACACTTACAAACAAAAACATGAAATAATTGTTGGGTAAACAGAGCTCAGGCGACTCAAAGATGCAGAATGCTTTTGAGGCCGAGTAATCTGTATGAGGGGGATTAGAACGGCCGTGAGGGGCTTCGGCAAAACTCTCAACATGATAATTAGTAAGCTGTAATATTACTTTGTGCAGACATAAAAAACAAGAGAAAAATTGATTTGTCTGACTCCATTTGAACCGATGCAAACAATCAATACCGAGCAGCTTTTGGTCTCCGTATGTTTTATACTTTATTTTTGTGGTGAGGAAGGTGGGACGAGAGCCGTGAGGCGGGCCTGCATATCTCACGGAGGAGATCGGGAGCTTCAGAAGACGAGCGGCAGGACTGTGGATGAGAGAGGACCGGGCCCGGACATTTGTCAAGTTTGTGTTTATGTTTTGTGTCTTTTACTTCTGTGCTATTGTTTATTTGTTTGTATTAAAGTTTGTTGAATGTTCGCCGGTTCCCGCCTCCTTCTTTCCCTTTTATGGATCTTTATTACAATTTTATGTCGGTTATGTGGCAGTTATGTTATGTTATGTAATACAAGACTCCTACATGTTGAAATTGCTGGCTAACATCACAATAAAACAACATATTTTACACCAACAATTAAACCTGACATTAACTACATGACAAATTGTATTTCTTAAAGGGACAGTACACCAAAAAAAAATATTCTTTCAGCATTTTACATGTCATTTCAAAACATGTCATTTTACATGTCATTTCATATGATTTTCGTTCTTCTGCAGAACACTAATATTTTGAAGAACGTTGGTAACTGAACAACCTTGACCCCCATTGTCTTCCATTGTATGAACACATAACCACTGAGACGTTGCTCAAAATATCTTCTCTTGTGTTCCCCACAAGAAATAGTCTCATTCAGGTTTTGAAACACATGAGAGTGAATAAATAATGACAGAATTTTTATATTTGGGTGAACCATCCCTTTAAGTGCTCTTTTTCCATTCAGATGCCTTTCACATCTACAGTAAGCTCTTCGATCTAAGCCTCTTCATACAAAATCGATCAAACAAAAATATTCTAAGGACACATATCAAAGGTACAGAAATAGCTGCTTCAGACAGAAATGAAAACCACATCACCAGCAACAACAACAACGCCTTTCGTCACTTGCGTTTCAATAATAATTCTTCAGCGGTTCTAATTAGAGTAATTAATTCAGTTTAATGAACCCTCTTCTCTCGCTCGACACCCTCTAAATCATGTCAAGGCCACTTTAGAAAGAAGCCGCACGAGCACTTACGGCTAATATAGGTTTTGGTAAACAGCTTTAATCCACAGGTGATGCTGTCGTCCGTGAGAGCTTCATGGAGATCACGGTTTGAGAGCTTCTACTAAGACAGCGCAAACACGTGACGTCACAGTCTCGCCTTCATTAACGCTCAGACTCAATTAGTTTCAGTGATGGACGTGTCGGTCTGAAGCTAGCGTTCGGATGGAAGTCTAAATTCTGAACAGGCCACACTCAGTGTCAGGTTCAGCTTTTTCCTTTCATTTTCTAGAGCGTCTGTGATGCTCAGATTTTTCGTCTTGTCTTTTCTCGCGCGCAGCTGGGATTGCATAACGGAATGAAAAGAGCAACTTCATCTGCATTCCGAGGCTTCAGGCTCGACTCGCATCGACTGCAAACCGCTAAATGTGACAGAGCAAACAATTCAAGCGCACCACAGACAGACATCAGAGGAACTTAAACACAGACAGCTCTGGAATGAAAGGGCCATGAGTCACTCAGGATGAAAGAAACTGCTCTGTAGATACACGTCAAAGAAATACAAAATATATCAAAATACTGTCAACTATTTGATCAACACATCACTTTCTTTAAACCGTTTTTGTAAGAAAGCATGGCTGTTAATGCTAATGAATGTAAAGGACAGATCTCACTCTTGAATCTGGTTGGATGAGTTTGAAAGTATAAAATTGCTGACACACACACACATACATCAGTGCTATATAAATATATCAACCTGCCATGTTTTTGGCTGTGTAAACAGACCTGAGTTTGGCTAATAAACTTTATTACTTGGATATAAATGTGTGTACTGACTATTTATTTGAGCGCTGACATCTTTTACCTTTATAAGCTACGGAGGGCCATATGTTACATGGATTTTTACCATTGTCGGTTAACTACAACCATTACCTGTGGTAAAAATCAACCTCTTTCTAAACCTGTTTTTCTTTTTTGTAAAGGGCAGGCGCCACAGTGTTTCATGCATTATGAATTGTGTTGTTAAACGTGCTGGCTTCTCATGCTTAACATGGTCAACTTGGACGTATGACGTAGTAGTTCTGTGCTCGATACACCCAGCGCTTGTATAGGTTTCAGAAAGTTTTTTTAGAACATGAAATTCCCTTACGTAACAACTTTTCTTAGTCCCTTATTGGACAATTCTTCTGGAAAACACGCCCATGCGTCAATCAGGGAGAGTGGGAGAAGGAGCATGCGTACACGTTAACCAGCTGGAGCAAGAGAGAGAGAGCACTGCGTTCACGAAGTTCGGCTGTGTTTGTTTGGTCAGGAATGTAATATAAACGGTAGATACAATGCTGGATTTGGAGATCGTTTGAAACTGATAGATGGAGTGAAAGTGAAACTGAACGTGTTTTATTTTTCGGAAAAAATCAAACAGATGTATATGTCTACTCTATAGGTACTCAAGATTATTGTGACATAAACTGCATGTGTTACGTCCGCATGTGTTACGTCGTTTCTGTAGCGTAACTGTTTTGCGATACCAGTGGAAAGGTTGAGGGCTCAAATCCCATGAAACACACAAAGGATAAAAAAAGTACTGTAACTCACTTTGTATAAAAGAGTTTTCTACCTGCATGAAAGACAAATCTGAAATCATATAGACCCTTAATGCCAATGACATTTGCACATGATGACATCACCACACTACATTAAACTGCCAATACAAGGGCGGCTAATGCAGGCCCTCATATATTACCCCTTAAATGAGCTCGGCACTGTGGGCAGCTAATAAAACCACCAGAACCCAATCCAACAATATTCATCGCACTTAAGGGCCGAAAGACACGTCTATCTCTGATCACTTGCATATTTGAGGGTGGGTGATAAAACCGGTCTCAAGAGTGCTGAGAGCTGCCAGACGGCCATAATGATAAATCAGACGTGAGACACGAAGAGGCGGCGATCGGACCCAAGAGAGATCGTTGGCATAATGATCTGTACGATCGATACGGGAACGCCCCGTACAGTACCTTGTCCCATAAGAGATGGACACTGACCACTCCTTCTCTTCCTTAAGACCACTATCATGTCTAGTTAAACCTTCTGACTTCTTAAAGATCTGCGGGGATGACATTCTCAGAAAGCTTCATGCTTTTTGGGTCGTTTGTAAATTTAGATAACCGTTTTAAATTCTGAGACACGGCAACCCGGACAACCTTAAAGACCTCCACAAGACCGACCGGAGCTGGTGAAATGGGATTGTTTAGATATATCAGACGTTGAAGAAAGATTGTCTGGTTCTTACCTCCACTGGGAATCTCCTGCCATTGATGCTGTGCTCGGAGCCATCTGAACCGTTGCTTTGGCCCCAGTGGAACTCCACCTTCTCGGCTTTGAAACGGCCTGGCAGTCCGGCCCCTCTCACAAAATAATCATCTTTTAGGCAGATCGCCACTGTGAGGTGCAAAGAAAAAGAGGGTAAACAGAAGAAACAGAGAGATAAAGACAACGCGGTCATGTTGACAGTGCAAATAAACACAAGCAACGCTGGACCTCTATGTTTTCGACGGCAACCGAGGACACTTTCTTGGAGCGTTTAATATTTATTCATTTAGCCTCCGCAGGGACGCGGGCTGAAAATCACATGCGGTTTCTTTCCGCGGCCCTCTGAAGGCGAGGTGTCAAATGAAGTGGTAATTTGGCTGAGAGAAGACATCTCCCCCTTGCACTGTTTCAAATTGCTTTTTTGTTTCCTTTCATAAAACTCCAACCCTAACCAAACGGCGAAACAGCTAGCTCTCCGCATTTAGATTCACAAATTGGTCTTCCGCACCAGGGCCGGACTTTAATTAATGGCAAGAGCTTTAAATAGTACGGCCTTTGTTGGACAGATTTCCTTTTCTGATTGAATTTCGGAGTGAATTTTACGTTTCTCTCGCCACCAGAGATTTGTGTCCTATTTAAAAGCACGGCTTCACTGAAACCTCGCTTGTAATCTCACCAGAACAGGCTTGTGTCCAACCGGCGAGATATTGAAGCAATCAACTGGTGGCGGTCTGAATCTGTCGCCACAGCAACGTGAAGTGACTCAGAGGTGCCGGGGGGCAAAAGTAAGACGAGAGACACATTTTAAACACACACGCTTACATACGGATGGGAAAAAACAACAATGCTGTCAGTCCTTCTCTGTACTTCTCTTTACGTTGTTTGGTCCTGTGTTGATTTTGCGGCGTAATCCGACATGAGACAGAGAATCGGTTTCATTAGTTATTCCAGCTCCGAGCTTCATGAGCTTCAACAAACAGGCGGGAATTAGACGGCTAAGCCAGCAGGACCTTGGAACGGCAGCGTGTGAAAACCGCGTCTCGTCTGCCAGCAAATCCTTGATCAATGCAAATGTTTCTTCAAGGTTCCAGGATCTCATGAATTTCTTCAAGTTTAATTTGGCGGCGGTCTGTGAGAAGCTTGTTCGCTGCATTGCAAAGACATCGGCAAACTACCATACTACTCTTACTGCGGCATACGTGTGCCGTATTGTGTACAAAATATTTTAATTATCAGAATGCATAAAACATTGGATTGTTAAATGTGTGTGGCAGAATAAAAGCACAATGCTGTATCCCACAATGCAATGCAGCTGACTTGTCTTTACATTTCCAATGTGAAAAAGGAATGAGCCACATCATTTCATTGGACTGCCAAAAAGTGAAAACATTTTTACACAAAATTTTATAAAGATTTTAAAATAGCTCTTTTTATGAGTGACATGAGGACCGGACACAATCACTGGATGCGAACATACTAACACTTAAGGGGACAGTTCACCCAAAAATAAAAATCTATCATCATTCATTCATCCTCATGTTGTTCAAAACCTGTATATGACTATATGATATTTTGAGAAATGTCTCCGTGGTTTTGCGTTCATACAGTGACAGTCAATGGGGTTCATTGCTGTTTGGCCGCTTGACCAACGTTCTCCAAAATATCTTATTTTATGTTCTGCGGAAGAAAAACTTGAAATGGTTTGAAATGACAGGAGGATGAATAAACGATACATTCATTAAAATATTTAGGTGAACAACTCCTTTAAGATGGGTAAGACTCTTAGTATAAGGTAAGCAGATGTCCCATTCCAAAGAAAACACTTCCTGGTTTTCACACACATCCCTAATGAGTGCCGTACTCAAGGTGAGAAGTTCAAGAGTCACTTGACGCTGTAGTCCTCCACAGAGAAAATGATTTAAACATTGATTGAGTCATGCATTATTCAGAAGTGCTGGGTCTATAGGTTTATTGTGTTCCAGGTGATTATTTTGCTGATAAAACGCTCACGTGTCAGTTATAAATAGCGGCGCAGCCCTTCATTATTCATGGGACAACAGCGGGACATTTGTCTTCCTCCGCAGAGATTATGTTAAAGAGGGAAACGCTGGACGATTGGTGTCCGTGTTTACCTCCTCGATATGTTCGGCTGCTGTATGGATTAATGGTGCAAGACTGTTGCATGAAAACTTAATTCTAATGTGAAAAGTTCAGGAGGGACATCATGTCATAAAATGTGAGAAATAGAGCATGAAAGAATGAAAGTTTGAGCACTTCCATTTCATGTAACGTTTCATTAATATAAGTCAGAGTCAGCATCTTGTGCGCATGCTCCTGATACATTTCGTTTTGGGGCTGCTGTGGATGACCCATGTTTGAGTCCTGCCTGCAACATATCCTGACTCTCATTAGATTAGATTTAACTTTATTGTCATTACACATATACAAGTACAGTGTAACGAAATGTAGTTTAGGTCTAACCAGAAGTGCAGTTAGCAAGTGCAGGATATACAGTTAGAATAAATACAGAATACAATATTGAGAAAATATTATACAGTGGGCATGGACTATAAAAATATTTTGCAGTAGGTATGTTCTATGAAAATATGACAGTAGGTACTCATAATCATAAATCGTAATAATTTCCCCTAAACCTTCACATCTCCACCCAAAAAAATATTATAAATGTTATATTTAAAAAGTATGCAGTTACCAGTTTTGCCTGTATTCTTCATTGACGTCTTATTGGACGACTCCGCGTCGAACCCATGCAGTGTGAGTTCCTGGTACTCCATTGAGACCTTAGTGTCCTGGTCGGCTATATTGATCGGCGATTGGTTTCTCTCCTGACACTCAGGAAAAGAAGCCGCCCACCCTGTATCTGGTCCGTACGTCCCTACAGAAGAGAAAGACAGTAAATCAATGCATCCTCACAAGACAGAAACCAAAGCGATCCCTGACTGACTTTGTTCTTACGAATGTCAGTCAAAACAAGCCCGAGCTGTTCTGGGACGGCTGTCGGCCTCAGGAAAACTGAAAAGCTTGATGAATTGATAAAGAGGTCACTTTAATCTGAGATCTTTAAAGTACTTGGACTAAAAGGTTGCTAAAATATACTTTGATTGTATCTGTGGAGGCCACAGAGGGACTGTATTGTTATTTGTAGTGGGAATTCTCACAGCGTGATGTTGTATGGGCTGGTCAAAACTACATGGTAAGAAAGTAAAATAATGAAAAAATGAAAATTCTGTCATTATTTATTCACACTTTTGTCATTTCAAACATGTATGACATCATATAAATATTTTAAATGACATGAAGGTGTGAAGCAGTACAAAAGAAAAGAAAAAACATTTCTCAACTTCTGTAATATGCCATCATGCGCCCATCTCCAACAGGTCACGACAAACTCATTGAAAATGAAAGAATGACTTCGAGCGGACATGTTTTTTATTTCCACTGAGAACATTATGAAGCACTCAGCGATGACAAATATGAAGCGAACCATCGCTGATCAATGTCGAACAGGCCTCCTTCGTCTTCTTCACAACACTATATTTAAGCTAAGTATTTCATTTGCGCACACAAAATGAGACAAGCTAACATAACAAGGATATTTTAAGAGTCCATTAAACCTTTAGCAAGCTCACAAGCAATCCTGCCAAATCATAAATGTACCTTTCAGCGCAATAAACACACGCTGATGGGACACTGCAGTGCCAGAGAGTTTGAAGCGTGTGTGTGTGTTCGAGTGTTCTCAGTGAGAGGTGAGCAGCGCTCTGCAAACATCTAAATAGAAAGTCCATCCCAAATTGAAAGCAATCCACAGCTACCGGTCTTTTAGATGAATCCGTCCACAATTACCCCTGCATCGGGCCGACCGAAGTGCGCGTTTCATTAAGTTAGGATTCATCCCCGTGCTCTCAGTCCAGCTTCAGGGCATATTGATTGAACAGGTCTGGGTTTCATATGGAGCGGCAGAGTGCTATAGATCCAGGCAGAGCTGCTGGGTAATAAAAGAGAGCGAGGGCTCGTGTGAAGAGATCACTCACTCTTTAATGCAGCGCTAACACGGTTACCAAAACTGCACATGCAAACTTAATCCCAACCAAACCTCGGGACATGTGGCTCGGACGAGAAAAACAAAGGGCCGAGTGCATAACCTTGCCTCTGAGCGGTCTGGGTTTTGTCCTGTTTTTATTTGTTTTTCTAGCTTTATGGGATTATTTGTTGTTTTATGTTCGTTTGTCATTCGTTTGTTGGTTTTGTCCAATTTGTAGAAACTTGTTTTTTGGTTTATAGTGGACCTCCTTTTTTAATTCAAGGTTTCAGGGACACCAAAGCTGTTGCAGGAATTGACATTCATGCCCTTCTGTTTCACATTTAAAAGTTCATATATTGCTTTTTTACTGTAACAGTACCAAAAAGTTACATGTAAACAATTACGCATTTGGCAAAGCGACTTCATGGAATACAAGGTATGCATTTTTTTCAACATTTGCAATTTGTTTATCCCTTTTTCATTTGTTAATTAATTCTCTTATCTTGCTTGCGTCCATTTATTCCAATAAAAACAGCAGGTGGTAAACTATCTGCCTGTGAAAGGAGAAGAATGTTCAGCCCTTTCCTAAATTAAACGGTTGTGAGGGACCTCAGCCGCCTTCTGTTTTTATTTACCCTTCATCCTTCCCAACAGACGGAAAGAGAAGGAGCGCTGACCAGGTGTCAAATCAACATTTCATTCACCTCTGACCTCTCACTCGACACAATCAATACTTCCTCTGTTCACCGGTTCCTTCTTAACTTCGTGAGAGAGCTTGAAGGATCTTCTGAAACGAGATTACATCTCCAGGAGCAAAATGTTAACGTTCCTGCAAGAACGCGAAAGCGCTCTCGGCATCGATTCGCTGGCTTTTCGCTCTTTAAGAGGCTGTGCGGAAAGCATCGCAGGAAGGAATTGGGAGGGAGACTTTTAGAAGTTAATCCAGTTCTCCATTTCAAGAATTTGCTAAAAGCCAGTCTGCAGGTGCTGCTTAGACATATCAAATGAAGGCAAATTAGGTTCCAGATGAGAGAAATGTGAACTGTGGGGGGTGATGAGCTGCGGTCCAGCAAACTTACAGGGATCTAATTACTCTAGTCTGGTGCCTGCTAAGCCAAGCATCACTTTTACTATTGCACTGACTTAAGAGTTTCAAATCTGAACAAACCACTAAACCCAATTATTCAACTTTCATGTGGAACCCATCCTGCACTATTGGTGCGGACACTTTCAGTTGTGTTGAGAAGAAGTTGCAAATTGACATTGTTGCAAATCACCATTTAAGTACAACCCAGTCTCACGGCAATTCATGACAGTCACAGTATTTGAAATCTATTGATTTAATGTCACAAGAGCAAAGGCAAATCATTCTAATACGTATGAATGACACTGTACAAGTTCATATGAATTGCCTGTTTGTGAAATACATACAAATTCCTGTGAGATTGGTTTGCTATATACATGTGTGGGCCAAAGACGTTAAGATGTCACCATCAAAAGAAATTTACAAAAGTGATGGTGTCCATAGAAGGCACATTGAATGCAAGTGACATGTCTACTTTATGGTCTCAATTGAGCTTTAGGAGAGTCAAATGTCAAAATTTGGTTGAAATAATGTTACATTGTCATTCAGTGTAACACAATATTTATTTACAAATTCAAACAACATCCTTATTCTGACTTGTACACATTAAAATATATAAAAGAATAAGGCGGCATATTACATTTTACATTACTCTAAATAAGTAAAACATTCGGTAACACAATAATGCCTATTATTGGCATATTGGCTGTTTATAAGTACCTATGAAGCACTTATTCTGCATCTCTAATCCTACCCAATAACTAAACCTAACAACTACCTTACTAACTATTAGTAAGCAACAAATTAAGAGTTTATTGGGGGGAAAGTCGTAGTTAATGGTTTGTTATTGGTGAGAATTGGCCAAAGTGTGACCAAAAAATATTATTGACAAATGGGCAAAACCTAGAATAAGTCTTTAAATATGACAAAACATTTTTTGCTGTAAATATGATATTTATTTTTAACAAAAATAAACTTTTTCATTTTTTGGAACAACAATAATTTAAAGCAGTATTACACTGATTGTTTTTATGCTTAAACCCTTTTTCATCTTTGATCTATATACACAAAAGAGGCTTCCTATTGAAATACATTAGATTCAAAGTCATACATAAAGAAGGGGAACATTCATGTCCACGAACACAAATCAATAGACTATAAATTGCGTGACTATGTCATGAATTGCTGTGTGATTAGATTATGTTGTACAGACATATTAGTAAAGACAAAAGCAGTACAGAAATGAGAAATTTAGGAGGTAGTGGAAAACATGAAAATTATTAAATACATTGCAAATTTTTTAAATAATGTATATTACAAAAGCTAAGTGTGAAAACAACCGTCTGCAGAATTGTCATTAGACTGAATGTTATTAAGCAAGTATATCTTTTGATATATGATCACATCTTGTTCAAAAAGAAGCATATCTATTTATGACGAATATTTTCTGGACCAAAATTTATTACGACAAAACTTCAGCTATATTTGCACTCTCATTTCTATCTTCCACATCACGTGACTGCTAATTTGCATCGGCAGAAAACAAACTGTTGTTTGTGTAAACATCCTTTTTTGAAAAGAGAGTCCAATCTATGGATGTAGAGTTGGAACAGAGTAAAAAATAAAGACAGACCGACAGCTAGAAACAAACAAATCCTGTCGCTTCTTTGAAACTGACATGACAAAAACTCCAAACCAAAGACTGAGAGCGAGGGAATGCAGATTTGTAAATAATTCCTATCTCATCCTTGTACCCTTCACCACCCCTCCAAAACAAGACATGCCACTCACAAATTCCTCCGACAAGTACAATCCTGCCTTCATCCACATTATATTATATTATATTAAAGCTGGACAGTTAAGGAAAAAAGTGCCTTTTCCACTAATGCAGCTGTGTTCTCATGCATATTTCACTGTGATCTGCCGTCCACAGAACTGAGAATGTTACCAGTGTAAAAATACCTGGACGTTACATTCAGCCCTGGGAAGACAAAGTGCTTTTCACTCGGTCAACAACAGCTGTGTGATGCTGTGACCTCGAAACGCTGGAAAAGCGCTGCAGAAGGTGTCATTTGCCATACAAACAAAAACACGCTTGTGAGGGAACATCCAAGGAGCTTTTACGTGACGTTCACCCAATGGCAGCATTGTGACACGAAAACAAGCACGTTTTTGGAAAATGTGGCAGTTTGAGAAAAACAACAAAGGACGATGAGTGATAGAAAGAAAGAGTGAAAAATCTTTTAAAAGGGTTTGTGTGTGGTCTGTTAGACGTAAGCTCTTTCTCTTCCACTGCAGATGCATTAGGGACAGGGGTCGTAAACAGTTTTCAACGTGTCTACAGTGTTTCTGGATTTACCGGGCTTGAATCCATCAGGCACTCTGTGGCTGCCAGTGGATGCTGAGACAGAGAAAGGTGTTTTGTGGCTTTGTTAGTCTCTCTCGAATTCAGTCCTCACATACATACGCACTTTAAAGCAAACTTTCATGAGGAGGCAAGTTTTTCCAGCATGCTTCAAAAACACCGGTGACATTATTTGACGCTACAAAACAGTTAATGTACGGTAATTAATGACGTTTTATTATATAAGGTTGAGACATAATATTATACATAACGAACAGTGATACTTTATTTCTTCTTCCCAACGTCAAATCCATATTCACAAATGCCCTTTCTTTATTTTTATTGTATTGTCACTGCAATATTATGAGCTTTGCAGCAGGAACCAGGCAGTCTAGCGTTATCTTTCTGTTTCGAAATGCAAAGCTCATAATATTGCAAGGCTATTTTAAACACAAGACATATACACAGACTTTGTATGCCTACAGCATTCTTCACATCCCACAATGCACTGGACCTTTTCGCTCACACAATCTTCGCTTGCTCTGATCAGATCAATGATTGAGTTCAGTTACTCAAAAGGACTCCGTGGCCTCAGCGATCAAAGACGTCACCTCTCGTTGTCTCCACGGGGGCCAGTGTGAGCATGACATGCATTAGGAAACTGACAAATGAAAGCATGCAAGTATGGGAAAACAAACCACGAAAATAATAACACAGTCAAGGGCCGACGACACTTTGATCAGTTTGAGAAGAATCTAAATGGATTATCGTTACATGAAGGGGAAAAAACGCAATATAGAAAAAAGATCAGTTTAAGGTGCAATCTGTAACTTTCGCCTCTCTATCGCAACCTGTGTTTGAAACATAAAATTGCAGGTTACCTTACGCTTATCTTTGTGTGCGTTAAAGAGAAATGATGTGAAGCTGACATTTCAGGTTAAATTGATCTAAAACTAATAAAACGTTTCTGTTAATTAAAAAAAAAATACATATTGCCTCAGGAATAAACATAAATATAAATTAAGTAAATAATAAAGTTAGGCACTAAAATGAACAGAAAATCAATATAAACCAAAATAAAATAAAACCGTAAAAAAACTAATAATCTGATAGAGCTACATGGTAAATAAACACAAATAAACAATAAAATGCAAAAATGAAAACTGATTTATTCAAAAATACAATAAAACTGAAACTAGAATAGCAGCTAAGCTGATAAATGTTTGTTTCGCATTAAGTCGACATCTCAGCCTGACACAAAGGGATGTCTGATGTCTCTGAATGACCGGTTTGTGCTTCTTTTATGGGACGAGAGCCGTTACCAGTGGGATTCTACACGAGAGAGTAATCTCAATTTGACTGCATGAATGCAGGCCGTCTCTTTCTGAGAACCGTCACCTGGTTATGATGGACTGTGTGCTGTGTTAGCGCTCGCCTGTTTTAAGTGCAGAGGTGGACAGGGTAAAAGTAGCTTGTCTCACCGACTCTTGTGTTGTGTTAATTAGAGGTGGCATGCGTTTGTGCAAGCGTGTGTCCAGGCAGCAGTGAAAGCGGGCTGTAGACACGGTGGGACTCTTAACCCCATGAGCAAAAGCTGTCAAGAGCCACTGGAGAGCCACGCGCTGTCAGAGAACATTTCACATCTGCCTACCATACACTCAACTAGCAAACACACAAACAAAGGAAAATACACACAAGTCACGTACTTCCACGTGAAATCAACCATTAACTTGAGAAAAGAGACACACACCTCACACACACTGTTTGTCGTCCACATTCACACAAACACACATCTTTTATTTTGCTAACTTGAAATGAAATCAGAAATGTAGCAGCATCTAGTGGTGAGGTTGGGAATTGCAACCAACGGCTCCCTCCGTCCCTTTCCAAGCACTTCGATCCCTGACAAAGGACTAAGATGTCGTCACGTTTCGCTTCCTTGTTTGTCCGTTTAGGGCTAGTGTAGAAACAACACAAATAATTCCATGTATGCAGGAAAAGCTCATTGAAAGATTATAAAAACATAACGCTTGATCATGTACGGTCATTATACAGCTCATTGCATTTCTGTCAATAGATCCTCCTAAAAGCACACATTGTACCTTTAAATCTGATGATCTATAGGTAAAAGCTTATCCCATACCCATAATACACTTAAAGCAAGGCCCTGACCTTTATTGAATAAAACTTTCAATGGAAAAGCTTGTGAAAGTCTATTACTTGGGCTACTTAGGATATATGTTGAACTCCAGAAGAAGAAATGTTTAGTGTCCTATTGCTCCTTTGAGCAGAACAGAAGTTCAAAGTAAATGAGACGCTGCACGAGCCAATTCAGCACAAACAATGTGTCAATGACCAACTACGAGTGCTAACTACATTCCAGCAAGCACCAAACACGCTCATTAGAGGACAGTAGACTTTATCAAAATAAAATCCCTGCAAGTCGCTGGCTTCATAAACTCACATCAGCTAACCCAGTTTGACCTCGCTTTGGATCGCATTCACTTTTTGTTCTCTATTGTTCGATACCGTCCCGAGATTTTTCCCTTATTTCATGATAAATAAAATATAATGAAACCCCCCTGAGCAAAGCAGGAAAATGTAATTCCAGCAATACTTCAAACGGATTTAACCGAGTTACAGAGGACAGAAAAAACATGGGTGGAATCAAAAACAACGCAGGAGAGAGAAAACTCCAATAAATATCCAGCAAACCAGTCCCTTCAGCGACGACAAAAAAAGTACAAATATTATTGAACAACAAAAAAGTGACTGATTTCAATCCTGCAGACATTGTTTACCAACTCATGCCAAATTCATTTGTTGTGATAGCGTGTAACATTATTGTTTATAGTCCTGAAGATTATTTTCTGTTCTATTCAATCTCATTTCTGTATAAAGCAGATTATTGTTTCAGCAACATGTCACACTAAGGTCGGTTTCTCATTTAGTTCGATTGCTCCTCCCTCCCCCTGCACCCACTGGACTGCGTTCATTCATTTAAACGTATTCGTATTACTAACATAAAGTCATGAAATTCTCTTAACTCTGTTATTACAATACCAGACAATCTGTATGATCTTCTATTATAAGGCTGATCTCAAGCAAAGGAGAGCAAAATCACAACCTTCAGTTAAAAGGCAAGTTTGTATATAAGTAAGTGGTATGATTTTGTGATTCCACAGTATTTTCTTCCTCGATTATAACAGACAAGTGATAAATACTCATCTATATGCTTAAATATAAATATAATCTCTTTGAGACTTTAGCGGTGGCATCAAGAATGCGGTTACAAATGTACATTTGACTTAATGTGACCATGTGGCTGTGTCTGATCTTGGCCTTTTCTACAAGAGATGATGCTCTATTTAAATAGGATGGAAATCATTTCAGACCACAAAAGCGGTACAGACATGGGAGGAGATGCGGGGGCAATAATCAGAAAATAAGCACTAGTCGGCGGTCCATTAATTCCTCCTTCAGCTTTCTGCATCTCGGCTCGAGGGAGATCTGGTACCCCTCGGAACGGTGGGTGTACTTCATTGAAAGCTCTTTAAGAAAACATTAAGAGCAACTTCTAGAATGTCTGCTGCAATTAAAATCAAAAAGACACGATGAAGATGCTTTTGCCAGTCATCCAAGTGGCTTGACTAGTTCATCATTAGACTGTACACAACCGGCTAGATAGCTAAGCCCGATAAAGAGTAGGCGATTATGAAGTACTACACTTTCACACCCGGAGCAGGGTTGGAGACTCCGGTCTTCTCATGAAACCATCTTAGGGTTCGTTTCTGAAAGTCTCTTCACTATCTTTCACCTTGTCTTCACTGATCTTTACCGCTTTCAATTATGTGGATGTGCAGCCTACGGTCATTGCATTAACCCCTTCATCAGGCCTCTTACTATGAAGATGATGATGGTCACAGGCTGTCATTTTTCATCTCTCTGGTAATACGTTGGATAACATGGATCCTTTAGAACCGTTTAATTTAGCTGTATGATTATCATTATTGTTATTGTTAAAAATAATGAATCGATTACCAAATAACAACAATACGTATAATGCATAATGATTCTATGATCAAAGACTATTATTACAATAATAATTACAATAACGACTAAAACTATTATTTTAACTATAATTATTAAATAATGAATCCATAACCAAACAACAACAATTGTAATGAATAACACTGCTAATTAACATTATTTGTGAAATACACGGCATGAATATCAATCTTAAGGCTTAGGTATCAATTCTTATTATTATTGTGAGGCGTTTATATGTGATAATGTTTTGTTTCTCCGAACCGTCTCACAAGAAAGAAAAATAACAGGTGGGATCTTTGTCATATCATTTATTTCTACTAGACATCGATGAGATTAAAGGGGAGCAAGAAACCTTTCGTGCTCAGATTCATCAATATTTTCAAGTTTATCAATATGAACTCAATCTGGATTTGGGTTGATGAGAAATGGTTATTTCACTATTTCATTCATTTTACACCTTCATACCCTTGTTTAACAGTTGTCTAAGTTATTCACTCTAAGCTATTTCAGAAAGTTAATACACGCAAAACTAAGAAGTCACTGTTTTACTTTCCTCCGTCCCACAGTTTCGTCCTTGTTCTCATTATCCCAATGCTACAGCGTCTGTTGCCACCTGTCCCACCTCAAGGACTGTCTCTCTCCTCAGTTTGGCTCTTAGAGGACGCCATCACCAAATCCTTTATTTAGCTCCAACCTTCACAAACATTTCTACTTCTCGCACAGGCAGAGTCGAAGGTGAAAGCTGACCTGCACGCCAGACCCTGAGTCATGTGTTAATTATTACAGTGCACCGAAACAAAGCAAAATCATTACCCATAATGCCACTCACAAACATCAGCCGAGCTTCAGGGCATAACAGAGCTTGAGCTTAAGCCTCGGCTCACCTTGTAAGGCACACATAAATGGATTATTCTTAGGAGTACAAAAACAAGGATACAATATTCAATCTTTATGTAATCTAGGAAAAATCTAAACGAAATTTTTTCCAAATCCCGTCTAATCCCTTCAAGATGTCTCGGTGATCAAACTCAATGTCAGCGAGCTCTGAAAACCACTAATGACTTACACTCAAACCTTATAAAAACACGGCAGGATTAAAGCAGATCACAAAACCCATGAATGATTAAAAGACAGATGCATGAAACTTGCAAAGTTACGACTTCACTCTGCGATGTTCAATTCTTCATACAACTGGCAGAAATACAGGCAATAAAAGTTCCACAAAGTGGAACCTAATTAAAATTCAGGATCTCTCATTGGTTTTAAGTCTCAGGGGAGGAGACTGTATATCACAAATGAACTGAGAACAGTTTAATTTAGACGTGTGAATGCACACAATCTATTTTCATGTAATCAAAAGTCAAAAAAACACGGCGCTTCAATTATTTGGTTACGGCTTGTATTTTTGTTACGCAAAATATGATCTGATTAAAAACCTGGAAAGCAAAACAATCACACCTGGGTGTTTTAAATAGGCAGTTCAAATCATATTGAAAATGGAACATTAATAATTACTCAGATTACTGATGTTTGCTAAGAAAAACTGTGTTTTGTAATAGGACAACATTTACTAGATTTTATTAGTTTTGTTTCATTGCTTGACACAGCCGCACAGGCACACTTCGTTGGAAATTCATTGACGATTACCAAATAAATGATGATGGTCTGAACGGGGTCTGTAGGTGACCTGTTGACTAAGCGTGCTCTTAAATACGGCACATGCCAAAATATGTACTTGTGGCAAAGAGCTGGTGAAAGATGCTTCCAATAGAAACCAAGGCTCTCACAAAAGCTTCAAATCCAGTGGGATTTTCCGCACAAGCTGAAGGCTGCGACACAACGCCATCTGGACTTTCAAACAAAACAAGAATGATGCTCAGTTTCCTGGCAACAACTTCGCTCACCGCATCATTCATCCAAGAGTAGTGCTACATGAACTTCGCTTCTCTATTCGCACTTCAATCATTTCAGTTTTGACCTCGACCCCAGGAGCTCCATAAATCACAGAGGGTTGGTCGTATTACAGTCATACAGTAATGGATCTTACTTTGCATTTAGAATGTGTGATCCATTAAAACACAATTTAGCCCTTGCTTATATCTCAAAACAAGAGAAAGTGCCAGTCATCAGTTTTGTAGATACCAGTCAGATGCGCTCTCTGGGGTTTCCTCTGAGATTGATGAGTTGAAAGATTAACACTTCATTTACAGTCCCTGCAGTGACACCGTGTCCATTATGAGACGCAGAGAAACACAATTTCTGAGCTTTGGATGGCCAAGGATGAGAATGCCAACTTGATATAATAAAAAAGAAGGGTTATTTTCAACCCACAGTGGGGTTATAAAGAAACAAAACTGCTGGGTTGCACTTTAGGACTGAACAAACCAGCACAGGCCCATTCATAACCCTATGGTTTACTCTAAAAATGTAGGGTTATATTCAACCCAGCACTGGGTCAAAAACCAACCATTGGGTTGTAAATTAACTTATGCTGGGTCGATTAACCCAAAATTATGGGTTGTTGTTCTAACGGTTGGTCTAAATATAAACCATTTGCTTGGTTAATTGAACACAAAAAGTGGGTTTTTGTCACTTTTGACCCAACGGTGGGTTGAAAATAACCCCGCCTTTTTTAGAGTGTAATTATTTTATGGGTGACGATTTTGTATGACATCAAACGCATGTGAATCATACAAACATGATTATTAAAAAGAAACAAGAATATAGATAAACCCAACCCATAAAACCTACACTTACAAAATGCTGGTTCATTTTCAATCTAGCGTTGTGTCAAAATGGCACGAAACCAACCGTTGGGTTGTAATTAACTTATGCCGGGTTGTTTCAACCCAAAATGCTGGGTTGATTTAATTTTTGTTGGGTTAATTATAAACCTTTTCCTGTTTTAATTTAACCAGACGGCTGGATTCGTTGCTTTTTGACACAAGGTTGGGCTAAAAATAACCCACCATTTTTTACTTGGTGGGCAAAAGCAGATCACACTAAAACATTCAAATGAACTGAGATTGTACATGAACTAGCCTCCACGTAAAATAAATAGTTAATAAATTGCCACAAGGTAGTGTTGGAAATGCAGAGCCTGCTGCTGCCCCCAAAAAACCGGCCTGGTTTTCCACCTTTAGAGGAGTTTTGGTCACCTGTTGACAGGTCGTACTGAAAAACACACTGATTTAGCAGCTAAATCAATTCAAGACCGGTTTGAGTTTATTCATCCAGTTTTTTCCAGCATGGATGTCATGTGAAAGCTAAGAAGCGGATGAAAAAGAAGTAAACAAGGCAGAGAGAATGAAGAGGTCCTCCTACAGTAGGACTGTATGTGTGCGAGTAACACAGAAGGCCTCCGGCATCAGTCAATGGCTGCCGACACATCATCCATTAGAGCCCAATCACGTTGAGGTTCCACACCATCTATCAGCTCCCGCTCTTTCTCCCCTCCTACAATTAGTATTGTTCTGAGTCCCAGCCTCCCTCCCGGCCCGCGCCGCCCGTCTCCCCGATGCCGCAGCGCCCTGATGAATGTACCTCTCTCGCCTCCATTGATTTCTCTTCAGACTCAGGCCCTTTGTTTGATTTGCTAAGTACTGGAGTGCTATGACTGAGGTGTTACACAAATTTGCCTCCCTCCAGCTTCTTCGTCCCATGAGATCTCTCGCCTACCAGCGCTCCCCCCCCCAAAGGCACGACTCCACTCGGCTAGAGATTATTTTTCACACTGTAAACATGGCAATCTATAAAGTCCTGAACTTTGGCCAATTCTCTGGCCTGTGGCCTCTCGCCCCACGCTCGAACAAGACAAGCAAAAAGGTTGTCTTCTTAAACAGGACAAATACAGTTTGTCAATATCTGTGTGGGGAATAAAGGCAATGAGGCCGGACTTGTATTTCACATCCAAACCGAATCCCCGCTGGGCTGTCAGTGTGCCTCTCTCAAGTATTTCCAACAAGGTCATGGAAACAGGCAGGCATGCTAGACTACAATGTCCTTCTACATTCAGACCTTGGAGATTTGCCATGTGGGAAAGTAATACAAGAGCAATGAACGCAATAACAATTTGCATTGTGCCATCGTGGAGATCAAGTGGCTCCAGTAATTCACATCAACATGCAATCCAGTTTACTTTCATAACATGAAACTTTCCTTTTTTAAAGCTAATACCCTCAACATAACTTTTGTTACATGACGTGAACCGAATTAAATTACTTTGACGTATAATGCTTTACAATAGGCTTCCATTTCTTATCATAAGTTAAATGAACTTACTTTAAATGAACAATACTTACAAAGCATTTCATAATTCAGAGATACATTCATAGACCTAAACAATAAACTAAAATAAAACAGCGAACAACAAACTAATAATGAATGAATGAACTATTTTTACAAAAGTCTTACAAATAATATACATTTTACATGATAATATGACGTATTGTTTGGATTAAAACGTTTTTACTAGTTCATTTTAGAATGCGTTGACCCAGTTACATACATATTACTTTTGCCATTTAACATGATGTAATAAAAATATAAATACACAGAATGCATAAATATGTAAAGTTATTCTTTCATTTTAAATTAAATATTATTATTATTATTTGCTCCCTAACCTCCGTGTTCTCAATTTCTCTTTTTGTATTATAATACAATCAAAATGATATTCAATATTTTCCTGCCTTTTGCCAGATTTGAAATGGCACTGAATAGAGGTCAAAGTTTCAAAGCTCGAAAAAAGCGCACCCATCCATCATAAAAGCATTACATGACTCCAGGAGGTTAATAAATGTGGGGTGAGTAAATTATGAGAGAATTGTCTTATTTCGCATATTCCTAAAACTATTCCTTTAAACTCTGACAGTATATTATATTGCTAGCAGTGTCTTATTAAAACGGTCATGCACCAACTTGACAAGGCAATAACGCCAAAATGGCTCCTTGTCGCTACCATATGTAAGTAGTCGCCGTTCAGACCTCGACGTCCCTCAGCGTCAGCTCACGCGGTACGATCCGCAACAGGAGCAGAGCGAACGCAGCGGGGGGCATGAGTCTTAAGGCACTCCTACAATATCCCAACCCACTAAATATGGATCATTACACAAGCGTTTATGATCTCATTTCTCCTCTCTCTTCTCTAAGGCCCACAGACATTCGTGTGGCTTCTTTTGATCTGTCGTCGCTGTTTATGGATGCTGTTGGCATGTACGAGGCTTGATTGAAATCCCAGGCCGAATATCATCTGTTCATCTGGGTTCGCTGTTTGAAGACACTCCGCACAAACGTATTAAGGATGGGGTGCGTGTTATCGTGAACATGGCTTTGTGTGCGTGCAGTTCCCAAGAAGTAGAGGAAAATTACTAATGCATTTGGCACACTGTGAGGCGTCTCTTCGGGGAGCGAGGACTGTGGGAGGAGAATGACAAACCAATGTGACAAATGAAGAGCAAGGAAAATGGAGGGACAAGAGAAGGGGGGTCCATCTACAAAGCGGATGCTTTACGTGTGTAAAAACGACTAATCCAGAACTAAAAGTATATGAAAATCAAAGCAAACATTTTATACTTACAGTCTTATTTTTACGAGCTAATTTGACATGTTATGCGTCAACCCCGTTATTGCCGTGAACTATCAATTATTGCCGTTTTAATATAATAAACAAAAAATATTTAGAAAAATTCCAAAAAGTCTTCAAATTGATGCCGTCGACCCTGTTAAAGTCAACCCTGTTGCTTAGAAAAAGATGCTAAATTATGTATTAACTGGACACCATAATGCAATTTGACACTTCTAATCGGATCAAATTTTTGATTTACTTAAAAAACAACATTATTCAAAGGTCACCAGTTCAAGGTTTGATCCTTGGAAAGAATGAAGCGAAGACATGCATGCTGCAACCAGAGAGAAGTGAAAGAAAGAGAGCACAAGAAAGAGACACAAAGCACAAGACAGCCTGAAACATAGTGTGTGGGACGTCGGCTACAAATGAAGTCTGACTGTCAGGTGAAAAGCACTATGGTCTTTTAATGCCGTCAATCAAACTGGCTGAAATATCTGACACACAATAGTGTGGCAGTGACCATCAAGTGGACAAGAAGCGCCCTCTTCCAAGACCCGAAATGCCACATCCGTAATCTGCCTGCCGATTCCCATCAAACTTCCTCAGCTGTGCCTGACAGCCTCTCTCCGTCCGGCGTCTGACATCGAGGCAACCCGTGCCTATAAATTAAAGAGCTCGGAGATAATGTTGACACTTTTCAGTTTGTGAGCCTGAAGGGAATATAAGAAGTGTATGAACTCCCTCTGATTTCTCAGCACTTTGAAGTACCTCATCCTCCAAGGGATTCGTTCGAGATTATTGAGGTATATGATATATTAAAGGCAAATATATTGTGGCTACGTCAGTCCAACGCATGGAAAATCCGTAGAGGCTTCAATACAGATACAAAAATACAGATGCGTTACGCTGAGCATTGGTCTATGAATGTGATCCTCTGACGGAAAATATGACAGAAGGAAATGAAAGCACAAATTTAGAAAGAGAGAAAAGTACAAGGCTCAAGGGACAAGATACGCCATATGTGAGCGCTCTTCCAATTCCACTAGACAGATATTGTATATAAAGTACATCATATATTGTGAATATCTCCATATTTGGTGATTTTTTTCCATACATCATTGGTCACCCTTTAAGTTGGACACTTTGTTTTGCAAATATATTTAACCAATGACAAGTATGAAAGATGAATTATTTTAAGAATACAAACTTTTTTGTTACTTTGTTGAAAAGAGGCAGTTTTGGAGATACAAGGTTTCTGGTCGACAATGAAGATGTTACTAAGGTTTTAACTTAATGCAAAACAAAGTATGGCATATAGTATATCCTTCAGGGAAAAGGCAATCCCAGAATGCATTGCATTAAACTGTGACAAATAAGAAACTTGTATTTTTTACTTAAAGATTGTCAATAAAATTAAGAAAATCGAGATGTTCAAAGAAAAAATTAATTACATAAATAATAAAAAATCACGTTTAAAATCATATTTGCTCTGTAATCAACTTTCAGTTCTCTCCCTCTTGAAATGTTATATTGACATCTATTTTTTTTTTCAGTTTAGTTGACTCAGAAGTTTTACAAATTTACACAGATTCGTAAAAGATAACAGAACCTTTATTTTGGCATAATATTGGATTCTAATGCCCCGTTAGATTAAAGCAAAATGAGGTGTTTGGTACAAAAATGGACGAGACCCTACACTTCTGAGGTTATCAGTAGAGAAAATCAAAACTCTCAAAGGAAATAAAAACAAACATTGACTACAGTTTCAGCAGTTATTAATATTTAGTTGACCGTCTCTTGTAGAGCTTTTTGTAGTAATTTTCCTGGGCATTGACTGAATAAACTTGTGTTGCGTGTCATTTTTTGGCTCCTTAAATTCTCAAAGACGAAAACATGCAGACAACATTTTAATACATCAAACACTATATGCATTACATATTTTATGCTTTTAAATATTTAGTAATGAAGATTATTATTACTATAATTTAGTGGGTGGAGCTACCCAATACGTCGCAAATGGTCAACAAAATTACACTTGTTTACAAAAAGCGAGTAACAGCTTTTACTCTCACGGCTGGTTAAAAGACTGTATTAGGAGACAACAGCCAGTGTCGGCAGCAGCCAGCAGAGCACAGAAACTGAGCTGTAGAGTGTGACGCGCCCCAGGGGTGAGCGGGCGCCATGCCTTTCCTGTCTCGCAGGTGACCCTGATTCTCTTCCTGTCACCTGCTGCTAAATTGACTCTTATGTTCCAATGAACCAAGGCTGAAAGACCCCTTTAAAGAGTCACAGCAGGAGACGGAGAAAACCAAGAAGAGAGGAGACGAGAGATGCTTTGATTCAATTTGAGGCCGGAAGCTTCAACCCCACAGAGCCAAAGCATTTATAGCAGGATGCTAAATGCAGAGATGCTATTACCAGGGATGGATTAATTAATTTGCTGCCTCTCGCTTTACTGAGGATGACAGGAGCGCCGACTCCAGTGAGCCAGAGAACAGCACACAACTTCACACAATTAAGCATGAAAGCGATTTAAGACATGACACACGTCTCTTTCTGCTCAGCGCCGCGGCTAAACACATTACCTGCGTGTCGCCGGTGTTTCACATGTGCATGGGATCGAAAAAGAACAAAGTGGAAGGCAAAAAGACAAAGACTTTATTTTTCGTAAGGCCTCCGACAATTAATGGGAGCCATCTTGCTTTTTCTATCCAAGGGACAGTCACACAAAAATAAATAAAATCATTTATTCAATCTTGTCTTGGTCAAAACCTGTAATCGACTCTTTCTTCCGTGAAACACGAAAGAAGATATTTTAAGAAATGTCTTTGTGGTTTTGTATCCAAACAAAAGTTAATAAGGTCCAATCGGTTACCAGCTTTCTTCAAAATATCGTCTTTTGTGTTCTGCAGTAGAAAGAAACTCAGACAGGTTTGAAATGACATGAGGAGGAATAAATGATGAAAGAGTGAACTATCACTTCAATGTTTTCTAGTAAATAAACCCTTCCTCTTTTTCTCCATTTCAACACACTCCAGGCTTCCTCCATTGATTTCATGGATGAACACACAGTGTTGGAATGCTTGCCAATAGACGTGTGCTGTCGTCTTGACAGGGCACAGCTAATTAGCATTGCTGATGATTGGATTAATTAACCATGTTCTGCTTTCTGAAGGGTGTCAGAGATGAGAAGAGAGCGCGGGGGAAGGATAAAAGTCGCTAGGCGCGTACCAATGCTCTCGCAAGCTCAAGCTTTCAATGTTTTCATGGCCCTTTTTGCTTGGTAACAAGACGTAAACCGCTTTTAGCCTCACATGTTTGACTCACTGAAAAACGTCAGTAGAATCAATTACTTTTCAGACTGACTAAAGGGACTCGAAGTGCTCTTGAGCAATATAAAGGGACATGAACATCGCTACCATAGGTTTGATTTCACTAGGTGTTGACTGTTTCAACGGTTATAATAGAAAGCAAATTTGGCAGGGTTTAATACAGTATTGTACTAAAAAGTAAAGGAAGTCTAAAAAGGCTGCCCTTCGGAATATTTACCATTGGTACAAATAGAAAATATTAGCAAGATTTCAATATAAAATTTACTTTTGTTAAAAGAAAAAGAGTAGTTTGTCCATATAGGGCTACTGTAGAAACAACACAGAGAATTGTAAGGCAATTCAAACTTAACGCATTACGTTAGGTCTTTATACATCTCTGAAGTTATGTGTTTTATATTGCATGTTTGTCAATACATTCTCCTCGATCTCCCACATTGCACCTTTAAAATCTGTCCAACTTTGACAAAAACTGCCGATGTGCGATACGAATTTATGTCAAAATGAAAAATGTTTAACAAATGTAAGCGAATCTGGACAACACAGCATCCTACATTCAGTTAGACCAAAGGACGTTCTTTAGTCTATCCACTTGGAGGTTACTGTAACATCTACTGCAGGGCTCCTGTTGCAACTGAATCGGGTTTTACTTGGTCTTTAAGTACCCCTAATGCGTCTCATCTCCCAGGGGTGACCTGTTTTAGTGTGAAATGACTAACCATACTAATCTAATGGCTGGAGAAGAAAACCACTAAGTGCTAAATGCACTGAATAATTTAGCATAGTGTCACTCTAATGAGGAGAGTCTGACACTGTCCGCCGAGGTAGCCCGAGACACAATGCACGTCTACGCCAATACAACCGCATTATAATTCAATAACGACAAAAGCTAGGGTTTCACTTACTAATAATTTTTGTACATACACATGTGCGCTACAAGTGTCATAAGCAATATTCGCAAAACCTTCGGAAATGGTTATCAGAGCACCCTGGACTGAAAGCACATGCGAGCACCATCAGTGTTTCCAATTACAATTGAAAGTAGCTTAAGAAGCTCATGCTAATTTACATAGTCATGAAATATTACACTGTTGTTTTGTGTGTCGTCACTACTTTTGCTACTACGTTTTGCCAATGAAATGTCACCAAATGGTTCGCTAAATCTAGCGACAAAGCTACTAAATTAGCAACATGATGATTGAGTAAGCGCATCAAACTATACTGCACATGTGTTTTCTAACGAAAATGTTTGGAAAAAAAAACCTTACGAGCAAATTTGCGTCTACATCATAATCTTTGCAAACAATTGCATGTGGATTCCAAAACAAGCTCTATTATACACAAATATGCAACAAAACATAGTTGTGAAAACGTGTGAAACAATGCGTTAAATGTCATTACAGGCAGGCACGCAGAGCTCAGGTGACCTTGAAACGCTGCGTCTCATCTCAGCGTTTCTAAGTGGGGTCAGTGCGTCTCATTTCTCAGGGAGTGAAGGAAGACTCTCCTCATTGATTTATGGCAGCGAGGTCTTCCTGCATGTGGCGGCACGCTCATAAGCGCACAAGCACTGCCTTTACAATTTAATTAGAGCAGCCTGAATCTCAGCAGCAGTACTTCTGCTACAACCACCATTTTTCATTTGCCTCATTAAACACAAGCGCGGATCTCAAACCGTCCTCGTCTGGTTTATAGAGCAGCTTTCAAATGAGCTGATGAGCAGACAGAAGTAAAAAAGAAGAGAAAAATAAATGTTAAGGTGATATTAATTTCATGGTTATTTGAAAAGCACTTTTTTTCTTTAAACCTACTGGGATTTTGTTGAATGATGTTGAGATATTGCAGCTTCTAAGATCTGCAGAAATGGGTCGAAGTCTTTTCATCAACTCTAGCACACTGCAAAAAATCTTCTGAATCTTTTTTTATGTATATATAATATAAATAAAGATAAAAATATCTACAGTAGTGTTGACAAAAGTCCCGATAGTTCGGGTCCAAGTCGGTACCTAAAAATAAAAAGTTGGACCCTGTGGCAATGACGTACCGGGTCAATCGGGTACTGATACACTGTCTGACAGGTTGTCAGTCGGAAACATAGATGCAATAAGACAACAAATCCACAAGAGATGCAAACAGAAATACTTCAGATTAAAGTCATATCCGTTTTGAAGAATCATTCCGTTTTGAAGTGAAAAGAGGAAACATCCCGATTTATATAAAGAAGTTCAAATGGTAAGTTCAAATTCTGTTAAATTTTGCATTATGAATGTTGTATCATATGTTAAGTTAAAGGTTACATTCAAAGAAATGTCACTGTTTGCGTGTTAATTTGTTAGCTAAACCACAAAGATTAAAGAGATTAAGCTTTCCTGTGGCTCAGTGGTTAGAGCATGGCACTAGCGCTAACGCTAGCAACGCCAAGGTCATGGGTTTCATCCCAGGAGATTGCACATAGTCAGAAACAAATGTATGATACAATGCAGTGTAAGTTGCTTTGGATAAAAGCGTCTGTCAAATGCATACATGTACATTTAATGGGGTCAAATAAATGGGAGGACATGATGGGGTTTACAGACCTATTTTATAAAGACCTTTCCGAAATCTACATATGTGCTAGAAAAAACAACAGATGAATCTATCCATGTGTATCACTATGCACTTAAACTACGCACTATGCACTCAACCATGCAGTGTGTGAAGGGTAATATCGTCCTAAACTATTTTATACTAGCTTGAAGAATACTTGTTGGAAAATTGTCTTTCAATTAGCATGTACTGGTGTTTTGCTTTGGTACCGAAATTGGCACAGAGAACTGTGGAATTTTACTGGTATTGTTACTGACAACTGAAATTTTGCCACCGTGACAACACTACTATACAGTGCACAGCATATTTAAGAATATATAAGTGTTCATCCATATTCCATATTATACAAAATATTAATAAATCTATTTAAATATATTTCCTAAAATTATATAGAAAATACTGTTAATCTGCATGCGATTATTGTGATAGATCGTTTAACAGCCCTATTTTTACATCTATCCTAGTACCTTATGTAATTTCACTTGAACCTTTTGATCTTGCTTTATGCTAAGATATTTTAAGATGAGCCTAATGATTAAGAAAAGTGACTAGTTCTGGCTTAACTAAGAAAATCTAAAGGGGACCCAATACACATCATGTGGAAATGAAATATCACTCTTTGGAACAAAGGCAATTAGCTGACATTAGAGCATACTCGAGCACTGTTCATTGTCTATCTCAGAGGTGTTAAATCAAGAGAAAATGTGCTACAGTAAGTACTAAGTCTGGATCACGGCAAGGTGACAGGAGCATTAACCAGCCCATTCCTGATTAAAACAGCTTTAAAACACAAAGGAGCAGAAGATGAAACGCCTAGACATGAGCGATCCCCGTCTGGTGCAGATCCCATTATGCTTTGCATCAATATTTGGATTGAAACAAGAGAAAAGCGAAATGGGATCCTAGTTCATACAATCTAACAAATGAGGAAAGCCAACGAGAAACAGCATTTGCTTCAGAAAACCAATTAGGTTGTGTAATGTGACACATTTCGAAGGGACACAGTATATTTGACTAGAAAAAAAGGAGTGAGGTCTTGACTCTATCTGGAATTGGGAAATTGGGAGCTCCGTAATAGAATGAAGCCAAACGTGAATGAGGAAGAAAATAGGGTCCTAGTAGTCAGGTGTTACTTATATGAGCCTTAACCTACTGGGAGCTAAGATGGTCACTAGAATCTGGAGGATGAAGGTCAAATTTAATGTTAATGTCAACGTTGGTCACCAAACAACACTGGCCCCCATTGACTTCCATTGTATTGACACAAAACCACTGAGACAATTCTTAAGATATCTGCTTTTGTGTTCCCCAAAAGAAAGAAACACGAAAGATAAACTGTAAACCTGATGACAAGTCAATGTTGTCAGTTTTGACTGCATAAACTGTACAGAGCACTTCTCCAGAAGGCAGAAAGCACATTCAGTTAAGTGCAATCTGAAGGCGTTCGTGAAGGCCTAAAAGTTTAAGTAGAAGAGAAGAGGAGGGTGTTGACCTTCCCTCTCAGCCCACTCATAGACTCTCATCAGGCCAGAGGCGGCAGGTCAGTGGGAGGTCAAGGTTTGACGGAGCTTCAGGACGTGATCTGATCTATAATCCCGAGGCCAGAGGTGCATTCATATGAGTTCCTGTCCTCATTTTTTGTGATTCCCTTCTTTCCTCTCACCAACCCCCAGCATAAACACACATAAAAAAATCAAGATACATTTACTTCAGAAGACCATAGATAATGTGTCTTTTAAGATATAAATCAAAACATGTATTTTATTTATATTTTTTATGGTCTTAATATGGAGGTAAATTCGAGTTTATTTTTAAGCACCAATTCACTGAATTTAGTTTTTTAGTAGTTTATTTCAGAAAACAAGAATGAATATCTATGGTCATTTTGCTACTCTAGTGAATGTATATTGATTTGAGAAGTTTTAGATATTTGTATTTGGAACTCAAGAGTAAGAAATTTCTTTGCTAAATAGATTAAATAAAATATGATTCATATAGATATGCTGTTAATCTAGTTTTGTACCTGCATTACGGATTAAAAATTCATAACATTTCTTGTCACATTTATGATTTAGAAACGTAAATTTGTACCGTCATCTTACACAACATCCTCTGGCGTCTCTTCACACAGACCACATTACACAAGGTTCCTCTCTCTGTCTATCTCTGAACAAGAACACCTCAGACGGCCGAGCAGGTCTTTACTCTAGTAACGTAATCATTCCTTTTATTAAATTGCAAGTACACGAGAAGCTTGACTTCAGTAGGGACTTCTTTAAAGTATGTTTCAAACTTTGTTAAACCTTGTAAGAATTTCATTTGAACTACACTGACCGCAAACCAAATAAGCAAAAGAAATGCATCAAGAACTAAAGCACGTCTGTAGATAGTAGCTACGAGATGCAATTTTCGAAGCTGGTGATGAGTGCGGGCTAAACCAAAGTTAAAATATAAAGACATTCGATATCCTGTAATGCAATATAACACACTTTAAAGTGTATGAGACTTCTCTTAAAGCTTCAAGGAACATGAAGCACTTCAAAAAGGATTGCATTAAGTTATATTACCTGTATAACACAATGTCCCATCAGGAGATCCAGGGGAGCATGGAAAGAAAAAGAAAATAATAATTAGTTTCAAATGTCATACTGTACACAGCATTCAAGAACAATTTGAAATCTCCTTTTTAGAGCAACGATAAGTGTGATTTCCTCAATAAAAGGCTGTGATTCAGCTGCTATCGTGGCTCTATATGCACCTTTTCATCCACAGGGAATCTTCGTCAAAGTTCTGCCATTGATTTGAGCTGGACCTGAACGTTGTGTACAGCACATTTTACACATTTACTCTTTAACAGAAAGTTCTTTGCGGAAGCAAAATCAAATACCTAAAACTACTGCCAGGCTGTCATTTTAAACCAATTCTCTTACACCGTTTCTATTCACATTCATAAAGAAGCAGAGTCAAAAAATAGATGTCGCCAGCTGGAATCTAGCAGAAAATCCTCATGTATAAAACTAGCCTTAAAGGGTGCATACAAACACAAGGGTTTATTTGACGTACACATCATTTTGAAAAGATCTGGAGAATGCATGCGTGTAAAGACAATGTGTACATACAAAATGGCCAGTGAAATGTATGTACGGATTATCTATGCATCAGGCCCGATCATGAAGACTTGAGTTTTCTTTTTACTTGGACCAGTGAGAAACCATCTTAAAATTAAAACACAGAATACCCACATAGCAATAAGCTTTAAAAGACCAAGAATACTTTGGAAACGGCATAACACTCTGGCAACCATTCGGAGCACCCTAGCATTAGGATGGAAGGCCTGCAAAGGCGTGCAACCATTTCATCAAAAAGTATAGAAATCTCCAATGTGTCATTTTTTGGAGGATCTATTGACAGAAATGCAATATAATATACATAACTATGTCATATGAGACATGATGGGCAAGAGGACCTTACATGATAAAGTGTTATGTTTTTATTTCCTTAGAATGAGCTATTCCTATCAATATACACCGCGGGTCACCTTGTTTCTACAGTAGCCATACACGCACCAGTGTTACATTTTGACAGTAAATTCTGATTTAGTCTTTGTCTTTTGAATAACACACAATTAGTTTCAGTCATATTTTAGTCATCTGAAACCTTTCAGTCTTAGTCGACTAAATATCATAAGAGTTTTAGTCTTAACTCTTTTAGTCTTAGTCTAGTTTTAGAAGATCAAATATTAGCAGATTTTGGTCGACTAAATCTACAGTGGACTTAATGTTTCTCCAGAATTTCCGGTCCTTGGAAGTATCCATCAGTCTCTTCTGGAATTATATTAAGGTTCAAATATGCAATACAAACACAGATTTAACGGTTGCAATACAAAACATGTATTTTATTTTATTCTTAATGTCAAAAACACTGACAGTGGCTTTTTCACATAAGATAATCTCACATAAAATAAGTCCCTGAAAAAGATAAGATATGCATTCTCCCTGAATGATATGCAATGCATATGCCATTCTTTTAAAGATTGAAATAGAAAACCACCTAACTCTGAATTTACTGTCTTCTGCTGTCTGTGCAAAATCAAAAACATTAAGAAAAATAAAGTGCAATTCTCAAAAATAATAAAACTATTGGTTGTAATGCCATTGCACAAGGTATCTACATACAGAAAAATCACTACTGTTAATTTTCACCTACCTCAAGAGAAGTTAAATAAGTGCTAGGCTACAATGCCTAAGAATGCCTTCCAATGTCTTGCTACTCTGTGCAAAGTCAACAAGTTTTGAAAATCACAGATTAGTGCAATTCACAAATGTAGAATAAAATATGTACTGGCTGTAATGCCAATTTGAGGACATTGGATATTTATACTCGTATAAATTCAGCGACACAATCGTCTAACCAGCTTCTATTTTATTTCAAGTTTAGCAGAAACGCGGTGGTTTATCTGATAAAATAATAGTGTCTATTTCTAGATGAGTCATCTGTCAATGTCGCTTCAAGTTGGTGATGTTTTACCCAGCGATTTTTGCTCCTCACGGTTTACATACGGTCTGGTTGTCATATGTGAGGTGTGACCAGATGTCAATTCTTCGTTTTCGTCTAGCTCTGACATTTCTGTTGTTCGTGAGACATGGCATTGCCCTCAGACCGGGTGCACTGCAAAACGTTAGCGTGTTGCTAATGAGTGAAGTCAACTGAAATCAGACAAAGCTGTGTTACGAAGACTGTGCCACTGAATATAATGTAAACAACATGACTGTTGTGAAAACGTCCTCTTGTGTAACTACTGCTGCGTTTGTTTAGCTGTTGCGCCTGCATGTACCACTGCTTTTTAAAATGGCTCTGCTGATTCTGCATAGATCAATCGACCATCAAAGATTCGCTCTGATTGGATTTCTTCCCAGCTTGTCCCACAAAAAGAGTAGTTCTGATTGGATCGCTTCTCCATCCGTCCCTCCCTAACATTTCGGCCCTCATTTTTATTCGTTGACTAAAGTGTCCTTTTTATTTCGTCACAGTCTTCGTCATCATATCTGACTTTTTATTTAGTTTTCATCCGTGAAAAACGTTCGTTGACGAATATTTTTCGTCATAGTCTTCGTCAACGTAATTAACACTGACAAACTGCACGTTTCGTTAATATGTTATCTCCTTCAGCAAAGAAGCAAAAACATGACGACATCTTAGCATTTGTCAGCCACCGAAGTGCTTCAAAAGGGAGGGGTGGTGTGAGCCGTTGGTTGCAATTCGTAACCTCGCCGCTAGATGCCGCTACATTTCCTACACTGGACCTTTAAGAAATAAACCAGAGCTTGTGAAAAAAAGAGCAGAATCCAATAATCTAAGTGAGAACTCAATAAATGTATTTTTTAATATCGGTGTGTGTGTGAGAGGAGAAGAGGTATTTAATTGTGTCCTGGAGTGCTCTCACTTTTAGATAAGCTCTACCTGTCCAATTGCTGTGAGCTTCTACACAAGCCTCCATGGCTTTCAGCTCACTTCGTTCCACATAAACTGGGGTGAAGGACAAGCATCATTGTATCAGTGTGGAAAAACGTATTTAAAACCGCGGACAGCCGAGGTGATCCGTACCTGCCAGCTTTATGCCAATAGAGTCGGTCAGAGGTGAAGCACACCTGCACACGTCACAGATAAATCCAGCCTGGAGAGATGAGAATCTATATCTGGAATACTTTGTCAATTATAATCTTTCGAATTCACTCGATGAAGGACAAGATGCGCCCAGTCAGCATTTACACAGTGTGTGGTTTTTGTCACAGATTTTACGAACAAAATCTTCAAACGCATCGCGGCGAACTAGTGCAGGCAAAGACGGAAATATAAGATGGCAGTTACAACTCAACAAAAGCAGAAGGTTAACAAATCCAACGTGCCGCAAACACAAACAGACATTGTAAGAAATAGGACATCTGGCTAGAAAATATGTGCAAACAAAACAGGCGGAGGTGAGCGGAGCACTAGCAGGTTCGGCGAGCCTGGCAGTCGCACGCAAATACGACTGGCAAGTCGAGAGGAGCGATGCCGTGCGGATGAAAAATAGGTCACACTCGGTTTCTTTTTTTTCTTATAAACAAGGGAGAAAATAGAAAGTGAGGAAAGATAAAATGATGGGGAAAATTGGGAAACTCGTGCGTTTTAGCATTGTAATTGCCTTTCGCTGTCATTACTGGATGCAGATTTTTATCAGAGGGACTCAATGAAAAGTGCTGCTACATCATGTCGCCACAGAGGGCAGCACTGAGCGCACCCCTCACTATGTTGTCGAGATATCTAGAAAGCTTCCCAAATTTCTTTTCTCGTCAAACTTTCTACAGTTTCTCAGAACAAGGTTAACCGTCTCCACACGTCCACACTGTTTGTTCACCGCCTCTTTGTTTAAGCAACATCCCAGAAGATGCGTTATCTACCCCCACAATCTTAACGCCTCCACCTTTCTGAATCGCCTCTTTTGTATTCCGAGCGCGAGGCACAGGCCTAACATCTCATTGATTCTTTTATTATTGTGCGTTATGACATTTCACATTTTGTCAATTCAGCTGTTTTTTCTGCCCCTCTCGGCCCTGATTTCAATTGCTGATTACTTCACATCAGTCAGGGCTGATTTGATGAGAGGCCTATGGAGTTATTGCTTCCCACAGTCGAGCTTATTGCGCCGACCGGCTCCCTTTCCGACGCCTTACACGCCGCAGACGAAAATAATAACAGTAGATGTCAGGGGCGGCTGACATGTTGGTGACAGGTTGAGTGGCACTGTTGTCACACTCTTTGCACCTGCTTTAGCACTGTCATCACATCTAAGCTATAAGCCTCTCTCACTTAGCAAAACGTTTCTGTTGGGCATGGGTCAGAGGGGGACTCAGGGGCCGTTCCCACCTGGAGAGCAGGTGAGGGCATGAAAGATTAGTTGTGAAAGTCATTTGTATGCTTTCATTTCTTATTCTCTAAGAGCAATACAACCATGTTTCGTGAGAAACAAACTCAGATTATGTTTTTGTTCATGGATAATATTTTCTGATAAGGTCTTACTGTAAATATCATTTGTGGTATCATATATATCATATATTTCAAAATATTGTTGTTCAAACATCCAGTATTGTATCATATCAAACCAAATCATGGTCAAAATATGTTGTTACCCCTCTAATAAGTCATATAAATTGCCAATGACATCAGATTCTAATTTATTGCAGATTAAATGCATTTTGGTACTTCAGACAATCCCAATGATGCCAAACAAATATAAAAATGCCCTTAAAAGTACTTACAGTAAAATACACACAGGACATGTGACAACTGGTGTTTTGGAAGAAAATGCTTTGGAAGATGTAAACACTGGTCCAGCCTCACTTCCGGTTTAATTATTATTCGATTTTTTAAAAAATCGTATATAATTCAATCTTAACGATATTTATTAATATTTTAATTCGGTTATAAATGTCCTCTTGTGAGTATTCTGTTTAAACAGGAAGTTCTTAAGGACCAGCCTTGTTTACATCTTCTGAAGTGATCTTTAAATCAGCATCCCGTTATGTTGTAAGAAGAACATCTGAAATGAGTTTCTTTTCCAGAATGAAATTGTTATAAAGCCTACAGGAGCATAAAGATAAATCATTTTTACAAAATTGTCATATTTGGTGAACCACCGTTTAAACATCAATAAAACTTTGTGAATGATAAAACCATCCAATGCGTCTTTGAAGAAAACCACTTTGGCGGCACAAAGCCACAGGACCGCATCCCTAGATCTCCATCACGCCTCTCAGGCTCACACATCCTAATTAACATCCAGCTCTCTACAATGGCCAACAAATCCCCACAGGTCAATCCTGGGGCTGTGGTCACTCTCTTCTCCACAAACAGCCAATCGTTTCACAGAAAAGGATGAGGGTCATGATTCCCCTCCACTGCATCTATCCCCGCAGTCTTGCGTGTTGAAGAGAAGATATCATCTCTAATAATCTCCGGCTTCATCATCTGATAGATCGCTGGCTAATCTGTGCCGTCAACCACTGAGCCGACGACTGAGACTCGACACTGCTCATTCATGCAGCCTGAACAAATCAAAAGAGGAAACATTTCTTAATGATGAGGTCCCAAAACGGATGATGGGGAAATGGGTCACAAACGTTGAAATTGAGAGTTATTTGATTCATTAGTTGCCTATCATAGACATAATTAAGCTACAATTTGTAATTGATAAACAAAGCTTAAAAATCAGATGGGGCCTGGCAGGTAGAGCTTTAGCGCTTATGTGGAGGCAACCCAAGTTCGCAGCTAAACTGGCAGAGCAGAAACGCATCCCGTCAAAATAATTTATTGTCTGCCGTGACGCTAGAAACAAAAGGAATGAAGACTGAACACCTGAATTCTCCTGAAAGTCTAGGAGAGGATTTTCCGGACCATCTTGCCAGTAGCGTTGTGTGTAGTGCGCAGCATTTTTCACCTTGTGTATGAATAGCAAACTCTATTATTCATAGTGTCATGTCCCCGGTCATTCCGTGTCACGGAAAAGCCTGTGGCGCAGGCGACTTCCACCCATTAGAGCTCCGAGAGGTGCCTATCCTTCACACTGGGCAGCGTTTTACTGACAAAACCTACATATATCTCCACTGTGACTAATTCTCCAGCGTGCAGCTAAGTGGCTAGGCTCATTTAGCATTATGTAGAGCAAATCAGAAAAGCTTGTGATGGAGTGTGTTGGTAAGCTGGCCCTGTGCCGCAGCCGATGATAAATTGTAGTCGCTTTGTCGCTGTTGCAAGTTATCATGTGCGAGACTTGTGTTTTTATCTTTGACTTTGGTGTGATAAAAGATAGAGGAAGCAGGACAGAGGGTCGTTCTGCAAATAGGGTGCTATATTTATGCAAAAATAACGGCCAGCTTATTTGAACTTATATTTTGTGTAACTACTGAAACATCATTCCCTAAAAAAAATCCAATAAATTCTGCCATTGATTTACTGCCCTTTTTTGCACACATCCCGTTTCCAACTTGCTATTTAACACATACCTGTTGGAAAAAAACTGTCTTTCTGTCTTTTTTCAGTCATAAACTAAATATAGGCCTACTATAGCTACACTAGATCTTCTAGTGTAAGTAATAAGTTTGTTATAATATGTTACTGTTTTAGTCATTTATAGCAATTTATCTCTTCTCTTCTCTCTTCTACTGATCGATTAGGAAGAATACAGTATATTAGAAAAAATTATACATTAATATAAGGTCAATTCTATTCTATTCTATTCTATTCTATTCTATTCTATTGATTGATTAGGAATGATACTGTATATTTAAAAAAAAAATTATACAATATTATAAAGTAATTTCTATTCTACTGATCGATTAGGAATAACAGTGTCTATAAAAAATAAATTAATATAAAGCAATTTATTCTATTCTATTCTATTCTGAATGATATACTATAAATAAAATAATTATAATATATCAATATATTAAGTTATTTATATGGTGTATTCTTTCTTCATACTAGGAATGATACTATATATTGAAACATAAAAAATGATACATAAATATAAACTAATTTCTCATTTAAATTAGAATGAATAAACCTGCTAAATATACAGGCCAGCACCCAGACAACACACGCAACCCCTGCCATAATAGTGAAAGGTCCCACTAAAGTCTGAATACAAAAAGACAGAAAACACATTAAAAACAGCATGTTTACCCCATTGCAAAGGAAAAAAAACACTTTGGTCTTTGGGAAGATCTTGAAAACACTGCAGAGGAAGAAGCGTAGGAAGAGTGAGGGTATCTAAGGGCGAGACTTACTTCCTCCACGTAGTTTTCACAACAGTAAGCGAGTTCTTACGCTGTACCAGACAAGCTCAATTACACAGTTCAGATGTAAATGCTTCAGACACTTGCATTGAGAGATGTTATGCCGCTAAATGGTAAATAAGACCTCATTTACGCATACAGGAGCATGAGCGAGTCTGTGAAATAAACTGCCGCCTCATTCCAAAGCTTTCTAATCTGGGCAGGAGTGGGAGCGCCCCGGCCTACTGCCAATATACACCCGGTTACCTCTTCCAATCGCCCACAATATTATGCAACACAAATGAATGTGATGCAGGGCTTATGAACCCACTTTTTTGTTCTCACCTTTTTTTAAAGAAAAACAAGAGAGAAGATTATTGCACGATTAGGCTAACTCAACTCACGCAAAAACTATATTACAAGGTGGGCTTTTTCTATGAATCTGAATTTGAATCTGAAACGGGCACACAAAACCAAATCCCTAACACAGGCACACCAGAGAGAGGTGGGCCGGTCCAAGCCTCATCTCTGCTAATTAGAGTAAATGTGCTTGTGTAAGAACATTTATGAAGGAATCCCCGCTGCCAGAGTCTGTTAAAACTCGAGCGACTCCTTGACCTTCCGGTTGCACAACCGAGTCCGGAGTCATTGCACAACCCTCCGCTTTTCAACATCCCGTCTTGTGCCAAGGTGCGATAAGGCAAGAAATGAATTCATTAATTGAGTTTATATTTTTACTAGTTGATTGAATAAGTGCTGATTTGAAAGTCAGGGAGACACGGCCCATTTCCTGCCAAAATGTCCCGATGAGAGACAGGAAGTGCAGTCCACCCACCTATAAATCATCCACGGAGTGACTCCACCAATGTTCCACAAACTCTGTTTCTTTTCTTTTCTAATCCTGAGAACAATAATGTGCTATTTGTGAACGATTAGTTTATGCATTAGCTAACATGAACTAACAACAGACAATACTTCTAAAGCATTTATTAATATGAATTCATGTTGATTTCAGCATTTTCTAATACATTATCAAAATCCAACGCTGTCACTGTTAACGTTAGTTAATGCACCGTGAACTAATATGAATAACTGTATTGACATGACCTAACAGTAACAAGGATTAATAAATGCTGAAAAACTAAATTGTTCCTTGTTAGGTAATGTTAGCTAATGCATTTAATAATGTTTACTAATAGCACCTTATTGTAAAGTGTTACCCAGATTTCTATTGTAAACTTAATTTATTCAATGGCTAAAAACTTTGATAAAGTCGTCACAACTATGACTACTTAGAGAATACGAGCATAGTCATTGCAATTTTTTCTATTTGGCTTGGTTCATTTTACTAGGTAGCGTGCGATTTTTGGTAAAGTAAGGAGACAGTTTCAACCTCCGATCTTTTACGTACTTGCTCATAAACATCTATTTTACTTCATTTTTTTAATAAAAAATTCGAAATGCGAAAATAATTGCACTTTTTTTGTGATTCTGGCAAGCACATTTAGGCTCTCGCACATCATAGCAAACGTTGACTTTAGCGATCATTTTATTTAACAATTAAAGAGCCCAGACCCGTAAAACAGTTTCATCTATTTGATAAATCTCAAAACACATCCAAAAAACACTGTGCGTGCTTAAGTTATAAATAGACAAACAAACCCACAGTTTACGACATATTCATGAGGGGGGGGCAACAGCTAGCTGAATTCAGGCAATAGATTCTGGCATTGAGGCGTTTGTGCTAATTGAAAGGTCACAGCGATAATTATCTGCTCCTAAGCAAAGGCAAACAGTCGTCAGTCCTCCGGTCACGGGCAGAAAGCATTGCATCCTGACGGCAAACTTACAGTGGCTCTATCATTATCATGAGACATTTCATTTAAGCAGTCACTAACCTAATTAAAGCTTGTTTCTGCACATCTTTGCAATCTAATAACTAATTAGCCGGAGTCCAGCTCGCCAGCAATAAGCAGCGAGCCCGGGGGCTTAACTCCAGCCTCCTCTGCATCTCATCTATGCTCTGTGCATCATCATCTGTCTTTTTTTGCTAGTTCTTGTAGTCGTAAGCCAACCCGATTATTACCTGTCACAATGTACCATGTGAGCCAAGTGAGATCTTAGGGAAAAGTCAAAGCAGACTGTGCATCTTAGGAATTTGGTCAGCGCTGACCGGCGATCGATCACTTCATGTATTTGATGTGTCAGACTAAAATGGTACGGCACAAGCTAAAGCAAGGCCCTGAGCACGTTATAATAATAAAAACGAAATCTAAGATTATTCTTACCCCATTGAAATATTTTTTGCTAGTTTTAAACATCGACTTACTTTATTTAGAAGATCATTTGCATATAACTTATGTTTGTATTGTGTTAGTCAGCTGTATTTCTTTGAGTAGTTATAACTCAAAACAACCCAACTGCAGTTTGATTGATATTACTTGAAATGCACAATAATAAAACATTTATCTAAAAACATCTATATTTTGTTCATGAGACATAAAGAAGTGGTATTGTGTATTGATGCCATCTTTGAGCATTAATCATAATTTCTAACAATATATTTGCGATGTGCTGTGATTTCATATCTACAGCACAATAATCTTGATATCTAATTTTCCGTGTAGGGTCCAGCCATTCTTACTATCCACTTACTGAGGCCCCTCAAGAATGCTGTAGAAATCATAGTTGACATTCTCTGCTGGTCTTTCATGTTAGTAGCATGATCCCAAGAGGCAGTGGACAGACAGAATATAGGACAACCTCAGCAGGGATGAGGGGCAGCCGTCAGTCCTTTGATCCCACTTCAGCAGAGGGGCAAACACTTGTTCTTGAGAAATCAAAGGAGGACTACCGGCATAGACAGTCAGGGTTGGAGAAAGAGGGTGAGGAGAGATTAAGAGAGACGGGGTACAAAAAGAAATCCAGTTTGGGAATACAAAAAGATCTTGGCTGTGGTCTAGCGGGTCATATCTGTAGGGACTTAAACATGCATTAGAAACCCAAGAGAGAACAGAGGAACTGAGAGACGTGTCCATCAGATGATGCAGTACTACTTGAATTCACCCTGTCCATCTTTTCCCAGATAATTTCCCATATTTTTGTATTTTATCTGCTTTATATTTTACAAAAGTTACATTAAAATACATTTTAATCATGTCCTGTTTTTAACTAAATGCATTACTGTTACTGGTCCCGGTCGAACATGTGGGCGACCGCTCATTTACTCTTCTTCAAACAGTCTAACCTCTTATTTCAACACATCGATGTCATTTCTTCTCTAGCTCTTTTTACATCCCGAGGAGAGACTGCATGCGCTCGTGAGGTGAAATGGCAAAGCTACCACAATGTCGGTACAGTACAGACATCGAGGATAAAAATGTCATTTGCACTTTCTGACATCAAGAATGGTTTGTTAAGGAGCTTGAGCAAAAGGCAGAACGAACACAAGAGAATAAAAACAGAAGGGTCATGAGAGCGCAATTAGCCAATCAAACGTGGGTTCAGAAAGGCCCGCAGTGGCCAATCATAAACCAGCATTCGTCCATGCCTATCCAGCCCTCATCAGTAGCTTGATAAAACGCTTTTCCCAAGAGCGGCTCACATCAGCCATTGTTAGCAGTGTGGTTTTTCAGCATGAGCACCCCTCCATGAAACGCACATTACCCGCAAGCCCACTGTATCGTGTGCAATTGTTAATGGCTGGGGACTGAGCTAAAGGAGGAATCATAGGATGGTACGTTTCAATATACAGCAAAACACTCGTTCAGCTCATATGCTTGTGACGCCATGCTTTTAGTTCATACAATGGAAGTCAATGGGGTCAATGTTGTTTGGTTATCACCATTCTTCTCATTAAATTTCGGGTGAAATATCCCTTAAAAAAAAGCAGAGATACCAAACAACACGTATCTCATCAAGAAATGCAGAAAAATCTAAAGCATTATGATTTATATAAGACATGTGACCCCTGGAGACAGTAGCAAAGGTCCAAGCATACAAATTCTTTGCCCAAGTTTCCCTGCAATTAGAAAGTCCATACAAACCATGACCTTCTTACATAACTGACCCCCATTATGCAACAGCCTCTCAAAAACACTCTTCTCTCCAAAAGTCCAGTCTTGCCACTCCATCCTCCCACCCGTCCCATCCTGGCATCGCCAGCTGAATCCTCCACGAGAAGCTGAAGCATAAAACAGGCTTCTCTAAAGCTCTGCAGTCAGAATTTGTCCCATAAGGCCCCGCGGTAAAATAAAACTTGTGATCCCGTAAGCCTTAATAAATGCATTACACTTCAAAAACTCGACCCCGCTAACTTGTTTTGAACTAATGCGACCTACGCAAAAAATGATTGTTGTCAAACAAAATGCATTATTGCATCACATCGTGGAGGATTAAAGCACAATGCTTCTGCTTTATTAAAAACCTTCTTCTTCTGATCTTAAACGTCTCTTCTGTGCATTTCGAGGTTTAACAGAGGGGGGAATAAACCGCACTTTGCACTTTACTATCACTGCAAACATTTCATAAAGTCTGGCGTTGCAGACGGTGTGTTGTGGAACGGTTGTGGCTCGTGATAAGCAACAAATAAAGTTAGCCCAACTTTCAGACGGTTTTCTATACTACAACAGCCAAACTGTCTCGCCGTTAAATAATAAAAAGACGACGGCAGGCTGTTCTTCACGCAGCTGTTTTTATTTTATTTGCATCAGTGGTTGTCTGATTACGCAACAGAATGAGCTGTAGAGTTACTGTGGCCGTCTGACTCGGGAAGGCGGGCGATGTCGGCAGTCGCTATCTCTCCCGTACACCTGGTTCAACTTATTTTCCCCAACGCACGGCATTAGACACTTTCAGCGCCGGATCAAAGAACTGTGTTTCTAAGCACTGAGCTCAGCCGTTATGGGCGGCGTTTGCGGGATGGGAGATGCTGAAAGCGTCGTCTGGGTAGAGTGTGGGAGGAGAAAAACAAGTACCTGGAACAGGGGTGAGGTTGAAATGATAAACAGTTAGAAATATGTCAACTGGTATATTTTTCTTCTTTTACGGTTGTGCAGAACACCGCAGCGCGGTGGGGAGAATAGAGAGTGGGTTTTCTTTCAAAAAAAAGATCACCTATACATTTTTTTGACAAATATGCAATGTCTAGTACATGACTGTATAATCTATTCTAGATGTTTTTCCAGTCGTGTATTCCAAGTATCAAACATCGCTTCTGCCTGTTCCTGAACTGGAAAACAACTCTGCCAAGCGTACATTTAAATAACACAAATACATTTAGTTTCTCACAACTAAAATGGATAGTTCACCCAAAAATGAAAATCATTTATTGGATCCGTTTATTTAATCTCTTTCTATCTTCCGCAAACAACAAAAGAAGATATTTTCAAGAATGTTGTTCACCGGCACCAATTCACCTGCATTGGTTTTGTGTCCATAAAATGGCTGCCAGAGCTGTTCGGTTACCAAAATGCTTCAAAATATCTCCTTTTGTGCTCTGCACAAGACCGAACATCATACAGGTTTGAGATCACAGAAGGGTGAGTAAATGAGGACAGAATGTTCATTTTTGGGTGGACAATCACTTTAAAGGTTACACGTAGTTGATGGGTTCACCAAAAGGCAGCAGATTCTTTGTCTAAAAGCTTCCGTGTTATTTCTCACACTCAGTAATCACCAAGTAGCCTACACCAACTCATACCCTGTCTAAACTAATGGTTATTTTGGTCGGAGTGATAAACAATAACCATCAACGAAACTGCTATTTACATTTTGGAACCTGACCAAACTCATCAACTCCATCATTTAAATACCGGCACATGGCAGACGACAACTCACACCTGTGAACGGTTTTTAAAATCATCACAGGGACACACACAGTCCTGACAGCAGACGATCCTCAGGACAGTATGACCTCCCTAAAACCGTCTCAGACCTGTTTTTTTACTGGTCGCTGTGTGTTCGTCTTTCTTAACACAAACATTTCTTTTGATGCAAAAAAAATAAACATTCAAACGAATGGATAAAACCATCATAAAAAATAGACAATTTTCGTAGTGATAATTGGATTTTGGTGCTCTCAAAAGGTTCAGTACAACCTAGGAAACAATATATTGTTTTAAAGCTGTTTTACAGAGATTCAACGAAATCGCTTTTATGCATTAAAGGTTCAGTGTATGAAATTTAGTGGCATCTAGAGGTGTGGTTGCAAATTGCAAACATTTATGTGAAAACGACTATGCGTTTGTGTACAGTGTGAGTTGTGGAAGCATGGGAACAGGTTGCATTAAAGGCTTCAAAGATGGTCACAAGTGCTGTACAATGCGTGTCAGATGTCAAGAGTCAGGAAATATCTTTTTATTGTTATTTACTTACTATATACTTCTAATACAGGCATTTCCATAGTGTAAAACAGCAAGTAAGCCATTAAATGTCACTCCTGTTGTTCACTCCTGTACTTCAAATATTCAATAAAGCATACGCATGCATGTCAATCAAACCCAGCCACATATTTATTTTTAGATTGAAACAGATTTATGTTTAGTCCAATATGTAAGACATTATTAACATTTCAGCAATTGAAACTCCATTTACATAACCAAACTAAAGAATTTTGTATTGTTTAATAACTATAATATCCTTATAATATAATTATGTTAAAAACAATAATTTAAGCAATTAAATCCATAAAATATAATACAGACTTCCATATAATAGAGAAGAAATAAGAGGTTTGTTATCAAAATATGTTTGATTTTATATTTGTATCCATCTTTTGGAAATGAGGATCTGAACAGATGCCTTAACTTCAGTAAAAAAATGTTAGACCGTGATGGAATTTCGCCATCCACAAAAGTGCATTTGGTGCATTAGAGGTCTTGGAGTTGGCGAGTGGTGTAAGTATTGAGCAAACTCAGAGAGATGAGTATGTGATGTTTGCATTTATTATAACTACTATGGACTGAGTCCATATCTTCCATTCCACCTGCTCCATTAAATCCTCGCCTAATCTTTCTGGAATCTTTTTTTTGGGCAACTCAGCTCTCCTTGTCCTTTTCAAAGACTTTATTTAGGCATTCAGAGATGCGATCCTGAGCCTGAGATATCAGACCATCCACAGAATCATCTTTATGCCAAGGCCTTGACTGATTTTATGAATTGGATCTATTATGTCTGTAAAAACAAGACTTAAAGCGCAGTGTTGCAATTGCAAAAATCTATAACCAGGGAAAACACATTTTAAAAACTTTAAATAGAAGGAATTTAAAGTTGTATATAAAGTCGGCACACCAAAAGCTCAAATGTCAAAAAAGTGTATTCATTAAATGACTTTCGCATGGCGCTTAAAGTTTCCAGCACAAAGGCTCTTTTTCAGACCACACATATTGTTTTATATTAGAACGAATAGAGAATCCCTCCTAGTCTCATCTTCACACATATACAGCACGTGTACGCCGTGAACGTTGCATAAAACAACCCCCAATCATTTCGAATCATTCTTAAGAATGTTATCTCCTGTCTTCCGTTGAGAACTCAACAGAGATGGACGCTTCCTGCCCATGGGAGTGGGCTCTTGTGTAACGCCTCCAAAAATAATCTAACCGGCCTTTGTTGGGAGAAAAAGCAGCCTGAACTGTACAGTGTTATGAGAGAAACTGCACTTCAGCTGCATGGCAAACAGACTGAAACCCTGGTCACGGGACAACACAAGAGCTTTGTTTCTTCATGTAGCCGTTCTGTAAGCAAGAGGAACCGCGATTAGTCCTCAAGATAACAAATTCTTGCTTGTTGGCATCCGCGCCGTTCACAGGTTAATGCAGTCTTTTGAGGTTATGCAACGTTTCAGGGAAGAACTTTGAGTGCCCTTGCGTGAAGGAGACTGAGGGGAAAATGGATCTTCAAACAAAAGAGTGCAGAGATCCTTTCCTGCAATGAGTCATTCGTCGCTCTCAGGCTAATTGCTTAAAAAGAAACGCCGGGAAGCGATACAGCTGCTGACAACCGACATGTCCCGTCTCTAGGAAAATGCGAAATACTGAAAATGCTAAATCATTTCCTCACAAACCAGACAGAGACTGTATTAGGGCTAATGGTTGGGTCTTTATTACTGACTGTGAAACCTGACTAAAAGAATCCTTTCACCTGCATTGTGTCAAAATGCATTTTCTGGTCTCTTCAAAGCCGTGCTACTTCTGAACGGCCCCCATTGCAAAAAACATGCACATACAGTAATGCAAGAGCTGTTCTATATATCACAGAGAGATAACTGGAGAAACTAACCAGTAAAACCATTTTGAGGGTTTTTTATATGAGTCGGGCGGGCAGTTCCTGAACTGAATGCTTTAGATTTCAGGACATCTTGTCCTACTTGCTGAATCTTCTGAAAAGTTGTAGACGTTTTTCTTTTCTTTATTTCTTATAAAGAGCTGCAATTCGACAGCTGAGGGCCCGACTTTACTTTGGGCTTTATACTACAGGGATTCCCATATTGTTGCACTGCAATTTTCAAAGTAGTTAAAGAAATTGTGAGGAAAAGTCTGATGTAAGCTTGTGCGCTAACTAAAAATTTGAATGTAGTCACTAGCTATGTTTTCATCACGTTGTTTTTATGCTCGCTTGAGTTGATACAAAACGTTGGCGAAGCAAACGCATTTGCCGTCTGAGGTGACTTATCGTCTGTTTCCGTGAATGATGGCCATTCATCTTGTTTTATTCACCGTTGGATATTGGTTTACCAATACCACCATCACCTCTCACATTTCTTTTTCTTATTTGCAAACGTAAAAAAAAATGCCTCACATTTCGATGGATAAGCAGCTATTAGCTCCTTCCTGACATGTGGTTGATGCTTTGGCTCACATGATTTTAAATCACTAGACATAAATGTATTACCCTTCTTTGGCTGCTTTTAGCTGTATATTTTCCCTTTACAATGCTTAACAGACCCCTTAATTTATCACATTCTGAAATACAATATTTTTAAGAATAATATTTTGGGATTATTATTTCCTCAGACTCGTTTACTTTAACTCTCATTGGAAAATGTATTTTCCTCAATGTTAAAACAAGCCAAAATGCTAGTTAGCATCAACGCATAGCCTGCACAGAACCTTTCAATGGGTCAAAACATTTCTGCGATCTTTCCTTAAATTCACCAAAAACATTATCTGAAAGCCAGGAATATTGTGCTGCGTTTTCCATTTTCTGCGAGGCGTTCTTGGTGTGCAATAATCAAAGCCCACAGCGTCTGGCAGCGCGGGAGTTTCTCAGGTAGCGATTTTTCTTTATTTCTGGCATGGGACACTCTTCAATAAAAAGGTGGCGCCAGTCTTGGCTGTTACCGAGTGCTATCGATGTGACAACATTTACGTGGAGTGTGACAAAGAGAGAGAGGGTGAGAGAGAAAGAGCAGAAGTGAGAAAAGGATATGTCTGTGGCACCTTTGAGGTATTGACAGAGCAGCTAGGCCAGGCGTCAAGTAGAATCCCACCAAGCAAGACTTTCTCTCTCTCTCTCTCTCTCTCTCTCTCGCTCTGCTTTGTGTTCAGTGAAAATCAATGAAACTGAGGAACACATAGCCAAAGAGCCAGGTGCAACTTACATTGACTTTCTATTGAAAGGATAAGAGGGGTAAAATGAATGTCACAGTGGGCCTGGCACATGTTAGAGAAAACCAAGGCCACAGATTCTTGTTGCCATGCAAGCTCGATTTAACAAATCGTATTGGCAGGAACATCAAGAAAAGCCATTAATTAATTACACTAAGTTATTCGCATTACAACATAATAACAACAACAAATATTAGGAGTAGCAGTAATAATAATAAATGAATGTAATAAATATAATAATGCTATTCAAACTACTGTTGCAAAGATATAAAGGTTTATTTTGATCTCATTTTCTCTCCATAACCGGATTTAATGTACAACAGTATAAGCTTATAATAATGATTTCTAAAAAAAAATTCTTATTTGTATTTTAGTTGCTGAAATGTTCATGAGAAATGTTAATTTGACGCTCAACTGTTCAATGTAACGATAAGTGCGTAGGTTAACTTGCATCTGTATGTTTCAAAGAGAGATGGCGATAGAGAGGAAAATTCACAGATTGTAGCTTTAAAAAGGAAAACACAGCTTAGTTTCTCTTTCAATGTACTCACAATTTTTATCATTTAAAAATGATAAAGAAACAAATAAACAATTTAATATATATATCCTATGTCCTTCTTAATGGCAAAAGCATTTCTGCATGCGTGTTTACAAAAGGATTCGTCAAGCATTTGATTAACCTGCATTGCTGTATTTGTGTAATGTGCTTCCTCTGCCTTACGCATAAATTAGTGCAATGTCCGGAAAGTCAGAGCCAATAAAAGTGTTTACGATGATGCACTGTCAGACATGCTCTTTCGGTATTGTAGGTTTATGTACGTCTTAAACCGTTCTGTTAAATCCACTCATGATCAATAAAATCCATATGGAAACCCTTGTAAAACAGAAACATTCCCATAATGTCTTGGCAAAATTGCAAAAGCTCATTTGTGCCGAACAGCCATCTCAATAATTACAGCTGGCTTTGCTTTAGTGCATCAAGACAAAAGAGGTCACTCCATCCATCCTTTTTCTCAGAGAGCCGAGTTTGTGTTTCAAAGTGAAGTACAGCTCTCCTGTTTGTATGTGCTTCAAAACACAGTAACTGAAACAACAAGGGCTAAAATATATTTTTAGGTAAACATTCAGGAGCACATTTGGTGCCCTGGCATTCTGGTCCTTCAACTTGTCTGTTTCCATGTAAAATCGTATAATATTTAAGGTCTGCATCAAAGTATAACGCGTGAGTGATTTCACATGCCTGGAAAGATACAGTGATAAGGACTCTATATAAAGACTAGGGCTGTATCTATCCCTCATCTCTTCAAATATTAATTCCCTGGCAACATCATTATCTTGACCGCTCAACAAAGCGTTTAAGAGACCCGTAACGGCAGCTACGAACAGGAAGATGAATGCATATTTTAAATTCAAACACACTTAAGGTTCAGTCGCATGCGTGTTGTGTTCCAAAGCGTTGCCGACCTGGAAAAAGAAGATGGAGAAAGTGAGAAAGCACGAAGTAGGATGCAGGGCACGAGGGCGGGCGCAAATGTCCAGAGAGAATTTTTCCACTTTTGAAGTGGAAATCCAAACGAGTTTAACGGTCTACATTTCCGCTTTGCTGGTACTATTTAGGGCACTGGCATTCCACCAGGCTACCCTGAGACCCATGAATATTGCATCAGTCCACAGTTTACAGTAATTCCTCAAATATCTCTTTCCGCAGATGGCCCAATGAGCTCGCCAGTGAGCACTGTGCTGACCCCGAGGGGAGCATTTTAAGAGACTGGGACACTTCCACTTAACAGCTATTCAAACCTGAGGCTTTTCATTCAACAGAGATGTTAAACTAGGATAGCTGGTGCTACTGATATAGTGACCTTTTGTGATACAACAAAATGACGTAATGTAGTTGATGTGCATGAAATGTGTTGTTGTGCGGGGTGACCATCAGGGAACCATCTATCAGGGGTCAGCAGTTGTTACTGGACAGTGATGAATTTCCACAAGCTTCAAGTCAAGGGAGTCAAAATGAGCAATACATCAACGTCGGTCGCAGAAGGGGCTGTCCAGCACAATAGCTCCTCCCTCTGGAGTCACGTTACATTACTGCAACCGCAGAACCAAAACGGCCCCTGGGCAGAGACTTGAGGGACGCCAAAGTTTTCTGATAATGCCAAGTCTAATTATGTACTCGCTTTCAGAAACACATACAGTGTTAGTAAATCCAGTATCACTGCATTAACAGTAAGCAGCAAGTCAGGAATTTTGGATTAGCATTAGCATGGAACAAATGAACGTATTGTGCTTAAGATAATTATAACACACCATTGGTCTCATATTAATTCAGGGCTATGCTTAGCCTTGGGCTCTTAATATCCTTAAGTCCAATCACACACATGCTCGAGTGTGTTTGTAGCTTCCATAAAGACATAGCAGGAGTACACATTGCGTATCAAGGCATGTGAATGAACATTTTGTTAATTGTAAATCCGCTCTGTCCTAATTCGCTGTAATTCTGCGGGTTACGCACTATAAAAATATGTCCCTGTAGCTCAGCTGATTAAGCAGATCATGAGTTTGAATCCCACAAAGCAGTACTCATAAAGCAGAGTATAGCGAAGTCATTTAAAAAATACTTGACAGGTAAAAGAATACATAATATACAGTTACTTAATGTATTTGTATATAAAATATACCAGATATTATTCCATAAGTAAAATTATGAATACACTTTAAAAACAGTTAGTAGTTGATATAAAAAAAATAAAATTTCCCACAAATTTGATATTTTACTTTGTTTCTGGTGTTTATCTATTGTTTTTTACAGGTATTTTTTTAAAGATATTGTTAAAATAAGATAAAAAAAGACCTTAAAAAAACATTGGGCCTCAGACCATAAACTGATGCACCTTATAAACGTCAACAGTAACGTCCAAGTAACATCATACCCATGTTTTGTTCTAATTCACCATTATAAAATGTATGAATAAATTTGGAATTTAAGAGTGAAACAGTAGTCATTCTGAAAATGACTTTGTCAGGTTCTGATACTGAAACTGTTGGTTTATAGTTACTATGGCAATCTGTCGGTGATGCTAGTTACCGCGGTACGTGTTTTAAGGAACTCCCATGACAATAAAATTGTGGTGTGAAAAAACGCAGGCGTGGTGTCGCTAATTTGATTTGAGCATCAGGAGCAGAGAATCGTGAGCGATAAGTCTCGTCCAGCCTGCCACGCCGTGCTTTAGAAAAGAAATCTCCTCGGGACCGATACAGACTTAACCATACACAAATGCATAATTGGGCTGTGGCATTTGCATTTGAATTGTGCCTTTTGAAAATGAGAAACCGAAAGACACAACGGAGAGAGAGCGAGGGAGCTTTGTGCTCTGATTAAAACAGACCGATGTGCGGTATTAAGGTAAGAATGAAGAAGGAACCTGACAGAGGCTAATGACCTGTCCTGCAATGAAATCCTCCACCGCAGGGAGGAACATCCATCTCTTCCTGTCACTCTGACGGCCCACGCCAGACCGCCAGAACGATTACCAGCAAAAACAATGCCGTGTTACATTTATTTGGGAAATACAACAAACTGGCTCCCCTCAGAGTAAAATGCACTCGGATGGCTCAATTTCCCTGGTCCCGGCGACAGGAAGTATCCCAGAATGCAGAGCGAGGCAGCTGCTGAAGGTTTCATCGCAGACTGCGTCCTGCCGTTGGTCACCTGTCCTGTCACATTCGTTCACTCTTTCCATTAATCAAAGCGTACACACCCCGCTGTCTGTGCAATTCTTGTCACTTAGCCCAAGATAATGGTGTCATGAATAACCCACGATTGGTTTATCCTGCCGTTTGGCTCCTCCTTCGCGCTCTCGCTCTCTCTGAACCTTCGCACTACGTCTCTCAGCAGACATTGACAAACGTCCTGCCACCTTTCCCTTTCAGAGCGAAACCGGCAGGAAATGATGGAGCGAGTGAAAGAGCGGGCGGGAGAAAAAGATAGCGAGAAAGTTGAGTCGAAGTGAAGACGCCTGTCAGGGTTGAAAAGTTGAGAAAAATAAACACCAGTAACCAGGTGACATGAGGACAACCATGCCAGATGATCAAAAGCAAAAGAGCCACCAGCTCAAGGACACGACTACCTCACATGGGAATACAGGACCCACAAGCCCCCCTCTCTCTCTCACCTGGTGAAACAAGCTCTTTAAAAATCAATCTTCGCCTTCTCTTTGTCTCTACACCTGAGGGATGCTGTCCCTTTGCTCCCTGCACACTCGACGAAGTCAAAAAGAGCCGCTTTAATAGATTTCCAAAACACGTTTCAGATGACAATAGCCCCAGCTGTGGTGAAAGCGCAGGTACACAATACACAACTCGACGACTGATAGAGCCCCATTCACCGGTTTGACAAACTGATTATCTCTCCGGGGCTTAAGCGTCGATCGATTAGCGGCTTAAAAAAGAAGGAGAGGAAAGAAAGAGTAAGAGAGAGGGATACTTTCCATTGCCTTAAGATCCCGAATCGTGTTTAATTTTAGATGAAGAGACGCTTTCTCTAAAGATTAAACACAGTTGACATAACCAGATTACATAAATCATGTAACTGCGCAGAGAGAGCGCCGCATGAATATAAAGACGGAAGAGTTGGTGGAAACGAATGTGAAGTGAAATATTTCAATCATTCAAATGGTCTATATGAGACCATGGTGTTTTTTGTGGAGATGACCTATCAAGTGGGTGGGCTAGACGAGTCATGAGTCCATTATTTGGAGCTGGCCTGGTGCTCTGTGCCACTTTCTGCCTGGCAGATGCACACAATAGACCAGAGCGGATGCCAAGGCAGCTTGTTAGCCCCTGGTCACAAACCCCGAATGGGCCTGAAATGGACTCTGGATTAAGAGGTTAAGAGGTGTACCTTGCCCAGACGCCTTTTTAAACCAAGCCAAGAACGAGGAACTCTGACTTTATCACAAGGACCGGGGCATATGCAAACCGCACAAAGAATTTCCGAATATTAAAGACAGAAAGTCGCAAATAGATATTTACAAACAAACCTGTATATCGTCGCTATCATCATGAAACCTCGTATGTCCAGGAAATGGAAAAAAACACTGTACTTTTTAAATGATTAAATAATGTGTTGTCAACGTTGACAAGCACTTTTTAAAATAGTATATTGGTTAGATGTTTGTAAAACCCATTTACAAACATAAAGAAGGACTAATAATAATGATCACAAAATATGGAGATGCAATGCTTCAGAAGGATAGCGGCGATATTCCTCTTTTCTGTATTTTATACTGAAATGAGCTAGACATCGCAAATGTGCATATTACAATATCGATTTTTAATAATTTTTTTATTTGATGTGTAGCCAGTGTGAAACATGTATGCTGGTTATCTAACTTTACGTTTTAATATATTTACTAGTATTTTAATTGATTTAGCCAACTTAAAATATGATGGTATTGTATGCTGATGTCTTCAATTGTGTGCAGCCTTATGACTTTTAGATGGACAGACATAAAGAAAACACAGTCACACACATTTGGTGTTTCATTCATATAAAAAGACCCGATGCATGATACAAATGAACTGAGTTAGGCCGTCAGTCAGGCAGTTTTACTGTCTAAGTGAACAAATTGTTAAAAATCTAAAGTATGAGACAAGGACGATACAGTAACAAAAAACTGGACCCCAATAAAGGATCTAAAGAGTAATAAATAGAATGAATAGAAAATGATGGATTAAATTGAAAAGCTGTTTAATAGATTAATATCTTAAAGATCTCTTTAAAAAAGGATATTGACTGTCTCACCAAACAGTCCCTTGTGATGGCGGTCTGCAGAAATACATCCATCTGTAATCACCCCATTTCTCTCTTTGCTTTGAGTGACCTTTTATGAAATCAATATTCCCTTCCGCATAGACCTATAAATGTCCCCTATAACAGGAACACAAAGAACGGTGACTTTGGCCTACAATATTTATTTCCCGGCATTAGCTTAATTAATTTCTAAAGCCATTCACAGATCAAATGGGCCTGCGGTATTAAAATAAAACACCCACTCTCACTTGCATAGACATGGACCTCCGAGGACTAAACCTCTACTTGTTCGGGGCCAGTTAAGTCCCATCCGACGGCTAAAATGAGGCTTGGGACTCTCTTCCGGCCTCAAGATTCTCAATTAAAATCCTGCCGTGGCATTGAGGACGGATAGACCAAACTCAATTCAACTAGAAGTTATGGATGGAGGTCACTGAAGTAGAAAGAAAAACTGTGAAAAGCAAGAGTTCTGTTTTTGAAGTTCGTATACATGTGTTATATATGGATATAATACAAATGATGAACGATCTGCATTTGTACGTGTTTTTATAGCAACTAAGTTTTAAAACATAAGGCACCACATCATTTTTCTTACCTTATTCGCTGTAAAGCTGCGAGCAGATTTAACCTTGTAAACAACCATCTTTCACTCAGGAAACGAAACCTAATAGAAACTCGCCTGCCGTTCACAGATTCTTCCGTTTATATACAACAAAATCAGATATGCAAACAGCGGCAGGAACCAGACAGGAAGATGTCAAATAACAGTGCGTAATGTTTACCCCGCATTCACACCGATATCACAAAGCTGGAACACCAATGAAATCTTTTCGAGAAATCACACGATCTAAATATATTGTTCAAGACCCTTAAAGCTGGGAATGAGAAGGGTTGGAACGAAAAATGTTGAGATTGAATGCACCAGAGAGTTACGGCGAAATGTGTGCGAGAGCTGAAGAGAAAAGAAAAACGATGGAAAGGGGAAGTCGAGATGTCATCCCATTCAAACTCGGAAACAATTATTCCCCTCTCCGCAGTCACAATAACTCTCGGCGGACCTCCACTCAAAGTGCGGGGGAATTGAAGGAGCGGCTTTATGAAATCCACTGGAGGCAGATGCTGAAAATATTCATGTATGGACTGCTTTCACCGCGAGCCTCCAGAGAGTGGGCACAGGCCTCTCTGTGGGCCTCTGAGATGCGGAGGGGTCCCTTAACCTCAGAACGCAACACTTATGGTGGGACTGATCAACGACACGAGGGTTTTAAGGACACAACACTATATTCAAACATGATCAGTTGAATTCAGATGGGAGCCTGGAGCATATGCACTGCATGTGTTAAAACTTACAATTGTTCTTGTGTCTCTTTAAAAGTCAATGTAAAATCAACACTGACCTCATTTACTTTCACGGTGCATATTTCCGGTCTTATTGTACATGAGACATGGTACTTCTCATTCTGACTGATCAAACTGATAAAAGAATATAATAATAATAATAATAATAATAATGATGATAATAAAAAGAATACACAATAATACCAACACTAATAATAACAATATTAATACAAGTATTATTATTCATTTAAATAATAATATTTCTTATTGTTGCGGCTGTTATTATACATAACAAAACAAACACATAATTATACTATTATTATTATTATTCCTTGTTTTTTATACTTTAAATGGCTTCTTAGTTAGAATCGCTTCTTTGTTTTCTCAATTTTGTAAGTACTGGGATGAAAACCTCTGCTAAATGTCTAAATGTTTCTTACTAAGGCTTATTCCAAGGTAACTCCCCTTTTTCTAAATCCATTTAATTTCATATCACATTTTGTCACAATGACTATCCAGGTTCTCTCAGAAACATCACAAAATAGAGGTTAAATGGTTTAAAAATAGCACTTCAAGGGCCTTTACACATGATTCATGTCACATTCTTCAATGCACCGATGCACTGAAATAAAGTCAAGCATCAAGACTGTAAATTGCTGTTTGCTACTGACCTTTCAAAGACCAGCCAATGATTTGCCAAACAATTTTGAATTTGTTTCGCATATGATTACAGTCGGAGAACACCTTCATATATAGTGCAAATAATAGTAATAGTAAATAGAAAGATCCATCTTTTCATGATGCTTTAGAGGTTGACACATAGAAAAAGGTCATTTATTGAGAGAGAAGAGGGACTTAAAGAAGTGAGATGCACCCTACATGTTAGTGAAGAAAAGAGAACAGAGAGATCCGGTGTGGGGAGAAGCAAAGCCAAGGAAAGGGTCACCACAGGGTTCCCGGGAGCCATGAGCTCGCCGGGTGATTTATGGGCCTGTTGGGCTTCCGTAGGCAAGGCTTGTTTTCCCAAAGGCACAAGTACCAGAGCTGAAATTACACTTCCTCCTGAACCTTCTTCCATTTCTTCTCAAACCTTCATTCGACGAATGAACACCGGGGAAGGCAGAATTATTCTTCAACCTTAGTTCATTTTCGCCCTCTACGTCCACACTCTTGCTTTCCCTTCAGCTGAACAATGAGAAAAAAACCTCACCTCTCATTCTCTCAATCTGTTCTCACTCTCACTCAATCTGAAGACAGTGCTCTTTCCCATAGAGCACATACTGACCTCGCTAGCCTTCCAGTTTAATTGAAAGACCTGTATAGCTGCCATTCACACCATCTCTCCTGTAACCCTCCAGCAATACCAGCAGCACCCTTCTGCCTCATAAAGCCAAAGATGTTTTTTGTATTTGTTAGGATTAGATTTTTCATTTGTCGAGTCTTATTTTTCCCCCGGTGGATCGATAAGGAACAAATCTTACCTCAGAGACCCTTAATCCATATGTTTGATTTGCAAGGTATAATATCTTGTCATGTCATACAAAAAATACAGTGAAACATACCGGTCTGTTTAAAAATGCGGTCAGAGCTGCGGTTCTTAAAATCTACATTTCTCTGTGTTTAGTGACAAACTTCAGAATATGTTAAGCAAGCGGTAATGTTCAGGCAGCCGGTTGTTATTGCAGAAATAACAAATAAGAAATCACTTATTTCGCGAGTACAGCCGGCTGCTTGTTAATGATCCCGCTTATTACACAGCTAATTGTCACATGAGAAAAAAATTTACTTATTAATTTGAAATACTGTATTTACATTAGCTCATTTTTACCAAATGCAGACCTTTCGATGGGAAAAGCCATATACTTTCGGTTTTAAGGTAAGAAACGACCTTCAATGTCACGAAAAGGCATTTTAGTTTAATCATTTGTAAATATAATGTCATATATGTTATTAAAATATGTATTGTCAAAAAAAAACCGGTCAAAATGATTTGGTGCACCCGGGTTACTGTGTCTTATTCGTTTTGAGAGGTTGTTATCTGGGAATAACAAACCTGCGAATGTCACGACTGGCCAATCAGAATCAAGCATTCCAACGAGCCGTGTAATAACTACATATACAGTTATTAAACAGAAAGAGGGAAAGTGCTCTATAGTAGTATAGTATATAGTTAATAGTTAATATAGTATTATTAAAATAACAACTGGTGCATCTTTGCTCTTGGTTTAAACATTTAACAATCATAAAACTATTTGTTTATGAATATCTTTGGTCATATCATTATTATTACATTTCCCTCAGACTTTCAATCTAAGTTCACTTCATACATGAACGATTTTTATTAAAGTTCAACCAAAAATTTTAAATAAATCTGTCATTACTCTCATATCATTCCAAACCTGTGTGACTTTCTTTCTTCTGCAGAACACAAAAGGATACATTTTAAAGAACTTTGTTAAGCAAACAACATTGTCCCCGTTGACGTCCATTGTATAGACAAAACTGAGCTCAGATAGCACATAAAGATCTGGAAAACATCTGCTGTGTAAAAATATCTGAAATATCCATCTTAGAAAAGGCACTTTAACATAAATTCTAATAAACGTCAAACGATGTCTTGCAGATGTAAAGCAGACATATATATAGACGTCTCTCAGATGTATGTGTGCTATCAGGGAGACGCTGGTCAATATATCCCTAAAGATTAGTATACAGGTTTTGAACCGCATGAGAGTGAATAAATGATGACTGAATTTTTATAGCATACCGTTAAGAGAAGATATTTCCTGTGAAAAATGTCCTAATGCTATTAGCTAACAGTCAATGCCACATTGCTTTAAGCTCTGCTTAATACATTTAACACACTCAATTCCCCCCAGCAGAATTCTGCATTTTTTTCCACAAAACCAACTGAAAACGAGGACAAAAAGTGCAGATTCCGTGTGTGGGCTCACCGCATTTACCGCAGCTAGCATAACACACCCGCAGTGCCAATGGACCTCTGCTGTGTGGAGTTTAGCTGGAACTGTCTTCACTCCGTCAAAGTAGTGTAGCAAGACCCCACAGACCCCATGTTGCCTTCCATACTGCCTTTGATCGGCATCGCCATCCGTTCGACGCCAATTACACACACTTTTTCCATTCCATTTGCATACATTAGCAAACCGTGCTCATATTTACCAACCCTGCCGGCCAGCTCCGGGGGCGTTGCCTCCTGTCGGACGCAGGGTCATTTAATGCTTGTTTTACACTTATTTACTATTGCGACACACTCCCATTAAAGAGAGGGGGTAAAGTAGCGTTTGAAATAAACCTGCCTGCTTTTATGGGATGTCTTTGTGTAGCAAATGATGCGTCTTCTTTCTTGAATACAGGCTGCTGTTTAACGCAGGTAATTAGACCGAAGTTAGATTAAACCACACAATGGAGCAGAACAGAGAGAAGTGCAATAGGTTTGCCTTCGCCGCGTCCACTGTTTTACCATACTGACAGGAATCAATGGATATTCATGTACTGCACTTCACAGCAGATAAAGGGAGAACAAGAAAAAGTAAAGGGAAGGGAATGAAGAGAGAACGGAAACAAGAGAAGGGCAAGCCAAGGAGCTGGTGCCATTCAAACCCAGAAGACACGTTGAGCCTTGTTGCACGCATGAAATGCAGGTTCGAGTCCAGCAAAGCACAGCACGCAAACATGTTTTTCAAGTTTCTGTGTGTATGTCACTGGGCGGGCAGGCATGGGTGAGGATGAGGAGGTCCCGCGCTGAGCTCTGGTGGAGAGCAGTTGTCGAGAGCCAGGATCAGGCAGCACAATGCGGGATTTACAGTGGAACAGAGCTCACAAAGCTCAGAGCTCACGGGAGTCATCCTCCACCCCAGGGCTGCTTTACACTTAATGTAACTCACTTTCCATTCAAACAGACAGACTAATCCAGTTCCAAGCGTAAACCTGTTAACACCAACAAACAAATGCACGCGCGCACACACACTAAAAGCATCTCGCCGTCCCATCGCACTCCAAGCTCAAGGGCCAAGGGAATCAGATGCCAGAAATGAAAATTCAAGGCAAAAACTTTGTCTTTACCAAGGCACTATAAAGTGCTGATGCCATGCTTTGTGCTTTTCGTTGGCTTTGAAAAAACACAAAACATTTGCAGCACATTTGCATGAAGACTGTGTCACTTGTCGCATCACCAACAGTTGCTTTTGCTCCAATTCTTGTTAAACAGAAAGTTTACTTTTGAAGTGCTTTTAACGCAGCTGTACAGAAAACAGTGTGAAACAGACAACAAATGAAGATAAGAGTAATAGCAATAATAACTTTCTAAATGACTAAAATAATAAGCTTTCCTATAGCTCAGTGGTTAGAGCATGGCACTAGCAATGCCAAGGTCGTGGGTAACAAACGTATAGTATAATGCAATGTAAGTCACTTTGGATAAAAGCCTCTGCAAAATGCATAAATGTACATGTTATAATAATCAACACGGTAAAAACAGAATTTTTCTGGCAGGTTTTCTTGTAAATGAGCTCTTTTACATTTTCTGACCGTATTTTATTAAAATACATGAATATATCTAAAAAAACGGTACAATTCTGTAAAGTTTTTAACTTTAAAAAAATTGATATAAAAAACGAAGATACCATTCCAAATGTCAATTTAATCAACATTTCTAGATGTATTGTGGTCATTCCAGTTCAGTGAGTGACATAAAGTCATCCAATACCAATGTCAATGACTGACAGCATGACAAGACTGTGATAAAGATCAAGATTATCAGATAAAAAATATTATCACACAATAATTCCTAAATATTGTAATATCTCTGCAGCTGTACGTATTTAGTTCCCATATTAGTCCCATTTATGGTACCAGCCAATGCCAACATGCTACAGCTTTGAACTCTTGCACAGAATCCACAAAGTGGATCCTAAACTGACACGTTTCCTCAGAAGGGCTGTGTGCTCGGATATGATGTACAGTAGTTGTGAAGGCACCTCTCTCTCTTGTGCTAAAGCTGATATAAATGCAGAATAACCAATGCCGGGCGCTCTGATTAGATCATTTATACTTCCAGCTGCTCCGCGTGCCGATCAATAGCGCCGGTATTCGGCAAGAGAGATTGAACAATAATTTCCCCTTGGATTTTCAATTATAGACTGCTAAACATCTGCAATAAAGCAGCCGGTTCGGGGCGGGGTGCGATCCATCACGGGACACTCACAGGAGAGATGGAAGACGGAGATAATACCGGCACCAGAACCCGTCACGAAGAGCAATGCCCCTTCAGCCCGCCTGCAACCAATGCATGTCTGTGTCAATATAAAATACTCTGCTTCTGCTCACTCTCAATCCGCTTGGTCTGTCCATCTTATTTTGTAGCATCAGGCCGTAGATGTCATTCCGAATCTTGTGTGTTCCTATGCATTAAACATCCCCCCTCTTTCACTCGGAGGACTCTTTACCCGTTTAGTAAACTCCAGCGCGTCACGGCTCGTCCACAGACATATTAAACACGCTCGGAGTTAATAAGTCTGCAGAATGTGTGTTCTGTGAGAAAAGTAATCAGCCTGCCATCTACACAGTGGGCTTCAGCTGTGTTTTTTGTGCGAAACTGACAGTGCGTGCCTTGGAGTTCTTTCCCCTGCTTGGTTTTTTGTTTCTCACGACCTGGTTTTAAATGCGGTGGCCATTTTGTGTGCCATGTAATGCGGGGCTTGTCATTAAGCATTGTCATGTGGTTATCCTTCGGAGAGGTAAATTTGGCTAAAAAAGGCTACGACAATTCTCTTTAGCAATTCTCTTTTATTTTTTTGTCTAGATGTTTAAGTGAACATGACTTTTCTTTTGACGGATCATCGGGAAGACGCTTGAGTTATTGTGTGTTTGATGATAGCTTCATCCAAACAGTGAAAAGCTCTCAGATCAACTCTGGAGTTGAAGTTCATGTGTTTTTTATCCTTATACAGAGCAGACGCAGACAAATCCTCGACCATCACTCGTGTAGTGTGTTAAGCTGTGCACTTCATTCAGATTACATCACATGATTCTGCATCCACATCTAGATATATGGACTCAATGTGCTGCGCCATTTATTATTGCCACACAAACGCAATTCATAAAATCACGACCTCTGTCTAATGCACCTATTCTTCTAATTATTAACACAGACCGATATTTCGTAGCACAGGTTGTCCGGTCGGGCAAGTAAAATTCCCTCTCACTTGCCCTACAAAGCATTCGTCGAGCCCTGCAATGAAGGGGTTAGGAGATGATGCTGCGGCTACGTGCCCCTGATAATGACACAGTTATTGTTTTCAGCATTCACGACAGCAGACACGATTTGTGCACACATGCAATACAAAGCTTTAAATGATTCATGAATGCCTTTTGTAAAACTGTGTCGTGTGAGAGAGATTTCATGCTATCATTTTGATTTGTTCATGAATTAGTTCGATTTTACTAGTCGCTCATGAACTCTTATGCACGTGCCAAGGACAGCTGGGGGTTTTAATGAATAATGAATGAAATTTTGTTCCATTTTTAACACAAATGGGTTTAATATGACATCAGAGGACGCGAATATCACATAGGACACATTTTTAAGGCGCTTTTGTGGCCTTTATAAAGTTTCAGTCACAATTTGCTTTCAGAACATTAAAATGCAAGTACATTTTTATATTTGGATGAACTGGTCCCATAAAGACCAACTCAGGGGCCTTTTAATGCGCAACAATGCAATAAAGTAATGTTCACTTAAAGGGGTGGGGTATAGTGAGAGGCCCTTTCTAAATAGCCAATACTGTTTAGTTTACCAGATGATGTCATAATAATCTTTGCTCCATATTGGCAGAAATAATGCTTATGTTATTTGGAGCACACTTGTTTATAGATATTCTTATGGCTATAAGATTCAGACTACAAAATGTTTTTGAAATGGATGACTAGAGCTGAATAATAAAGAAAGATCAGACAATAAAAATAAATATGAACTCTTTCAATAGTGTTTCAAAAGCATTTCTGTCTCAGACCTTATGGCTGATAACATTGTACAAATTTGGGACCTTTTAAAGGTCCAGTGTATGTAATTTAGTGCATCTAGTGGTGAGGTTGCGAATTGCAACCAATGGTTCACTCCACCCCTCCCTTTCAAAGCACTACAGTGGCTGACAAAGGGCTAAGATGTCGTCATGTTTTCACTTCTTTTCCGAAGGAGCTAATGTATTAAAGACACGTACTTTCCAGAGCAGTTTTCTGTTGTATGTATATAGAAATAACACATTCTAAGGTAATTAAAACATAACACTTCATTATGTAAGGTCTTTACCCCTCTGTACACATAGTTATGTGTATTAAATAGCATTTTTGTCAATAGATCCTCAAAAAAATACAAATTATACCTTTAAATCACAACATAATATCCAAAGATACATTTTAGGTATTTTGGAGTTTTTTTTATTAGTTTACTATTCTACAATGTCAAATAAATAAACAAAAATAATATACTGTACATATAGTTTTATATATCAATGAGACATTGGATAAGGGGCTGTGCTATATGAGATTTAAATTTGTCAGTAGTTTATCTAGAAGTCATACAGAATTCAGTGCTTCCTCTTCCAGTTGTTTGGTCGAGTTGAAACCGAGTGTGATCAGGGCGCAGAAAATCCTAATTCCTTCATGGATTTGCCGGGGTGAGATTACATTAATTTGATCCACATGTTCAAGTGCTACTGTGCGCTTGAGAGATAATCCCAAATCCTAGGAAGCACAAATGGGTCATTAACAGACCCCAACATCTGCTAAATGAAACTCTGAGCTACTTGAAAAAAAATGCCTGCTGTGTGCGCACGATAAACGCACGCAATACAAGACGACGCGTGTTAGCATTAGCCTAGCGTCTTCACGTGTAAGCACAAGTAGGAAAATGACTAAATGCTGCCCGAGCGAACGTTTGTGTGTCCGTGTTTATGTGCGTTCAGGTGTGGTCGGTCCCAAACACACCCACACCCATTTATTTTCATCTCTCTGGCATCTCCCTCGAGTCAGGCCCATTTGAGGCACATTGATTAATTAAAGGTGAGTGATTTCTCATCTTTAAGAGCTTTAATTACACCGGGGAGATCGCGCAAGGACAGGTAGGTCGCAGCCACATCGCTGCACTTTATCACGCCGCCTTGGGGCCGATGTCAAACCCCCCTCCAGCCTGCGCTCAGCCCGCGTAACTCGCCTGCCAACGTCTTCCGACAAACATGCTGTTTATCGCAAGGACACACACTATTCATCTGCAGTTTAAGCTACATTGGTTACAGTCTCCCTGCTCCTTTAAGAGGTCATCAAGGGACCGTTTTAATAGCGATGATTCTGAGCAACGTCAAGAATGCCATCGTTTCTTAAAGCCACCCATATATTTGCTTAAATAAAGAAGTTTAAATATGTGCGATAAACAAAGTGTCTGTTCTCAGCAAGACAACTATAAATAAACACATATATATAAATACCTAAAGATGAATAACTTCAATTATGTCAGGATCCACACAATTAACAATAAAGTTATGTTTATTTTAAACTTTTATTTTAAAAGTTTGTCCTTTAAGTTTGAATAGATTTTCAAAATCTATGTAGCGTGTTTTTACCCTTTTTTGGGGTTTTTATTTTGTTATTTTTTCCCTTGTAAAGCTGCTTTGGAACAATGCAAATTGTGAAAAGCGCTCTATAAATAAAATTGAATTGAATTGAATTTTGATTGTGCTGTCTAGTGTTCATTAGTCAGAATAATAATGTAATAATAGTTGTTGTTATTATTATTATTATTATAGCGATAATAATTAGATATAACATATGCTATCAAATATATTTTATCAAACTGATTAAGAACTAAACTTAACAATAATATAGATTTTATAGTGTTCATTATTAATGATAATAATAATAAGAAGAAGAAGTAGAAGAAGAAAAAGAAAAATATCATATAAAATAGCTATTTAAAAATGTTATCGAAACGAATTGAAACGACAACAATAAATTCAAAGAATTAAACAGGTTTTAATGGGCGGTTTTCAAATCAAATAATACAAATCTAAATGGAATAAAATAAATAAATAAAATACAACAAATATGCATCTTTAGCGACACAGTACATAACAATACGATGATACCCTTCAAACACAGATCTGTTTGTGGGCACTTCTGTACTTCTCTATAAAAGAGAGAAGAATAACAAGAGAGAGAGAGAGATATGGAGTTGATAATGAAGTGGCTGTGTTGTGCGGAGGTGAGTGGATTCAGATAGCTCCGGCTTGTTCCGGGTTCCCAGCTGTCAGTTGCCACGGTGACGAGACCACCAGGCCGCTCTTGCTGACAGTGACACCACGGGCCACCGAAGGGCCAGCTGGGCTTGTGTCTGTCTGACAGGAGCTCTGCTTCCCTGACAGCACCCTGACAGCCTGCTCTCTCTTTCATCCATACTCTCTGTCTCTCTCATTCCTACTGTCTCTCTCTCCTTCACTCTGCTCGGAGGCATGATACAGCGTTTTTAATGTGCTCGCACCTCTATTTTTAATGGTAAGAGTAGAGTCTCTCTCTCTCTCTCCTCCGTGGTTCACTCACTTTTCCCTTCGCACACAAACATACAAACGCGTCAAACCGAGTTGTCAAGAGTTGGGCGACTCTCCCACGAGACAGAGTCAGACTTCTCCTAATGACTGCTAATGTTTGCTTTCCGCAGTTTAACTCGGGCTGAGTTCAACTCATTTGAAGGTAAAAGGGGGAAGCTCGGAAATAGAAAACAAATTCAGAAAAATAAATTACTAAAATTATATACCTGGCATGAAGAGTTACATTTTGTCTGAACATCCACATGTTTGTATCTCGCAAAATCTGTCAAGAACATGTGACATGTAAAATGAACACTGGTTAGACTTTAAAAAATAGACTTTAGGAAATATTTTATTTCATAAGTATAACGAATTATCTTCTGTCATAAAAGGCTTCATGAGTTAAGACAAAAAAAGACGCAGTCACCTAACAAAAATAGAAACTATATCATCATTTTCTGCTGATATTCCTCCCTGACTCATTAACACAGATCAGAAAAAGCACACAGGGCAGGGCCACGCGTTCATGCCCCACCGATCCGGGACGTTTTTAGGTTAAATAGGATTTTACATCAAAGACTCCCGGCAGGCTGAGAAAATCCCAGCGCTGGCCTTCTCTTCATCAATCACCTCCTTCAAAGGCCGGAATAACAACACCTGTCGATACAATATTTAGTTTGGTGATCACAAGTCCCTAATTTATTTACATCCATAATATATTTACTTTCTCATCTGACAGCGTAATAAATTGCGGGTGGTCAACGGAGTGATTCGATGATTTAGAGCTCAATTCGGAAACCAGAATTGGTTTCCGCCGAGCCAATACATCAGAGGGGGGAATTAAAAGGTGTGGCGGCTGAACGGTGAACCGGGTTGCCCGCGTGTTACTGTTACCAACGCGACTGCACATCACTCATGCCGCCCGGCCGCCTGGGACAGAGACGGATGAGGGTGCGCAGAAGCCGTAAATTACCGTCCCGATCATAACATGATAGCAAAGACGAAGCAAGGCTTCCCTGTAAAGTAAGGATGGAGAAATATACAAATAAAGAATAGCGTGACCTTGGACTCTTCAACAGTGTATGACTCGTATCTTGTGGACATTTGTACCCCGGGGCTTTTAAATCTGGTCCTGTAATCTGGCCAAAATCCTCATTCAGGTCTAAACACATCTGAAGGTCTTCAGGAGTTCTGTCAAAATCAACCCTTGAAACCACAAGTTTCTTAAAGGACGCCAAGGTGACACAGAATTAGAAAATATGAAAGTGACAATCAAATCGTGCTGTGAACATTACCCTACGCTGGCCACTTTGTGTTCCGAGACGCAAGCGCCACTGTCGGCAGCCAGGTCCGTATGACTGATGGTCCTCATAGCTCTCATCATGGCTGTCATTGGCCTCCAGGCAGGGTGATAAATTCTGGCCAGCGGTCGGGCGGCGGAGAGCAGGTCGGACTGATCGTTCGCAATCAGTGGCTCAGCATGGAGCTCCGTTCAGGACAAATGGCTTCGACGCGCTCTGAACCTCCAGGTCACCCTGTCTAATGAACTTCCCACCAGACGGGGAGGTCAGAGCCTCAGGTGTGAAGGTCACGATCCATGGATCTTATTCTATGACAGGCCAATGGAATGTTGGACAGAATGTCACACTGTGGCACCCGTAGGGAACCGTCACAGTCTTTAGGAACGCAGAGAATGGCAGACTATCGTTTCCAGAACCGAGCAAAAACACACAGAAAGGAATTTTTGTGTCATTTCAAACCTGCATGACTTTCTTACTTATACAGAATGCAATTGAAGATATTTTGAAGAATGTCGGTAACCAAACAACACTGACCCCATTCACTTCCATTGTACACCGTAAAACTTTGCTGTAGTTTTGCAGCAGGTTTGACAGTAACTTACTGTAGATTTAATTTACAATTTAGTTTTAAAACATAAACTTACCTAGTTCTAACTAATATTTTCTTTCACAAAAGGGCGCTTTTCTTGTTAGGTAAATGTATCATAATTTACAAAGTTTTAAAATATTTTATAAGAAAACAAAACAAGAATGCTCAGGAAGAATGTCATTTTACAATGTAATGTCTCTTCCTGCTCATGTTAAATCTCAAAAGTCAAAGTGTTTTCCTTTTTATTAAAGTAAAGTTTAGCTCAAATTAAAAACAGTACTAATCGAGAAATATTTAGTAATCAAATTTACAGTAAGTTACTGACAAACCTCCTGCAAAATTACAGCAAAGTTTAACAGTGTACGATGGAAGTCAATGGGGCTCAATTGAGACATTTCTCAAAATATCTTCTTTTGTGTTTTACAGAAACAAGAGTCAGATTTTGAATGAATAAACGATGACAACATTTTAATTTATGAATAAACTATCCCCGGGCTCGCAGCTTATTTGACTAGATCATGTTAAGTGCTCTATATTATGTCATCTGAAAAACCCTCAAAAATTCCATTAGTGTTAACACTGGTTTTAAAAAAGAGCTTTGCGTTTTTAACAATGTTAGGGCTTCAAAAGCATAACATAATACGAGGCCATTAACGCACTACCTGTCTAAACCAAGTATAAGAAAAGAAAAGAAATAAAGGAGGTGGAGCGGAGCTAAAGAGAGACTCCGGTGTGAAGAGGGCAAACATGCACCGAAGGCGCCATTGTCGCTGAAATATGTTGCAATTAGAATAATGGAGAGTAAGAGAGGATGGTTCACACGCTAACCCTGTTGTTCCGAGACATTTATTCCCTCACACACGCTGAAATCAAGGGCATTGTGTACAGGCGTCAGGCTGTTATGTTCTCCTTGATAGCCCTGCATACCTCCTCAGTGGAACTGTTATATTCCCTACTAACAAACATACACACACACACCTAGAAATGACTACAGGGTCACCACGCTATAATTGCTACCAAAAATACATTTAAAGAGTTTTATCAGATTCCAGCGAGGTTACGGAAAGGACGTTGTATCAGTCATCGTAGAAGCCGGGTAGCTTATTGCTAATTCTGATCTAAAAAAAAGCATGATTGTTAGCGGCGGTTGCTAAGGCAGGCACAATTTTTATTCCCTTTGTGTTCTGTGGTCATACTGGTTTTAAAAGAAAAGAGGGTGAGAAAATGAATTTTCATTTGTGGGTGAACTATCCCTTAAAGTGGTATTGAGTTAAAATTAGTGCATCTAGTGGTGAGGTTGCGAATTGCAATCAACGGCTCATTCCACCCCTCCCTTTCAAAGCACTTCGGTGGCTGATACAGAAATAAGATGTTGTTACGTTTTTGCATCTTTGCCGAAGAAGATAATGTATTTATGAAACCTGTCTTTAGTGCAGTTTGTATGTAGATAGACACGCGGTGTACGCGGTGTATGTCGATAGAAATAGCTCATTGTAAGGTAATAAAAATGTAAAGCTTCATTGTGTAAAGTCTTTATACACCTCTGAACACATAGTTATGTGTATTATATATTCAAATCCCATCCAAGATTTGTTTGCACACCTATCACTCACGTAAATGTATAAATTACATTAGCCTTTGATTTGTGTAGAAATCTACAAGTCTTTAAAAAAAGAGAGGAAAAAGAAAAAATGCATAAGCAAAAGCATCTATTTCAATTATTTAAGGATTATGTGCTTAAACATGATCTTGTAAAAAGTTTGCATTCTGAAAGCCTATGTAAGTCTTTCTCCAGTCACAGACATAGAAACCTTAAAGCTTTAAAAATAGAATTTGTTTTAAACAAGCGATTTTGTTTCAGTTGGTCTCGCGCTGAGATTAATAAGGCTGGTGAGAAGCAGTGTGAAGGGAGGAAGAGACGGATTGCGGCAGGCGAGAAGGATGGATGCCGTGAAGGAGGAACGAGGAAGTCTTTATCACTCAGGGCCCGAGTCTCTGTTTACCACCCTGTCATTTCCTTCAAACGCCACATTCCTCACTCCTGATGTACAGCAACGCGAAGAAATATTCAGCTGCGATGATCTCAGCGAAAACGAATTAATATTTCATGCGTGATGAAGCCTTTTTAATATTTCAGGGGCAATTAATAAGACTGCGTATCACTCGTCACCGAGAAAATAGCCGCCTTTGAATGTCAGCCGTGGATGAATAAGCGTTCCCGTTTGTTTCCCTAAAAAGCCATCATGTTGCCACCAACATTCGTCCTTGCCTGTTCATGTGTCTTCTTTTCCTTAAAAACGTATTACTCACTAGACTCGCAAAAATGGCAGAGCATAACTGCAGGGTGATGATTCATGAGATGGCATGAATCTGGCCACAGTGTATCACATACTGCAGTTAAATGGACAAAAAATGTCATTTATTCACTCTCAAGTCGATCAAAACCACAGACTGTATAAAATATGGACGTAGTGTCCGTGATGCAACCCGAGGTTTCTGATTAACTGTTTTGAAGCTTAAAGTGGGCAGAGCCGGCCGGCGCCATCTTAGCGGCGGGTCACTCCCGGATAATCGAAAATGGGCAAAAAGGCGGAACATGGTTGGAGCTGAGGTTCCTGGTTGCTGAAACCACTTGTCACTCAAGTGGCCACGCACATAATTTGCAGAATTTTAAGACTTAATATATGTTAAACGGGGAAACATTCACCCTTCTCACAGTTGTCATGAAGGGTGAAATCAGCTATATAGACCAAAATCAATTTTTGTACCAGGCTGTAAGATGGGCATTTTAACATGGGGCTCAATGAGATTCTGCTCTCTTTTGGAGCCAGTCTCTAGAGGCCGGTCGATGAATTGCAGTTTAAGTCACTTCAGTGATGGCTTCACGAGAGAGATCGGAAGGTTGCCGCTTGATCAAAACCTGTATATGACTCTTCAGTGTAACACAAAAGACGACATTTTGAGAAATGTCTCTTCTGGTTTTGTGTCCATATAATGGAAGTCAATGGGTGTCAATGTTGTTTGGTCACCAACATTCTTCCAAATATCTTCTTTTGTGTTCTGCAGAAATCCTCAAGAAACCATTAAATTATTTTCATTTTTAGGTGAACATTCCCTTTAAGAGAGATGCTACATGTCATGCCTTGTTTGCATATCAGTTTCTATGTTAACTCAAGCGTCACTATTATTGTTTCCACTTCAACAAACCTGAAGCATTAAACTTCAGTGAATAACTCATCCGATGCAGTTTGTGCTGCAGACACGACTACTGTCCTAAATCACACGGTTTATTGAGAACGGTGTGCTATTACTTTCCCAAGCAATCTGACTTACGGTTCTTCTGTGCCGGACGATAAAACGGGTGACAAAAAATCCCATCGGCGCACATTGAAGGAGGCGCTCGAGTCATATCTGGAAACCTGTATATCACATAGACATGAGTTCAGGTTCTATTGAACATGGCTAGTAAGCAACCATCCATAACATCTTAACAACAAGCAACCACACAACACACCCAGGCAAGTACAACATACCAACCACACAGATTTCTATATTCATTTATGTTAAAATGTTTGTACCCGCACATAGTTAGATATGGTAGATTGTGGTGAAATGGTGCCGAACGAAATCCATGTGAAAGAAACGAGCCGTGTGTGTGTGTCCAGGAGGGCATGACGAAAAGAAACAAGCTATTCTCTCTGATTCATTACATCTCCCAGCCAGAGCTCATTTTCCACATGGCCCTGGTGTCAAATGGCTTCAAGCCGTTCACCAAGCTCTGGTTTTATCTCTCCTGTCTTCCTCTTGTTGTATCATTTGAAAGGATCCATGAATCAGATTTCCACAGAACCACATGAGGAACCCATGAAATAGAGAGAAGCGGTGACCACGGTCTACAAGACTGCAGCATCTCCATTAAAGCTCTCGAGTGGTCATGAACAGGTCACCGGACGCTGGTGAAAAATCCCAGGAATATTCTCAGAGCGCCATCACGTGTGGAACCATGAGCACCCATAATGCCCAGAGGAGACGTCTCTACATCCACACAGCCTGCTGGTAAATAATGGATATTTGCTAAATTCACAATTATTCCCTAACAAATTCACAGCACAGTGACCTTTGGAACAGCAAGATGGAAAGTGCTTCATAGACAAAGTTTATCGTCAAACATACAGTACAATCATGCACATCAAACTACCAAACTAACGTCTATGCTACTGTACCTTTAAGACTTTTTTAGGTAAATAAATGTTTTAACTGGGTTGAATACTGAATAGCTCTGCGTAAAACAACAATAGAACCTTGCCATAACATACAGCGTAATAGAAAATGTAATGGATTTAATGGTTATAATGGGAATTAGAGGTTTAAATGAAAACTATAATGGTGTCTATTGGTTTGTGAAGGATTCTGTTGGTGGCGTGATGTCTAGAAGATTAATCCTATTGGAATAATGACTCAAACACACCACAAAATGATTTTTTAAATGTTTGTATTAGAGATGCACCAATATATTTGCCAATAATCGGTATTGGTTGATAAAAGCAATTGTTCACATTATCACCTATCGGCCAATGATCAGAGCCGATATATCCTGTCAATCATAAGAGGACAAGAAAATGTAATGAATTTGTGCTCTGTATCAGATTGTTGAAAGGAGTTTCGGACTGGAAGTTCTTTAATGTATTTCATAAATAGGCATTAGAAGTAGGTATTACAGTTTAATTTAGTTAACACTAAGTAACAACGCAGTATTTTCATGGGTGCACTCTGACATAGTAAACAGGGAAAACAATAAAACGCATTACTTAACATGCAGCATTTAATGTGGACATCATCACTGTATTAGTTATCATCAGGATTATAACGGTTTCATCCATTACCGCGTCGCAACTCGCCCAGCATACAAAAAGTGCACAGTATCCTCCATTACTTTACTGTTGTTGTGAAAATGTAAATTGCCTTGAATGAAAAATCTGTTTTTTATTCACAAAATAGCCTACCTGAAATTTAAGGTTGCATATGATGAGGCAAGCCCTTCGAAAGCCGTGGAGAATGCATTGCAGGGGGAGTTCGGAAAAAAAGCTCTTTGTATGGATGTAAAAGGGAGGACTCGGGGCAAATCTCTGTGATAGTGAAATCGTGAATTTATTTTATGAATTAACTAAATACTGAAGATTACATCAATGTTTCTAACTCTCTGAATGTTATTAATGTAACCACCGAACTATATGTAGAGAAATTTAGTACCAGTACATCTCTACTTTTAATTGGAAAAAGATAATAATTGTATTTTAATGGAAACCATTAGAATTTCTGTGATAGTTTAAATTGTTTTTTTCAACAGAGAGATGTTCAATGCATCCAGGCAGAATGCTGAATCAGTGTTGTGTTTCTTAAAGTCCCCTTGAACCAGAAGTTGCGATCGTTTTAACTTCTGTATTTTGACGCATTTCCGGGTGAAATGGAATTTTGAATTAGACAAATAATGGCCGTGGCTTTCGTCTTCCTCTGCAATTTGATTTGATGTATAAAAACAGCCGTTACATTTTTAAATGGAACTGGCAGCAGACTGACAGTTGAAGGGGAGGAGTTAACAAATGCTCCGCCCAAGCCGTCTAATTTACATCATTTGAGATTGATTTGCTGTAAGTGTAATTCCAGATTCTAATTGAAGATTATGAAGGCACACGATTTTAACAAAGAGAACGACCCACATTACTAAACTATTTACAATAAACGCTGCAATATCTCACGAAAAAAACAGGCATTGTAATTTTATATTTCACTGGGACTTTAACACAACCAGCCCTATGTTAATATATTCATAGTTCTGACATTATAAACGGTTTCTGAATGACCTGTTTTCGCAGCTTATTTTTATAAATGGTCTCAGTAGACTGTGAAGGGAGCTTTGCACTTAACCATTAAAATACGACTTCAGTCATTAAACTCTTTTATTTCATAAAAAGAAGAAGAAACCTGAGTTATAGAAAAACATTAATTGTGCATAAACTCACACTGAGTCTCCCATGAGCCTCGCTGTGTGGCAAATATCACAGGGAAGCGCTTATGAAAAAGGTCCCTTATACTCACGCTTTAAATAAACTTTAATCAATTCCAGCTCATCCATTTGCTTGTTTTATACCATATGATAATAATGCATATCCACCCTCACCAAACACACGCACACACAGAGATCTGTTCGGGCACAAATAGGCCAGGCCATTCAGTATTCATCGAGAGACGCAAAACCTCTCTCACAAACACTCATGAGAGCCGCACGCTCTCATTAAAGTCGACTTCTTAATCCTCCGCTAAAGAGGCAGTTCTGATAAATTCCAAGAGCGTATTCCCTTCTCTCTATTTTTATCTTTCCCCTTTTTACATTCCTCTTCCAGCCATTAAAGCATCCCTCTGCTAACGGGAGAGGTATTTAAAGATATAACTAGCCCTCACTAAACGCACTTCACACCTTTCCTTTCCCCCTCACGTATTCGGAATAACGCAGGCAATGCTTCACAGTTGCTCCTCGCGCCTGGACTAATCAAAAGCTTTCGTCCGGGAAGACTTTACCAGGCCTGGATCTGATCAAAGGGCACTACAGCTGGAAGCCATACGGCCTGCAAGTGCTTCTGATTGCCATCTGATTGCCCTGCTTCATGGATTATTCTTCATCCAGACACAGAGATAAAGAGAGCGCTCGTACCTGGCAGCTTTACCTTCATCTCACATTCAGCCTCTTATTACTGCCAAAGCTACCGGTAACCCTGCAGGATCTGAGACGGACCGCACACGTCCGAAGCCGACGGGGATGATCGTTAAAAATGGACGGAAAGGAAGAGAGCGGAACGTAGGGATGTGCTTTGACCTTTTTATGAACACATCTACCCAAAATGACCCTTACGATAATGAGAAATACACAAATCTGCAGTAAATACTGCAAATCATTCATTGTAATAGAGAGTTGCTGCCTAACTATGGGGACTTTTAAGTACAAAGGGGATAAATCAGTTTTTTATCATTATAAAAATGTACATTATTTTACATTATATATATATTATCTATATATATTACACATATATTACAAATGAGTTGAAGGTATGGATTTGGCTCTTGACATATTTTTAATCCTAAATGGATTAAAAATACAAAATGTTTACATTTACTCATATTTGAAGAGATCATTTCCATAAATCATGTTTCTATTGTGTTTTGTTATAATGGCAAATCAAAACAAAGGAATGTTAATAAAACATTCATTGCTTTTAATTTTCATGCTTGAATTTACCACAACTTTGGTCAGGATTTGATTTTATTTTGCGTTTTATTGCTCTCAAGGAATATAAAACAAGTATTTTAAGAAACTTTGTTACACACATTTACAAATGCGAGATTTTCCGATGTTCTGTTGACAGTACGAGTTTTGTTTTTGTTTGAAGAGATACTACGGTGATTTTCTATGTGTAAAGCATTAAAATGTAAATGTGTTATTTATTGTGTGAAATGTTTTCTATTTTGTATCCATTTTAATCATGACCAACAATTCGCCATTATTAAATCTTATTAAGTTACTATAATTCAAAGTTGAGTGAAATAAGATGCGTAATGTGTGAGTAACAAAAAAAACAAGGTAAACGTCATTTGTGACCCTGGATCACAAAACCACTCTTAAGTAACACGGGAACATTTTTAGTAAAAGCCAAAAATACATTGTGTGGGTCAAAATTATAGATTTTTCTTTTATGCCAAAAATCATTAGTATATTAAGTAAAGATCTATGTTCCATGAAGATATTTTGTAAATTTTCAACCCAAAATATATAAGAACTTTTTGTGAGTGGATGGCCTGCTACAGTGACTCGGATTCACACTTCAAAGGCGATTTTCTCAATATTTAGATTTATTTATACCCTTTACTTCCAGAGTTTTACACTCTTGTATCTCCACCAGATATGGTCCCATCTCAACATCCCATATATCAATAAAAAGCTTAACTATTCAGCTTTCAGTTGATGTAAAAATCTCAATTTCGAAAAATTGACCCATAAGACTGGTTTTATCCAGGGTCACATTTTAGTCCACCTTCATCAGCTATGAATGAAATAATCATTTGTACAGTCAGACAGTCATTATTGCCAATTATAAAACGGTCAGTTCTGGTCCTTGATTCTGATTGGTTGAGCGGAGATCTAAGCCGTTATAAAATACCCCGATATATAACGGCTGACCGCATTACCTAGAATCACTGCGCCACTCTTGTTACGTACAGCGAAATAATTGTCAAAATGTCCGATTTTGTGAAGAGATTGACATGACAGACAAATTAGACCAATAACAAAGACGACACGCTGAAATTAATGAAAGAGAAATTGAAGACATCAAAAAGTCTAGAAATGAGGTGAATACTCATAAACAGACTATGTGCTCTGTTGGTTGTTTTCAGTCCTGGTGTCCTGGTGTGCCGAAAAAGGTATTGTAGTGAGGTAGGCGGGACGAGAGCCGGGATGCGAGGCCGGTGCGTGAGTGTTTACGAGCGTCAGCTGTACGTGCGACGGTCTCGTATCACGGAGGAGATTGTGGAGCATAAGAGGACGAACGATCGGACCGTCAGTGAGAGAGGAACAGGCCTGGATTTTATTGTGTGGTATTTACGTGTGAGTTATTTATTAATTAAAAGTTCGTTTATGTTCGCCGGTTCCCGTCTCCTTCCTTTCCTTTTATGGAACTTTGTTACCCGTATGTTTATTGACTTTAAAACAATGTTCATGTATAAAAATAGAGACATGTTAATGTTAATAGATAAACACCACAGTCTTTAGGCACATTTTTCATTGTGTTCTGCGTCTGTGTTGCTTGGCAGCCGCTGTTTCTGAGGAACTACTTTGTTTGGTGGAAGAATATATTTCTATTAAAATAATTACATAATATTTGCTGTGTTTAACTTCATGAAACCTTACTATGAATATGAATTAACCGTTTTATAAAAGCAATAAGCCCCGCGAAGCCGTGGGTTACAGTGCATTTTATAACAGCTTCGCGTCGTGCCTAACAACGCCCCTTAGCTGTTATAAAATGCACTGTAACCCACGGCTTCTTGGGGCTTATTGCTTTAATAGACCCCAACTGTGCTACTTTTTAAATAAACAAACAGATACGACATATTGCTTTGGCTTCAAATGGTTGTATTCATAAGAAAAGAAAGACCGCGTTAAGATTTTGACAAATAGAAATACTCACAAATTTGCAAGACGCTTAGGATAGAAGTGTAAGAATATTTAGTTTAAATAAATAAATGTAAATGGCTGTCAACTGACCGATCATTATCAACAAACAAAATATGTCCAATAATGGCTTTGTGCTTTCTTACTCTTTCACAGAGTATGAAGAAATGACTATAGAAGTTTGTCACGTCGTATCTATTGTGTCAACACTCATACAAGAAAATATCTCAAACACATGAGATTGAGGTATCTCACATCAAAAAACACTTGTTTAACTGTGTCAATTTTGTAAATGACTATCAGATTCATTAACATGATGTCCGCGGCAGAGTAAAGCCTGAGCTTTGTAAATACTGCATCACTTCTCTTTCTCTCTTGTTCTGTCTGTCTGCTGAATACTAACACAGCGCTGGGTCTGTTTGCCTAGCAATGACGGAAACGACAACATATTGGTGTGTCCCAGCAGTCAGGTGTGTGTGTGTGAGCCATGAAGGAGGCAGGATGGGTTTGATATTTACATTCTGGATATATCCAACACGCAGGGACCAGACATGGATTCATAGAATAAAAGGAAAGAAGAAATAAAAGATAAGGGTGGAAGATGGATAGAAGAGGGGCGATAAAACAACATGAATAAACAAATTAGCTGCCGGTTAAACAAATCAGTGGGCTGCATAACAAAATATTGGCTTTGATACAACGCCTGCGTTTGAAATCTATATTAAATCGATACCTGTGGCAACAAGTAGCTTTAAGTGACTGACAAAATGAAATTGGGGCTGTCAGTAGGTTCACTAATTCATTTAATCTTGAGTATACTCTGCAAAGTCAGCATATAGAGTTATCCCATGAAAATCGCTTGATAAGCAAGTTTTGATGTCCAGTGTTGATGGGATTTCTGTTCAACTTGAAGATTTTGAGACTTAATTTAATTCAGTCAGTAATTCATTAAAGTGCATTTTCAGTAGCTTTAACTTTTTAGGAATACACTTAATTGAGGAGATAAATACAGAATTAAATATATGAACAGCTATATGATCGATTTTGGTAAATGGGCAAATCAAATAATGAATATCACCCATCAATGCCACTTCACGGTTTACTGTCTGTACTCTTACTGTGTGTTCACATAGAGCGCGAATGAGGCGTCAAAAACGCGCTATTCGCAAGTAGTTTGACGCTTGAACATTTTGTGTTTACTCGCTTCATTCGCGCGTCAAATTCGCTTCATTCGCACGTGAAGTTCGCTTCATTCGCGCGTCAAATTCGCATCATGGGAGGGGCTTTCTGGCAAGCGGCTCCCGTTTATTGAGAAATGGCTCCTGATTGGTTAACACAGCGCGAATTTTCGCCAAAGTTCAGATTTCTCAACTCGCGCGGCGAACGCTCAATTCGTGCGTTTCGCGCCGCCTCATTCAAGCAATTAGCGTCATTCGCGCCGCAAGCGCGTCTATCGCGTCTATCGCGTCTTTGCATTGACTTAACATGCAAATCACTCGCGCTTGACGCCTCATTCGCGCTCTATGTGAACACACCTTTAGACGTTTGCTACGACTTGCGAAACAACGACATCCGACCACTGCATTTCAAACCTGATCTCACTGTAATTCGTATTTTATGAGGTGGCTAATTCGTATGAATTGGTACATTGTGAATCGTACATAAACGTATGATTACTAGAAAAAAAGCTCAATTGAAGCCCCGCCCCTAAACCTAACGTCAGTGGCGCAAAAGCGAATCGTACTAAAATGTATGATGAAGTTCGTACGAATTGGCCACGATGATCTACCTCGTAAAATAGTGGCATTTTTGGCTGTGTGATTCAGTTGCCTAACCCCACCCCTAAACCTAACATGTGGTGCGAAAGCAAATCGTATAATAACATACAAATAAAATCGTACAAATTCATACAAATTAGCCACAATTTAAAATACTTTCCATGAGATTGTGTTGCTTTTCTTGTACCGCAGTACATTTATTTGTACCATTCAAATGAAGGAATAACTTTCTTTTGTTACTTTTTCGTCAAAGGTGACATGTAAAAGCGACCCTAATGATCAAACGCTGCCCACAGTTTGACCCGCACGGTCCGAATCTGTTGCTCGCCTCCACAAACACACAAACACATAAAGCATCACCTCGGGACTTAGCGCAGATGAAATGTGCCTCTAGGTCAGGGTTCTACAATGGGAGGATAACTCAAACGGCACCATGTCATAATCCATTACAGGACTGTTATTGGCCTTGCCGTAAATCGCAGAATAACAGCGCGGCACCAGCAGGTGACGTGTGGCGCATTTGTGCGTGATGGACTCTACAGTAAGCACTATCAGCTCATTCTATTAAAACCGATCTCATAATGGATCTCAAGTTGCTCGGTGCAGCAAACTTTAAACAGATCAGCACATTCAAACCACTGATAAAATCCAGTTATTCACCGATATTAAACCATTTCCCCTTTTCTCTCACCTTTCAGTGTCCACGGCAGTTTCCTTTCCAGTTATTGTTGCGTCTGTAAAATCATGAAATATTTATAAGGGATGTGCTTCAAACAGTGTAGCTTTCCATTTTGGTGAGAATTTGCTGTCATTTTATTCACATTTTGTGCAATTATTGAACTAACTCTAGAAACCGGTTACAATGGTCTTTATATTGGAAATAATTTATGTCTGTAGAGAGAAACTAGCGATATTAGCATAGACAGGCTACTATGAAAAACTAGCACAGAAAGTCAGATATTAGGCTCAAAAACAAAAATATATATAAATATTCCCATGGTCTTGGTTTTGGCAGAATTAGTCTCAGTGTAGAGTTAAAAAGAAAAACAGAGAGAAACTTTTCTGAAAATTAGCAAAAGTTAGCTTGCAAAACATAGCGTGACAGAACAACCACGGCTAAATGAGAGCACCTCCTCGTCTAAGAACTTGCCTTTTGCTGAAGAAAAAAGACTTAATAAAAAAACGAGGTGAGTTTGTGTTCAATCATGGACGGCTCTGGTCTGGTTGGCTCATTCGGCTGCGGAGGGGTCCGACAGATCCCCTCAGACCTGGCCATAATTACACTCTTTAACATGCGCGGAGAAAACAGAGGCATTACGAATTCCTCCCTCCGCCTCTATCTATCTCATCAATGCGCCTGTCGTGCTGTAATTAGCGGTCTAACGGATGAAAAATACCCCTGTCAAAATAACTCCAATAATGACAAAAGTAAACGCAGCTCCCCATTTACTGCAGCGGAGTCTCAAAGTACTAAAGCTGTCAGAGATGGAAGTTCATTGATGTCACAAAAAAGGGAAGGAAGAAAGAAAACAATGGATTAGGTTTTGGGGCGAGTCTCCATTTAGAATTAGTTTGCTTGTCACCAGCTAACAGAGCATTTAGAGATTTATAGATTGGTAAGCGTTTCCCGCTGGCTCGAAAACAACCCAACTCGAATGCAGTCAGAACTTGGATTATGAATTCTGTTCTTATTTATTTGTGTACTGTATGTAATTAAAGCTGTTATCTGTCAAAAGCAACTGTAAATACAGGTTTACAGGTGAAAGTAAACTAATGTGTTACATGGCAAAACAGGTTGCGCATCACATGCACATGCAGACGTGCATTGCCCCACAGGAAGTCTGACTGATTAGGTGTTAATAGCAAACATGAGGGTCGACCTGCTGTGCTCTGCGCAACATCTGGAGCGGGTCAACATCTGTGTCGAGATTGCTAACATCACTAAACAAAAGCTGCCAGTCCTCAGGACTGAGCAAATAGAGGAAGATGATGATATGATGATGCAGGCCTGCTGTAAAATACACTTTGGCAAATTCTCTAATTGACCATCGGTCACATATAGGATATACATACTACAACTATACTACACCATATACTATACTATACAAAATGTTCCATAAACTGTAACTATGCAATGATGTTACAACATAAGACCTATACTATACCATATCATACCATACTATACTGGATCAAACCGTACAATACCAAGCCCTATAATATTTACTATAACTGTTTTATACCATATACTGCTACATCATATACCATTCTGTACTATACTAAACTATACTAATACTGTACTGTACCGTATACTAAAACATATTCTATACCTTATACAATGGGTTCTCAACCTTTTTGACTCCAAGGCCCCATGTAGTTAACAATATTAAAAGGCCCCTCCCATTCTCAGAAACCGAAAACTTCTACCCACTAAATATTTAAGAGCTTGATCAAATATTTACTCATTTTAAAAACGGCCAAACAATAAGAAATATCTTGTTTCTTAAATATTGGTCATCGTATGGCCACCTTGGAAGTTAGCTGGATCCCCCTCTTAAGAACTTCCATTCACTACGAATATACTATTCAACACTACACCATACTTTAACATATACAATATACTTTAACTATACTAAACCACCTACTATAGATATACTATACCATATACTATACTGTGTTACACGGCATCACACTGTATACTCTACCATACACCATATTCACGAACTATACTGTACTACACTACACCATATGAAATACCATATACTAGAACTATACTTTAATATAAACTATAAATACTGTATGTAATACTAAACCCGAAGCAGATACACCATCGGTCACTCAACAAGATTTTTGATATTAATGGTCATTATTAACAGATATTTACTCCATTTGGTTGACATAGAAAGATCTCTCTCCTACTTTCTCCAGTCTTCTGACTCAATTAAGATATGCAAGTGAATCATGAATTGCGAAAGCATTTACCAATTGATGGCATTTAACAATCACACAGAAAACCACGGAGGCAACATATCAATATTCATCTGCGTTTTCTAAAGAGCTCGGCAGTGACTGCAAGCCATTCATTCAACGATGGCATCTGAGGATGAAATTACCTTATGTGTGTCGTCGTGAAAAGAGAAGCGCGCCGCATTACCCATCCATTTAAATTAAAACTCATTAATAGGAGCACTTCTGAGAACACAAAGGCTTCGAAATGATTACCCATTCTGAATAGGCCAAGGTTAGCGGGCAGCGATTGCCGGCCCGTGTTATGGAGGCAAGAGGTTTCTTATGGAAATACATTTCAGGGTGTGGAACTGAAGAGAAGATTCCTGGCGTTCCTGGAAGAGGATATTGATCTTGTTTCAAGGCTTCTCATACTGTTCTTAGCTGCGAAGTAGCTTCTATCGGTACATTAATCATTCAGAGATGCTTGCTTTGTTTACGGTCCAAATCTAGCACGTTTCCGTGAGAGGCGTTTCAATTTAGAAGCTGTAGAGATAATGGTGGCTTATGGTCAAAATATGTCTGCTTCCGTACTTGAAATCGCTATGCATAATGTATCTCGAAGCAGCGCCTGCATGGTGTTTTGGATCGGATTTTGCCATTGCTCAAAGCTGCGCTATTTACGCATCAAATAAATTAGATTCTGCCAGTATGTGGGTATATTTAATGGCACATTATGTGGCTAATATTGATGTAAAGATTATTGCACAATTCCTCACCGTGACAGCGCTGCGCAAAAACATATAATCTATAAAAGTCAATGGCATCGTTTTGTAGACATATAGTGACTTTCAGTATGGTTATTGATGCAGATGCAAGAGCCAGATTCAAATCCTTCTGCTACAGTAACGCACATAAAAGCATTACGCAGATTCATAGATCTTACTGTCCAACGCTCTATTACATTTAACCTGAAGTCTGAATTTCAAGTTTTGAAAAAAGATTTGAAGTCAAATGTTGTTTTTTTGTGTAACCAGACAGTATTCAAATTGTGATGCTTTTGAAATGTGTTGCTATTTCTTTCAATAAAGAGAATATAAAGACATAAATCTGTCATCATTTATTCCCCCTCATGTGGTTCAAAACCTGTTCATGAAAAACTTTTTTTGAGTAATGCCTTTGTGTTCATACAATGGAAGTCAAAGAGGTTCAAGTGTTGCTCTGTTACCAACGTTCTACAAAAAAAAAATTTTGTAGAAGAAAGAAAGTCCTACAGGTTTGGAATGACAAGAGGAGGAATAGATGATCAAATCATTTTCATTTCGGCTGAACTATACCTTTTAATGCCAGTAAATACACCAAAAAGGTGGTTATTTCCCCACAAAATGCATGCACACATGAGCACCACGCAAAGCCCAATTCCACATTGAAATATGTGAACGGTTAACACTAACAACTAATGTAAATGTAAACTAACCTCATATAAGTGTAATCTGCCCGAGCTAGATTTGGCCCAATGGGCTGTTAGTGTTCTCTGAAGTCATAAGACAAGTTGTTAGGGGTTTTGTTTGATCAAGCGTAATTTCCAGGGCTCTTCAGGGAGCAATAAATAAAACTGATAATGGCGCTCGATGCGGAAACGGTAACTGGGCAAGGCGAGAATGATGGCTAACCGGAGGGTATGAGCAGTATCGCCTGGGCGCGAACAGACTAAAGCCACTCAAGACGCCGAGACTCTTCCAGAGTGAGGACCGTCTGCCGAGTTCATTAAATCTGCCTGGAGGACAGGACCACCATCGTCTGTGTGTGTCAACAACATCTTGCACACAAGAGGAAATACTGTAGGTGTTCAGCAACGAGCTAAGAATTCAGACCAGCGTAGAATGAAAATATAAACAAGCATACAAACAGATTTGTGTGTACAAATGAAAAGTATATGTGTAACAATATTGCTTTTGCTACATTAAAGGTAGAAGCAAACCCAGACTGAATCCAGTACCCGAGGCTTTCCTCGAATGCTTGTGTTTGCACAACAGTCCAACAGACTTTGTAAGGTATTAATATAAATACAGTGGTTTGTCTTAAGTGAATGCAAACAGCATTTACATTTTTTATTGAAACATAAGGTCTTGCCGTGTCACGGGCCTTCTGCTAACTTCATATCTACTTCTGACATGAAATTAAACTTTAAAAAATGAGAATAAATACAAGTAATTTATCACACAACAGTCAACTATGACAAATAGCTTGTTTTGTAAGTCGTCTGCTAAATGAATCATGTAATTGCAAACAACAATATTGATAAAAGAACACAACCCATCATTGCTCACTATAATTAGATTTCTTCACTCCTCTTATAATTGTTTCAGATCTATTGCTTTAATTTATCAATTGTTATTTCATTATTCTTGTTTTTTAAGGCTACTTATAATTTTATTTTATGTCTTTACATTTAAATGAATTACCGCATTTATAAATGTATACAATTAATACAAATTCATTATAATCGGTAAAAAGGGCATTACATTATTGTATTGTGACACACATAAATCCTTATTTTACAGAAAAGATACAATCACTTATTATTTTCAATAGACTTATGATCAAAAATCTTCTGTAGCCAATTTGACAAACAGAATAGATGAAATGTATATTGTTCAGAGTGCAAAATTATTTGTGTTCTATTTTAAATCACATTATTTCAAGATTAAAATGACATCCATATTCATATTAATACTCCGATCATATATTCACTTTTCCTGTGGTATTTTGTATTGAGACACTCCTAATCTAAATATCTGATTCTTATCAATGCCGATGGTACTAACTGTTGTGTATTTATGAATGATCCAAACCTCATAATGCGGCATCATGTTCTCTTCTCTTCTCCAGGTTACTGATTAAAACTTACATGCAAATGATCGTGTACTAATTGCCTCTATTTGTGACACACTCGCAGCATCCGTGAGCAAATATAGCACGCTCTCTCCCATCATCAGCACAGGTTTATCCCTGAAATATCTTGCAGTGCAGCGGGCAAATACGCATCAACTGTGGGAGCGGTCACAGATGTCCCACAACCCACCTCACGTCAAACCTCTGACCGCAGCCTACGGAGCAACGTCTGTCGCTGAAGCGCATGGGCTGATGGGAATTACCCATAGCTATTGACAAACAGGAGTATGTATATAATATTAACGTTTTATAAAACTTCACCGCGTTTTGTATCAACACTTGGTACACTAAAAATGTTGGTGTTATTTCAACATCATCGGGTCAAAAATGGACAAACCCAACTGTTGGGTTAAAAATTTACCTACGGTGGGTTGTTTTAACCCATTGTTGAGTGAAATATAACCATATTCTGGGTTAATGTAACCAAACTGTTCTGTTTGTTCATATTTGACCCAATGATGGGTTGAAATAACCCAAAATCTTTTAGAGTGTATAGTTGGCACAGTGACAATTCTCATTCACGACATTCACATACTACAAGCCAAAAGTGTTGACAGGAGCCTGACAGAACATGTAAGAGTGTGGGAATTTTTTGGACATTGATCTGCAAATGGGTGTAGGTTACGTTTCACACGAACACTATACATACTGAGATTGTCAATAAATGCTGTATTTTTATATAAAGCAAATGCTTTATTCCTTATTCATTTTATCCTACATAGGTTATTCCAGTATATCTTGGACCGCAAAGGTTTCACAGAGGTTAATGAACAGTCGATTAGTGAAGTAAATTAACGTGCAAATCTTATCCATACTGAACTAAATGTGTGCCCTAGAAAACCATATCAAATATCATACTGCAGGAAGCGTTGCAGGAAGGAGAGACGTATAAAGAAACACGTTTTTAATGCGATAACACATGCACACGCACACAGAGGATGTGACTCTAACACTACACTCTCATCACGCCCTTTTCAAAACCTCTTTAACGGACTACATAGGCACACACTCAAATTCTATAAATAACTATAACAAAAATCTATAGACGTATAGGTGTACTGCAGCAAGTTCATGAATTAATGCATTACATTCAGGACACAAGCTTTTTTCAGCACCCTGGCAGCACACGCTAACCATGTTGGATGTTGGAGACAAAAAGATCACAGAAGTGTGGGCACCCGAGTGTTTGTTGTCGGTCACATCTGTGAAAGGGGCTGCCCATCAAACCGGCAAACAACAGCGACAAAAGGGGAAGCATTTAAATAAATAAAAATAAAGATCATTGGTTGCCGCAGGCCCAGTTGCGCAGTTAAAGATTAATGTTATTCTTCTGCAAATATTGCTTAGAGGGACAACACGAGTCACTTTCTCAGCAGCAAAGCATTCATAAAAGAAAAGCCAAGGGAGACCCTAAGGCGAGACCTCTGGGGCTGATGTGGACAAGTCTGGATGAAAGACCGACTGTCGATCACGGGAAGGTACTGTGTGTATTGGTGGCAGCAGAACAAGAGGGGTGTCAGAAGACAGGTTTGTTTCTCTTTTAGCGCATGCGTGAGTGTATTTTGCTCACCTGAGTAGGCCCAGTAGGACTCTTCGGCAGCCCTGCGGTGCCTGTCACCGATTGGCCGGTCATGATGGTCCGCCTTTGTCCCATCAACCAATGCTAAAACAGAAACAAAGAGAAAACAAGTTAAAATATGAATTATTTGGCGTGCCAATGTGTCATTTTTTGAAGGATGTGTTGACAGAAATGCAATATAATATACATAACTATGTGTTCAGAGGTGTATAAAGACCTTACATAATGAAGCTTTATGTTTTTATTATCTTAGAATGAGTTATTTCTATCTACATACACCACGGGTCCACTTGCGTGGAATTCGCCATGTTTCTACGGTAGCCCTAAACGGACAAACTGCTCTACAGTGCGTGTTGCGTAAATACGTTATCTTCTTGGGCAAAGCAGCGACTGAAATCTTCCTTTAAATGTATTTTATAGTCTTTTCTCTTAACCCTAAAAATGTAAACGATAATCACAATAATATTTTTCAAAATGTAATCACAGTTATTAATCGTGATTATGATTACAATTATGATTCATCGCTTTAGGCAGAAATGTTAATTGCGCGTTCCTAAGAGGACTTTTGGTTTATTACCTGATGCTGACTGACAGACATATTCGCAATATCACACATACATATCTGTATCCACACACCACTCTCTAGTTTCAGCGTTGAAATTTCTTTCAGGCCAAGCACAAGATAAATCCCTCATAAATACAAAAACACATACAGACGGGTCAAGCTACTGCTCACAACCCCAGGCAAACACTCACGAATTATACGATACAACCTCGCACACGCAAAATGAAACGCACCAGCCTGCCATCTCCGGCTGAACCAAGTCATTAAGTCCTGTATAAACCAATCTGGCACAAAAAACCCTCCTCCATTAGAGAGAGAAAAACAGTCCCCCACACAGCGGTATTTACAGCCTGTCTGCTCTGGGATCAGTTTCCCCCTCCCTCATTAAACATGTATGAGGGGCTAAATAAATAAACAAGGCCTGATTGGCCGGTGAGCGGAAGGCTAAATCGCTAAGTGCCGAGGCTGCGGACAGGGCGCTGGCAGCCGGAGATGTTGAATCGTTTCAAGGCTCTGTCAGAGACATCGAGACCAACTGCGTCCCGCCACCAGGCCGAACTAATCTAGACTTATACCAATAGGAGATCTAGACTCCTTCGCCTACTTGCTCGAGGCTCTACAGCTCACATTAGCTGTGAAATTACAACGCCGCATGAATGGCGAGCTTAGATTAGCTTAGAAACCTAAAACCTCTCGTTCACACAATGCTGGCCGCTTTGAACGAGAATTTGTTTCGACTTGCAGCGAAGGCTGGAGGGATATGAGAGAATGGCACATATCCCAGCACCCCGTGGCCTCCGTGTGAGTTTATCCGAGGCGACCCCGGTCCCTTCGGCTGCCGGATGTCTGGGATGCACTAGAAGGTGAAGGGACGGCGTTAGATCAGCCTTGTAGCTGCCGTCCATGTCTTAACTTGCAAACCTAGTGTGGCAGGTCTTGGGGGTGACTGCCAATGCAGATCTAGACTGACCCACAAAAAAGGAGTCCCCGGAAGGGGAGGAAACATAAGTCCAAAGAAAGTGGAGACGCTAACAAGAAGAAGGCCACGCCGAGCCTGCCGATGTGCTGACCACACTACGGTAACAAGGACAAACTGCCTAAAAGCCATCACTCAAGACATAATGTAATTTACAAGGCCCCTCTCTCTCGCCGAGCACGCTGGGTAAGTACATTCTGATATGAACAATGGGTGACTTTTTGTTTCAATGACAAACTGCCTTCTGCTCCTCGCTGCTCTAATTCTTGAGTATAGCAGCTCGGGCATGGCAGTGAATGCCAATGAGAGGGTACGCTATGGCTTCTCTATGAATTACATTATTGATTGCCGATACTCTTTGAACAGAAAATGTAATTATGCGATGCGGCACGCCGGGCTCCGTCGGTATCTTCCCGATATGTCACTCATGCTCTCTTTCGCTTTTCCTCAATCACTTTCTCCTTCCCTTTCTCTCTCCTCATCCATCATCGAAACTCGCGGTCCAGGTCTTGATACACCCAACACTCACTTCCTCAGAGGAAGTCTGTCTTGGAGGGATTCCGCTGCTCCTTCAGGAGACAACTTCTCCACCCTATCTGAAAGCTCCAGGTATATAGAACAGTAATCTACAATACAGACCAGAACTATATGCATAAATTGCATATCTAATGCATAACAATATTTTTATTTGAAATTTGGAACAAATACACATACCTATAAACACATACTCCACTATAAATAGTAAATTCTGAAAAACTGAAAATAATTTTGAAATGGCATAGACATGACAGAAAGAAATAAAACGAAATAAATACGTCCATACATTTTTTTATTAAAAAAAGATATATACAGTCAGGTCCATAAATATTGGGACATCGACACAATTCTAATCTTTTTGGCTCTATACACCACCACAATGGATTTGAAATGAAACGAACAAGATGTGCTTTATCTGCAGACTTTTAGCTTTAATTTGAGGGTATTTACATCCAAATCAGGTGAACGGTGTAGGAATTACAACAGTTTGTATATGTGCCTCCCACTTTTTAAGGGACCAAAAGTAATGGGACAATTGGCTGCTTAGCTGTTCAATGGGCAGGTGTGTGTTATTCCCTCACTCTCCCATTTACAAGGAGCAGATAAAAGGTTCAGAGTTCTTTTCATGTGTGCTATTTGCATTTGGAAACTGTTGCTGTCAACTCTCAATATGACATCCAAAGAGCTGTCACTATCAGTGAAGCAAGCCATCATTAGGCTGAAAACACAAACCATCAGAGAGATAGCAAAAACTTTAGGTCTGACCAAATCAACTGTTTGGAACATCCTTAAAAAGAAAGAACGCACCGGTGAGCTCAGCAACACCAAAAGACCCGGAAGACCACGGAAAACAACTGTGGTGGATGACCGAAGAATTATTTCCCTGGTGAAGAAAACACCCTTCACAACAGTTGGACAGATCAGGAACACTCTCCAGGAGGTTGGTGTATGTGTATCAAAGTCAACAATCAAGAGAAGACTTCACCAGAGTAAATACAGAGGGTTTACCACAAGATGTAAACCATTGGTGAGCCTGAAAAACAGGAAGGCCAGATCAGAGTTTGCCAAACAACGTCTAAAAAAGTCTTCAAAGTTCTGGAACAACATCCTATGGACCGATGAGACCAAGATCAACTTGTGCCAGAGTGATGGGAAGAGAAGAGTAGGGAGAAGGAAAGTAACTGCTCATGATCCAAAGCATACCACCTCATCAGTGAAGCATTGTGGTGGTAGTGTCATGGCGTGGGCATGTATGGCTGCCAATGGAACTGGTTCTCTTGTATTTATTGATGATGTGACTGTTGACAAAAGCAGCAGGATGAATTCTGAAGTTTTTCGGGCAATATTATCTGCTCATATTCAGCCAAATGCTTCAGAACTCATTGGATGGCGCTTCACAGTGCAGATGGACAATGACCCGAAGCATACTGCGAAAGCAACCAAAGAGTTTTTTAAGGGAAATAAGTGGAATGTTATGCAATGGCTTAGTCAATCACCTGACCTGAATCCGATTGAGCATGCATTTCACTTGCTGAAGACAAAACTGAAGGGAAAATGCTCCAAGAACAAGCAGGAACTGAAGACAGTTGCAGTAGAGGCCTGGCAGAGCATCACCAGGGAAGAAACCCAGCGTCTGATGATGTCTATGCGTTCCTGACTTCAGGCTGTAATTGACTGCAAAGGATTTGCAACCAAATATTCAAAAGTGAAAGTTTGATTTATGATTGTTAATCTGTCCCATTACTTTTGGTCCCTTAAAAAGTGGGAGGCACTTATACAAACTGTTGTAATTCCTACACCGTTCACCTGATTTGGATGTTAATTCCCTCAAATTAAAGCTAAAAGTCTGCAGATAAAGCACATCTTGTTCGTTTCATTTCAAATCCATTGTGGTGGTGTATAGAGCCAAAAAGATTAGAATTGTGTCGATGCCCCAATATTTATGGACCTGACTGTAAATATATCATATATTATTAATAAACACACATATTTTAATAAATAATATATGTCTCATTTAATGCAAGATGTACTGTACATTAGGGACAGTTACTAGGGACAATTATTGTAAACACGATTGACTTTATCAACACTTGTTCAAAAGGAGGCGCTCTGTCAGACAACATTTGAGGGCATTTTTTAGCAACCTCCTGTGTCCCCACGGTACGACTCAAACACACACACAGATGAAGGCACAGAGAAGAAAGAGAACACGTCCAGTGAAGTGCACAAACTGTCGAGTATGACACAGCTAGTCACACACACATTTTGATTGCTTCATTTCTGCGGTATATGGGGCAAGCTAAAAACAAAAATGAGTTTGACACCCTTTGCCCCCGTGTTAGCTACTGAGATGGAGACAACTCCATCTCTTGCCCTCCTTTAGGAAAGAGAAGGATGTGAGGCTGAGAGATATTGCGAGTTACCTAAAACGACCATCCACCCCTGGAACAGCATCTCGCAGCCAGATACTCAACACGCACACACATCACACCAAGCACAGATGTCCACACACACAAACACCCCACAGAGACACACACAACCCACTGTCCTCAAGACCCTGTCGAAATCAATCAGCATCAATTCAGTCCAATATACACAAAGAGCTTTTGTACATGCACACGGAGGCCATCGTGCACTCTCAGCATGCACAAGGATTCACCAACATCAAACACACCAAACCAAAAGAATGTCATATTGTTGAAAAACAAGCAACATTGGCTTAAAGCACAATCTGCATTCAACGGCGAGCCGACGCCAGCGTACGCTCTTGCCTTCTGTGATCAAATCTTCGGCGCCAGGGGTTCCATCTCGTCCGGCTCTTCTAAATGAATTCTGACGTAATTGATTTACATGCCTCTATTAAAGCCGCAGAGCTTTATGAGGAAGATATTGGGAGTTGACGTTTCTGTCAGCCTGTCTCCGTAGAACGAGGAGAGTTATGACCGCTTCGGTTTCAGACGTAGATTCCCGAACTCTCGACAAGACAAGTCTCAGAGGAGCCATGCGATGTCGTATCAAATGCCGCCCAGAGACTGCTTTTGCAAGGGACAGACCAATCATCATATGTCAAAACACAAAGTAGATTTTAAATGCAAACCAGAAACTTGCGCTGCTGACTTTGAGCTGATAAATATTCAGAAATCAGAGCCTCAAGGAAAGCACAATGTTCTACTGGGCAGAAATACCAACTAAGGAAAAGTCTACGTTTCTATTTTCTGAACACCAATCAAAAATGTTAATAACTGGAGGTCATAAAACACTGGAGGGCAATGTGTTTATTTAGCCAACAAAACTGACATGAGGGACAATTTTCAGAAGTGAACGAGTCACTTATTCAAAATAACATCCAGAGGCAAGATATATTTATGCTAAATGGCATGTTAGCTAAATTAATAATTATCACCAAACTTTGAATCCTTGACAACATGGCTAGCCATTGCAAATCTTAGCTTGTATTATTTTAACTAGACAAGTCCATATTTTTCATTGCTTGCATTTTCTATGCTTACTCTATGCTAGCATTTTACTTTCATCACTGACTGAATCCAAACAAACTCACCGCCGAATCTGGACGCTCTTGGAATGCTAAAAACTGTGGCTGACTCCTAGTCATAGTCTTCAAAAAATTATTATATTAGTTATACAATCCCTGTTTACTAAACTGGCAAAGTTTTACAAGGAAAAACATGGACATTTATTGGCAAGGTAAGCTTGCAAAGATCTCAAGACAAGTACGGGATATACAGTAGGCTATAGAACAATGAGGAAACGTGAGAAAATAAACGTGCGGAGCCCCATAAAAATGTGCTGTAGTACAACGGCACAGTGATGTAGATATTACTTTAAGAAATACCATGGTACTGAAAGTTTGTCCAGGAATACCATGCAATATGTTAAAAAAAATCACAGTTACATAAAAGTATTGTGGAATTAGTGCAGATGCAGTAATATTCTGAAATGGTACTACAATGCATATCATGCTTGCACCATGGTACCATTGGAATTTTGTACATATTGAATAAATAGAATATAAGTGGGCAGAAACAGAAGTTTATAGGATATATATAAAAGGCGCAAGGTGGTAATGACAGGTGCAACGTGGTAATGAATATTTTTGCCTTAGGGTAAATTCTGCACATATGTCACATGTTTCTCTTTAATAATTCTGAATCCCACACTGGCTACGGCTTCATCGGAATGCACATTAGAGATTCGCGTCCACGCACTTAACCTTGATTTTGCTTTTGTCTTTTTGGACAGGAAGGGTCAGAGTGTGTATGTGTGCCCTAATGGACTTATTAATATTCTCCTCAGCTCTCTCTCCTTGAAGGGCATTCACCCTGCGGGCACATTAAGGACATATCTGTACTAACGTACCATGGGAAGATGCACATGCTTTCACACACACAGAGCAACATCTGCCACCTACATCTGCAATCTGCCTAGAGATGTGAGAGGGCAGCAGATACAGCGAAAACACACTGAAGGACAGAAAGAATAGACACCTTTGCTGTTAGTAAACAGTGCGACACGTTTTTGTGGGCGGTGCAGAAAGATGCCCCTGACTGCATGTCTAATGCAAGGTAGCACGCTTTGTTTGCTTGCTCTTTGACAATGACTAGAAAAAAATAGGATTACATTTTAACATGTAAGGTAAGTCACTATCTAGAACCGCAATAAAGTTAACTTAAACGCTAGGAACCTGGGCGACCTGTACGCACCCATTTAATGGATCCAGGGACTGACAGGATAACCTCCAGTTTAGTGGCCTGAAATCTACACCTACCAGACAGAGAAACCAGTCGTGTATAGTAAAGATAAACTGAGAGCGTACACATCTGTAGATGCCTGCATGTACTAACAGTTGCAAACGTTAGCAAATGCATTTACTTGAACACAAACCTGACACATAACATGAGCCTTCTCACTGTTCCCTCTCCCTTTCTACACTTATGCACTTGTGACAACTAAAGAAGAAGAGATGACAAACACTTTCCTTTATGTTCAGTTTCTGGACGATACTTAACTGCTAGTTGTATCACTAACAATGTTAGCTAGCTTACCCAATGCGTTGAAAAGATAACGCTATGTGAAAAATAACCTTGTTACCCTGTTTGGGCATACGCAAGTTATTTTCACCCCCAAATCATAATCCACACCAACAAAAGACAGTAATTCTTTAAGTGTTATGAGGTGAAACGTTTGAATTTTTGATGATCGTTTCTGTTCAGTCCGCTCCATTATTGTGTTTAACTACACTTGTCAGTGTTTTTTTATGGCAATGGCAGTAGCTATGTCAATGGGGTCCAGATGTTCAGGTGCCAACGTTCTTTAAAAAAATCTTCTTTTGTGTTCTGCAGAAGAAAAAAAGCTCTTAAAAGACACAAGGGTGAGTAAATAAAAAAAGAATTCTGGGTGAACTATCCCTTTAAACCAAATATTCAAACTGAAATATTTATCATGCACAACCTCCGGAACTTAGATATCAAACTCCTATTAGCAAAATTAATGTAAAAGCAGACAATGCACTTTTGATGTTGAATTTGCATAATATTACAGACAACGTCAGCTTTTCTTATAATGTCATTTACATTAACAGGTCAAAGCGAGAACAGAGATCTTTGGTACAGCAGTTGCCCTGTCCTCGAAAACAATGGGGCCCGTTACAATTCTAATGATCAGATTATACCAAAGAGGACCTTTGTGAGCCCTTTTGTCTCCAGAGGACAGGACAATGTTCCTAGGTTCTCTGGCCGATTTAAAGGACCCAAAGTGGCTTATTCTTGGAAAATGAATTCAGACTGGGCATTAGGCATTGGTCCACTTAAACAAAGTATAGATGAGATTTTTGGTTGTAATAGAATTTTGAATGAAACAAGAGGAACGGGTCTTGTATTTTATACTCTTAAAGCGTCTTGAAGGTCAAATCATCCGAGTAGAAATGTCTTTAACAGATGCCACTTAGAAAGGCCAACAGCAGACAGCGGACAACTGCTTCAGCCCACCGTGGTTCAATTCCCACAGCTGTGAGTGAACCGACAGCGCTTGCGTCAAGCGCTCACACACACGCACATGTGGGATTTCAACGTCAGTGCCCGGTAAGGGTGTTAGCGGGTGGATGCTGTGATTAAAAACACGTCACACTGTGATTCCAACAACACAAAAGCTTTAAGATCTCAAGACGTGGGCCTTTGCAGTGCATTATGTCGACATCTGAGTCCTGTGGCTGAGCAGCTATCTTAATGGCTTCAAGGACAAGACACGAGGTCTCTTGTTTATGGAGCGTTGAGTCCAAAGAGAGAAAGAGAGAGGGAGGGAAATCGAGGGAAACGGACCGTTATTAAATCGGAAGGCGCCTAAGCAGCTGACAAGCAGTGTGTGACTATGTGTGTGTGTCAAATAGGGAATGAGAGGATGAGAAAGAGGGAAAGACGGAGAGAACGCACGAGAGAGAGAAAAATGGTGCTGGCAGCGGCAGGCGACACTGTTAGACATAATAACATAATTTGAAGTAATGATGGTTGCCCTTTAAGATAGTCCACCGAGACAGAGAGAAAGAGATATGTACTGGTCTCCAAAGCAGCGTCCGGCTAAAGTGACGGCAGAAGCCATTTATAATGAAAGCGAACAAAGTACTGTCACTCCCTGACCAATTAGACAGGAATCGTAGTATACGCAAGTACGCAAATAAAGATGTGACTCTTGGACCATGTACATGTTTAATGTGTGCTCTTGCATTAACTATCATTCTTTGGTGTGTATGCTTATATAGTTATCTTTAAAGCCACTTCATCGGACTGCAGGTCTGTTTTTATTTAATTTATGTTAATATTAATTTATATGATAATTTTATTGTATAATAATTATATTAAATAAATGTTTGGTTGAATTTAGTTGATGTTCATTTTATAAAATAAACAATTTGTTGAATGGGTCCTGTATTTTTAACGCATTTAAACAAACCGACATCTAGCGATTGAGCTTGGTACTAAATTCAAAATATTGGAGAGGCAAGTTTAGCCAAGTAACGTTTCTTCTCGGTTTCTTTTGCTTGTTATCATAAATGTTCTACAGGCACTCTATTGTTTGCGAATGTGTACAAGAAGTTAAGGGCAGTCAACGAATGTGCAGTAACGTTTGTTTATGTTGTCTGTTAGAAACCATCTATAGTCATCATTCTCAGTGTGAACAGGCCTTTAGAAGTGTGTGTGCAAGTCACGTACAATCAACAAGCTAAAAGTGAAGTGCTCAATCATTTATGCACCTGTTTGTGATTAGCAGACCTTCACGCTCATAGCGGGACATTAAGAATGCTTAAGACACAGGCGGAGCAAACTGCAAGAGGCTCGATTAGACAGCAGTCAGTCACCGTGAGGAGAGAGAGCAGGGAGCAGCTTCCTGTTGCTCTGACTGGGAGGAGACGCTGGCGTCACTCCAGCGGACGTGTCTTTGTATGCAAAAAGTTTGGAAAAGGGGGCACCTTAGGGCAGGACGCTCAGGCATGGAACCCGGACCCACAGGAAACACAAAAAAGAAGACCTAAAAATAGCACATTTGTTTCGCCTTAAATCTATTTGCATACAAAAGCTAGAACTGGCCATGAAGTTCAATCCCCTGAGGTTCCAACCGAATGCAAGGAACGCTTTCGGTATCTCTCACGCAGTCTGCCCAGAACTCCTCGGAGTCTATCAGGCAGCGCATTATGCTTTCTGCTGGCTTCATTAGTCCTGAATACTGCACTGGAGAATTACATTACATACACATGCAGCCAAAGTTCAAAAACAACGCTCCCTCAGCTAAATAAGGTTTCTTTGTGATCTGTTTATCCAGAAAGTGAGGGATGGTGTACTGGTGTTCAAGTTGCAGCATTGTTTTTTACAGATCTACACCCAAAGAGATGTGCATTGTCATTTGAATCAAAACCTTGTGCGTATCGCGAACAACGCTTTAACAGAAGGTCTGGATCCCAACCAGGACGCCAGGACGCCATGTGTGCTGTGAAACCGCGATCGTTCTTTCCCCTCCGCAATATGCTTCACAGATCTCGCATATAAATAAGTCACCACGGTACACGTCGCATTTTCTGCGTCGCGTCCTTATTCATTTCATTTGTCTCTGTGCGGATCAATCCGTCTTATTCAATTTTTTAAAACAATTAATCATCACCAACCTGTTCGGTTTGACAGCGACGGTTTTTAGTGTCAGAAGTGCGACATGAAAATGTTCTACGAGTGTGAATGTTTCATTCTCGGCTTACAGTCTGCAGTTCCTGCGGAAGGTGACTGCGGGTAATTTGTAACCTCGTCTGAAAGGGAAATGGCAATGTGTTTAGCCACAGTTCGCCGTGATGACACACACACACCGCCACCACCCAGCTAATGATTTGCAATCGATACGGAGACCCGAGGTTCCCCTTCATGCAAAAAGGGTCACTTCGCAGGTCAAAGCTGATCTATCACCGCCCAAACACAGATACAGCCTCAGGATCTGAAAATGCCAGCGCTGAGGTAATCAGAGAGGTGAATGTGAATGAAGTGCAAAACCGATACAGTACACACTATTTGACTGTAAGTACTTTGTTTTAAACAAACAATATTTTTTAAAACACTACCTTGTGTCTTAAGCAATGGCATAAATTTGGGGAAGGACTAGAACTTTATTCAACGGATCGACGACATGTCAGTGAATCCATTTCATGAAAGTAGTGACACAGAAATGACATGTTTTACCTCAGAAGGAATCCTAATCGTTCAATCTGTCGAATTCATTGTCTTTCCCCCTTAAATCTGATTTACCTCATGTTTTGAAAATGTATCCTCAGGTCACAGGTTCAAGGCTAATTCACACCGACCCAACAAGGCACCAAACGTGTTTCTTGGCATTAGTTGGTTCAGTGTGAATGAGCCTTTCGATCGAGCAGAGTCTGTCAGGACTAGATGTTAAGGTAAACTTGTGGTAGAGCTCAGATGAAACTAACAAAGACATTGCAAGAAAAAACCCTCATGTCATGCAGTCTAAGAACTACTAGTATTAGCATTAATTCTGTCATCATTCACTTCAAACATGTATGACTTTCTTCGTTCTGCAGAACACAAAAGAAGATATTTGAAGAAAGTCTGTAAGCAAACAGCGCCAGCACCCATTCACTTCTATTGTATAGACACTACTCCAATGAAAGTGAATGGGTGCAAGTTAACTACATTTTTCTAAATATCTTCTTTTTTGTTCTGCACGTTGAAAAGACATGAAGGTGAGTAAATGATGACAGAATGTTTATTTTCGGGCACGTGGACAAGGCCACTAGACTTTAATATTCATGAGAGTGGTGTACTTGTGAGACCATAAATGAGGTGTAAATAAAGCTGTATTAGCTTGAAGGTTTTATTTCATTCCTCTAGGATACAAAGCAAGCAAATACGAGGGAAGCAAATATTGTCATGTGGGCTGAGCTGTCATTATGACAATTTCTTATCTGTTTGTTTGCACAGTCACTCATCTGCATGCTTTCTAATGGGTACCAGGAGTTTCGTAGCGAAAGAGAAAAGGCCAGTTCACGCCAATGATGGTAACTGTAAATGTAAAGATAACGTTTTCAAAATCGTTCTTATCTTATCATTCTGGGTGTGAAATGGCCTAAAAGCAGGCCTAAACCTAAACACATTTACATTTACATTTATTCATTTGGCAGACGCTTTTATCCAAAGCGACTTACAAGTAGTTTTTATACAGTGGCACATTACTGCAGAGCAATCAGGGGTAAGGTGCCTTGCTCAAGAATGTGTTAGCGCAGACCCTATTACGACACCGAGGCGCATGAAATCCTTGTGTTTGTAGTGTGGAAAGCGAGAGTGAAGACTGTGAATGGGAAGGCTAGTCAACATAACCATTTCCACAGTTTAATCTTGCCACTGTCGGATACGACAAAGCATTGGACGTGAAATTCGTGAATGTGGAAATTCGATTAACACCCGCCTGAGGTGATGAGACCCCTATTCTATAAACACACACACACATACAGAGCTCAGTGCTGGCTCTTGCCCCCTGCCAGTGGCTAATGACAGACCCACTGCTTCATGGCAGGAAAACCATCTGGTGGCTACAAAGCTTTTAAACCAAACAAAACACTGCCAACCAGAACGAATTGTGTGATCGACCATGTTGTCATGTGTAGGCATACACGGGTCTTTAGTTCTACATGGATGTGCGGTGTGCAAGTTAACACTTGACAAGCACCAAATGCCAGTAAAAGTAAATAAAAGATACACTTGCACCTAATAATGTGTGACCAAGTCCAGCATAAAGTCTCAAAATGTAATTATGAGACAGAATCAAAGCATTTGATTTCAATTTTTGGCACGACCCTTTTTGTAGGATGATCATATGTTGGAAAGAGTGAATCACAAAAAAAGGTTTGCACAGACGGGGTCATATTGTATATTGTAAATAAATTCGAGAAATGATGATGAGAGCCTTGTAATTCATAACAGATGTTTTCTTTGGTACTGTACACCGCCTGTATCAACGTTTTATCTCTGTGGAAAATAAATGAATGGCAAACTAAATTGGGATGTTTTTATACGTTTTTGTGTCTGGTGCAGTTTCACAGGTACCAGAGACTGACTTCTTGAAATGTACTCAATGAATCGACTATTTGTCTCTAATGTGCGAGGAAAACAGCTGAATAATGACGGTAATAAATATTGATAGGCAGCAAATGAAGAGTTTATTTCCAAAAATCATGTTTTTTCATTGTGCATTCCAAATAATATCAAACACACGACATTTGGTTTGTTTTGATTTAAGCCATAATAACTAAACACACTAAATCACAATGAAAACATGATAACATATAAAAAACAAGATTTCGTTTTGGAAATACACTCCCTTGCTATAGGCAAGTGTGACGAAAAGTTAATATTGGACATTGGTCGTGTTCATACAAACTTTACTTTTGGCCGCTATGCGTATATGTATGCTCATACTCAATGTGATAAATACAGCAGAGACACCGTGTAGCACACAGTGTCCGTGAATTGCAGTCTCAGTAGATTACACACCCACATTTATCACGCAAACACAGATTCATGCTTATTTAGATGCGCCGAGCTGCTTCATAATCACTCATAATGCCATTTCCAAATATAACATTTACAACCTTTGTACTGTGTGTCAAAGGAACAGAGGAAAGGGGCAAAGTCTTAAAAGGGGTGTGGTTTGGAACAGGCCATGGAGTTATTTTTGGATGTCTAATAAATGATAAAAAGCAAACCCATGAATCACATAAGCTGCACGATAAAAGACTAAATAAAACGTACGTGGGAAACTTCTTCCTCTTCTTCAAAACATGCAGTAAGTGTTAAAAGTCAACATGAAATGTCATTCTTTTCCCATAAACAGAATAAATGTTTATTTTATTTTAATCTTAAAATCAGATGTATTGTTCTGTTCTTAGCTTCCTACAGAGCAAATAAAGGTTTTATCCATCTTAATCAGTTTCACAAAGTTTAAACTTAACACCATCGGCCACCCGTGGGTTAAGATAGCAGCAAAGATGAGAGTTTTTCATCAGAATGGTTTGTAGCCCCTGCAATGTCTCACCTTGCACATTTTATTCATTTTAGCTAAAAAAAAGTAATGCTGAAAAGGAACATTTTCCCATAATCCCACCAATTTATTCCCAGATCTCCAAAAGATAATCAGAAATGAGGAACGACCGGAAAATCTTGAAATCCGCTATCATCCGGATGGATTTACAAATGAATTGCACACGTCATAAAGCAAAGACAGACATTGCATTTTTTTAAATCATTCTTTCACAAACACTGCATGAACAGACGCATGTTTACACAAACCCGTATGTGTAGCATATTTTCACGTAGCATAGCATGACGCTAGGTGCCACAACAGATGTTCCACACAGGCCGCAAAAAGCGTCAATGAGACATTTGTGAGTAAAATGCCTGGTGTTAGCGACTCAAAGCAATTTCCGATAAGACGGTGGTTTGCTGAAGTGAATCCAACTAATAAATGAGGAGACCTAGTGAAACGTACTTTCGGCAGATAAAACATACCTATGAAATGTATTTCTCATTGGACTACCAAATCTAATTATGCACCTATGAAATGGGGGGCAGACGCAGTAAAGCTCGAAAAGCATCGCCGGAAACGCTCGCAATCCGGCATCCTATTAAAAATACACTTAAACCACTTTGGATGGCTGGAGAAAGAAGCGCTGAAAGCAATCCTGTTCTTAGCTCGCTCGCTCTCGTCTAATGAGTTTGTTTTCTTATGTGGCACTTCACGTTCTTCTCTGCATATGGAAATGCGTGCAACAACAGTGGCATGTTGACATGACACATTTGAAGAGATTAAAGAGTATAAACACAGAATCATCCACACAGAGAGATGTGGCGTTTAAATGCATCCGTGTAAGAGGGGCTTCTTTTCTCTCACATGAAATTTGGTCTGATATCGCAAAGCTACAGCAGATGTTAAGCAGAGCTTATATTTAAGACGGAAAGTGATTTCAAAACACTGCAGTTCTATGGTATTACCGGGTATAAATGCTGAATAAATGAACAATAGTTAACGTATTATAGACGAACGTGAATTAACAAAGAACAAAACTACATGTATACTGAAAATGAACGGTAACCAAGATTTATAAATAATGTGAAATGGCTGTTTATTGTTGTTATTATAAAACATATGTTTACGAATTCTAATACAATTGAATCAAATCTAAGTTTTTTTTACAAGATATTTATGCACATTTGTATGGACAATTGTATTTTGCCTGACAAAAAGATGCTCAAACTTGTTCTGTTGGTTCAGCGTTTCAATTTCAAGCTGTGTTTCTATGCTCATTTCTATTCTCATTTTTATATTCATTATTCCATTGAAAATGGCCCAGCAACGCCCTTAAAATCTTTTGATTTATACCCTGCTCTTCCATTTTAGCTCCACTGAATGACAGGCAGAAGTACATGCATCCCGTTTCGATTCGGAGAGACTGACACACAACCATAATTCATGTAAACCATACGCATATCCTTGAAAACACTATTAGACAGCAGCAACAAAAAGGGGGACGTAGAATTTACTGCCCCTAGTGGAGAATAACTGCGCTTTATTCCTTAACAATCGCCAACGACTGAACAAAGTAATATTAAAGTATACCCTCCGCCGTATAAAATGGCCTGATGGAGCGTTTCAATAAAGCAATGCTCAATCTTCGCAGTGCAGGCCGGCTCTGTTTACGGACAGCAGAGTTATTACTTTATAATGCGCTTGGTGCAATCTGAAAGTTAAATTTAAGCTGCGATCGATTGCAAGAAGTTGAATTGGCATTGTGTAAATGATATACTTTAGCTCGGTGCTTTCATTCGACAGCGTCAGACCGGCAAAAACATTTCCCAGAAATCAATAGCAGGCTAGTCATCACAGATTAAGCTCAGTATAGTTTAATTTCTCCCCGTGGAGCCAGAAAAGGCATCTTACATGTTTCAGTGACCAAGGCTGAACCTCATAAACTAAATATGGATTGAAATCCGCATGTGTGTAGGCTAATATAAAACAATAAATATCTATTAGAAGGCAAATACCAGGTGGAGGAGATCGTTCATCTTGCAAAAATACAAGACAAGGTGGTTCATTAACGTCGTCTTGAGTGAATAGGTTTTGCATTAAAATTATTAATAATAATTCAAGAAACATCTGAAGGGAAACTTTTGGACTGCCATAATTTGTCTGGCGTCTGGCTGGTTCTGTCAACCCGTGCGTCTCTTTTTACTTTAGCTGAAAAAAACATAATTGCTTATTTGTAATGGGCGTCACAATGTTGTGGGTGGATGCTAAAGGACTGTTGTGTTGTTTTGTGGTCGTTTTGTGATATTTTGGTGTTTGCTACAGTAAATGGTATCTTACTGAGACATAGCAGTCTCAAGTGATATATTTTTAAACTGAACAAAAAACAGTTGAGCAAGACCAAAATCTGTGTCGAGAAGAGCGACTATGATAAAAAAGTTTGTCTGGTTGGATGTCGCTGAAATGTAAAGTAAAGATAAGTTGGTGAAGTAACCCTCAATTATAAATCTCAAACAGAGATGGCGACAGAGAAGCTAGTTTCAGATCGCAGCTTATAAATGGTGGTTTGGTGTCCTTTGCAAAACAATAAAAATGAACAATATTCATTATGATCCCTGCTTTACCAGGAAGTTCTAATAACTATTCATTCACAGAGAAAAAAATATAATTTTATGACATTTTATCTTGAAATATGGTAAAAAATTAAACGTTAAAGAAAAATATCTCAAATTTACAAGACTGTTGTAAAATTCCATAAATTTTGGAAACCCCATATAAGCATCAGAGCTCAATATATATTTATGCATTTGGCAGACGCGACATACGTTGCATTGTATTATACATTTGTTCCTGACTATGTGCAATCTCTGGGATCGAACCCATGACCTTGACGTTGCAAGGGCCATGCTCTAACCACCTCACCACACGGTCCAATATACTAAGGGTATATTTACTAACCACCTCACCACAGCTCAAAACATTTTTTGATCGTTCGCCTGTTCCCTCTCCGCACTCTCAGCCTTGTTAGCTCGACTCAGCGTAGTTCTAAGGTCATTTGAAGTATTTCCCGCTCCGAGCATCGCTTTCAGGGCGCTCGCTAACTGCACCTAGGAAGTCACACGGGACGGCCAATTTATGGCAGCTCACTGTGAACGCGCATCAGTGTTCTGATTGCCTCTGGTACAAAAGAGCTCGCAAACAGAGCAGCGTTGGTCCCGGAGTTGCTGTTTACCACCAGTCTGACTCGAACCCACACATGTCACATAACAGGAAGACCAGAGAGATCAGGGTTAGATATGGAGGTGAGGGAGACATATGCAGGTGAAGAAGTGCCGGAGGGGCACCGAACAGTCATATATAAAAAAAAATAACAACAAGATGGAGACATCGACAATCAATGAGACATGAGATAAACAAGGAGGAAATCGGCAAGGGAGGGGAGGGAAAAGGGGAAGAGAATATTGTAGGACATCTTGAAGAAGGTAGTGTTTACTGAGTATTACATCAGTCAATTGTGTGTTTAAAGGACAGTTTGTATTCTGAAGGTAAACCAAAGGTATTTTCGAGAAAGTTGTCTTGATACATCTACAAGCCACCATCCATCAATCTCTTTCCAAAGCTTCTTCTTCTTGACCTTCCCTCCTGACCCCCTTGTTTATCCAGACCACCCTTCCTAACCTGACCTGCACCAGGTAATCCATTCTCATCCCACAATCCTCCATTTCTGACGCAACCTTACCATCTCTCCTCCTCGATCTCCTCCAATCGGTGTTTTCTATCCCCTGCATCTCCAGAGGAGCCCAAGGCTCCCGACCTACCCGAGCGCAGCGCTGCAGACACACATGGCGAGCTGCCTTCAGAAAGCACAGCTGCAGGCGGTCGTGTTGAGCACCACCGCTGACAACGACTAACAAGTAGAGCAGATCACACACAGCACAGGGACTTATTACTGCAAACAGGCTGGAGCTCCAACGCCGGTCTCGCAGCAAAGCACTGTGGGTATTTCTTTCGTTTTTCCCTCTCTCGCTTACGCTCCCAAGCATATGTGTTACATCTTTACTTATACGGTTAGCCAAAATGTTAACAAACCTAGCCTCTAAATATTATGTTATTCCAGACAGCACATGTACTTCTGTGAGATGTCTGCTAAAGGTCTGAAAAACATCTGCAGTGTAAAACATCTGATACACGTCTTGAAAAAATACGTTTTAGATACATTTTCAATCATAAACATCTTACAGAAATCTTCTAAATGTCTATATGACATCTGACAGGAATCTTACAGATGTAAATGCACGCACCTAATAGACGTCTCCGAGATGTATGTGTGCTATCAGGGATAGCATCGGCAAGTTTCTACGGTTGAGCTTGTTGAAGTTAAAATATCACTTAGCATTCAGCACAAATAAAAATGTAACTCATCTTATTCGTCCTTCGTCTCAACAAGCTGGGCACGAAGCCATCATATTTTGGCTTGTTTATTTCAAAAGCTGTAATTAAATCAACAAAAGATGCTAAATTGAACCGAGATCGCTTTGAGCCGAGTTGTGTCTGTCTTCTGTGTTTTCACCTTTTTTATTTTTACTTGAATAACCTTGTATGTTTTGCTTATAGTCAATACATTTTCTTGTACAGCTGCTTTGTAACAATGAAAATTGTAAAAGCGGTTTATAAGTAAAGTTGACTTGACTTAATGTACAAAGTTTCACTCGTTTACCTTTTTTACACTTTCTTTGCTTTTTAATATGACGGTTTGAGGTGAGAGCTCATCTACCGGAAGACTTCATTTTAACGTCAGCATAGTCTGGAGGTTTACAGCGTTGAAAGGGTCATTTATGAAGGCGAATGGGCGGATTTCCGGAGGTCGGGAGAATTGCTTATAAACCGGTGAATTATATTATCGCAAAAAACATCAGCTAGTTTCTGTGTGTTTAAGGACGCAAAAGAGTGTGTGGGGACCATAACAGAGACGCCGATGAGAAAACAGTCTTGTACACAACGCTTTAAGGGTTTCGCTGAAAAAGATTGTGTTTCCGGCTCAAGTAAACCTGCTTTAGAGAGTTCAGATTTTGGAGCATGGCTACTTTAAAGCTGCAATATGTAACTTATGCCTCTCTACCGCCACCTCTGCTTAAAACATAAAATTGTGTGTCAGCTTGGGTAGTTATATCTATATAGTCAAATGACATCAAACTAACACTACTTGCTAAATCGTTGTTCAACTTATAAATCATTATTATCAGCTTATCGTTGCAAATTCAGGGTAAGGTAAGATGACAGTTTTATGATTTTTTTTAATGTCCTTGCGCAATAACTTTTTTGTTTATTTTAACCCCCTCAGAATTACAGATATGGTCCTCAAATCTCATAAATTGTGTCCCAAGTGTCCTATAGGACCAGAACAGCCCTGGGCTGTAGTATCTCTCCACCACAATAGCCATTCGACAAAATGAAGCCGCATATATGACTTTATTACTAGCTAGCTAAAAGCATCTATTCGTCATTCCTGAAACCCTGTCAATCTTGATAAAGAGTCCGGAATACGAAACCTACAAATATTGTCTTCTATGCATTCTGACAAAAACATGCCACAATCTAATTTAGACGATTGTATTCCAAAGTCAGACAAAAAATATATTTCAATCTTGCTTTAAACGGATCTGCCACCAAGACAACAGCAATTTTCCACAAGGATTTGGCAAAGCCTGACTTTTGACCTCACAGAAAATAAGCTCTATCCATCAAACGCGCATGCCCATCTTTCCACAGGCAGGTTAATCGAATTCACTAAATAAAGATATTCTTGTACCTGGTTATAGCACCTGTAAGTTGATCCACAAATATATCAGGACCTTGTTCGCTGGTTTAAATGAATGCCGTTTTAGTGTGGGGAGATAAACTGTTCGTCATGACAATTTAAATATTTTAGTGCAAAAGTTTACAGGAAAACTCAACATGTCTACAGATAACAACACCAGAATGCACAAAAACAAGCTTGAAAATCGTATTACAAATCAGAATTAGCGCTAGCTTAGCAATATGCTAACATCCAACTAAAAGCTAAGTATTTGTGTACATCTTATTAAACAATAGATGTGTGTTATACAGAGCTGCTACCAACATAAAGGTTTTCTGAAATGTTCTGTAGGTGATATTTCCATGTCACCTACAGAAAGCAGCTGCCAGCCTCCCTATGTAGGGAATGTGGTGCTCCCAACGTACTCGCACACGCCCTTCAATCAATTTCAATAACAAGAAGAGATTTCAATTATCCCATGAGGTGTTCATTGAAATAAATTTAATTGAATAAACATTACGACACAAGTGCTCTATGTCATCTATTATTCGCATTTACATGCAAATAAGCAAAAATAAAGACGCACCCTGTGACAAAATCAGGCATTGTGCAAATGTTGCGCGTTTGAGAGGATGAGAGAAATTCACTCGAATAAAAGGCACATTCTCATCAATCCCAGAATGCTTTTGAATGCAGGTAAATTGATTATGCTGTGACAATTAATCGAGGTAGGGATGAGCAAAGCTATTTATTTCAAGAATCGATGTGCTGATCAGAGAACTATATACGATTTCATTCTATAGGATGAATTTAGGTAAATTGGGACACATTTGACATTGTTATAACCGTCAGAAAGTGTCTTCATTTATCCGAATACATCCCTGACATCATTCTGACATCCATGTCTTAGTAGGTGATTATCCACATACCGGAGACACCGGAGAGCAAAGCCGGGATTGGACAGTCATCATCCGCTGGAAAGACTTGAAAAAACTAAAGCACACAAACAATGACAAGCAATCGGTTCTCAACACGTTGCCCCAGGCACAAACCTTCATGTATTACAGGAAAGGAGGAAAAACCCGGAAAACATGACAGCAGCGTCGGATAAGAGTTATAGTCATCGGATACGTCTAGCTTGGCTTTCTTGCATTTTTCTCTGTGGGTATAACAGATGCTGGAGGACACTTGACACATTAGTGTCCTTCAACGTGAGGTCAATTTGAGACCAAATTCACAAACAACACACAAACACGCCTTCTGTAATCTGTGACCCTGTGGGAGGTGAAAGATGGGCCACAGCAAGCCAGCGTGTGTTTGTACGTCTGTTTGTGAATTCTTTAAAGTGAGGCATTTTATTTTTAGCAGCACTATTAGCTCTGTCGGTTTGAAAGGCTGGATTCTCACACGTCAAATCTCAGACGCAGACAGTCTTTGCAGGCGAAGGATGTGGCGTATTTTTAGATTTTAGCACTCATCCCAGGAAATGTGCCTGAGGAAATAAACCTAATTTAATACGTGCATACACAAATACTTGTTTGCAGAAACCTGTGATGTTTAGGTGACGGAAAAACAAAACAGTTACATGCTTACCTTCGCAAGAAAAGTGTTTTGTTTGTTATTCGTGACAAACACATGGGGTGAAAATGTGAGATGCGTGTTTTGTGGTTGTTTTTATTCTTGCGTGTGAGCTTGGAGGTCCAAGAATATGCAAAAATATTATATTTATGGAAGATCTACATATGAAGAGTTCATTTCCCAAAATCATGTATTCTATTATGTTCTCGTGTTTTATCGTGTTCGTTTTTTTATTATGGGACTTATTATGGCTTAAATCGAAACAAAACAACTGCAGTTTGATTGATATTCATTGGAATGCACGACAAAAAGCATGATTTTGGGAAATAAACTCATATTATACAAATACTGGGAACTGACCATATATGTTGATGAGTCATCCTGCACAACAAGATAATCTCTCTTGAATGAAAATGTTAACTTCACAAATATCGTCACTCTCCTTCCATAACCTTGTATGTCCAGGCAATGGAAACAACACTGCACTTCATAAATGATTAAATACTGTGTTGTCAAAGTTGACAAGCACTTTTTAATACATTTATTGGTTAGATTTTTGCAAAACCCAGTGACGAACATAATGGGTGACTAATAATAATGATTTAAATCATGAGATACAGAACTTTCAGAAGGACAGCAATGATTTTATTTATGAAAACATTTTTGGGGGTCAAATCCCCATCAGGTTTTATCGCATTACAACGAACTCTCGCCGCGTGCAGTGCGCTCTAAAATGAGACGATTTTACCTAATGACAGACCACCTCTGGAACATCTCACCGACAGCCAATCAGAGCGCGCTAATGAAGGAAGCCTGATGCAACTTGATTTGCATAATGGCAGAGAGGCTTGTGGGTATTGATTACGGTTACATAGCGGCTCCAAAAATCAATTAAATTAATTGAGCAAACAACCGGAGATTATGCAGATTGGATGAAAAGAGAGGAACAGTGAGAAGAAAGAGTGAAAGGAGAGACACAGCAGCTGTTTGGGGGAAGTAATGGGCCAGAACAAGGAGGAACTGATTAGAAGAAGACACAAATATCTCTCTTCCAACAACCTTCCGCGTTTTTAACCACCCTTTCATTTTCTACTTTTGGACAGCATACATCGACCCAATGAGGGGGACACTTGTGTATAACACAGGTCTGACAGGGTATATATATCAAAGAACACATAATGCATATTTTACGACTCACTTTGGCACACGTGACTTGATGAGAGATCTATATTTCACTTTTCACGCATCTCTGGATGTGTTTTTCTACCTTTTGAATTATTATTCAACCTTTTGCTCACTTGTCTTACTTTAATCTGAACTTTAGCTCATGCGGAGATACCTAAATGTGAAAATGAAATGCTACTGAATTACGACAAACGTGTGTAAAGGTTCATCTAGAAATAATCATTATATTAAATAAAAAGCTTTGTGAGATAACATACTGCAGTACTTGGAATTGTTCAATACAATGTGTTTGAGGAAACGTGCTAAATATTGTATACGGTAAAAGCATTTAATCCACCATACCATACCAAACAAAACCGAAATGAAGTTACGCCAATGACATTTGTTTTACACCCATTACGACAGCCCTACAACAACGTGCGCTTATTTTACAATAATAACAAGAGCACTTACGACATCCAGTCAGCAGCTGCATACACAACACAACACTTTGGATACAAGGGAGTGCGATACGGAAGGAGGGAAACGACGGAGGGATGCAGGAATCCGTCCCGCGGTGCGACCGGAGGGTGGCAGCTCCTCTTTGACATGTGTTGGGAAACTGGCACAGTGGGAACAAACTGAAGCCCACAGAGGAGGGTGAGAGGGCACAGAGGAAGTAGAGAAGGAGAGGGAGAGAGGTACGCCAGATGGCAACGGAGAACTTTCTCAAACACTTTTTCTTGCCAAGGGGAATGGGCTTCTGTTGTGAAAGGTGCCACAGGGCACAGACCATGTCCTCCACAACACAGGAGTCGTAACCCGGGCCAGACGCTGCTGGAAGCCCACAGGAGTGCGAGTGTGAGAGAAACTCACCATATGGAGGTATGCACCTGCTGGTCATCATTACTACAGCTAGAACACGGTCAACATCTACGATCAGGAGGACCAGCACACCTGCATGTGTGTGTTTCCTATAGAAATGCCAATGCTTTTGCTGAATGCTACAATACAGCTGTGGAATAAAATGATCCAAACGTCCATTTATTCAGCATTTCTAGATGTTTTGTGGTCATTCCAGTCCAGTGTCTGTTGAATTGAATCAAAATCAAACCTCAGGAGTGACAGCAAAAAAATCATGTGAAAGACTGACAGCTTGACAAGACACGTGAAAGCTGTGATAGAAATCTAGGGTATCGCATTAAAACATTATTTTAAAGTTTTCTAAACACAAATACAAATGTGACTGTTGTATTGCTTGAACGTGAATATGACCTTGTTTTCTTTGAAGTATTTGAGGTCTGAAAAAACGCAAAGCATCACTTCTCTTATTTTGACCTGTTTCATTTTCTGCAAATAAATGCCAATAGAAACAGAATTTGTGTTTGAAATTTGGGAGAAATATTGTTAGAAACTGAATAAAACAAAAACTTAATTTTACCTAAACACACAACTATAAATTCAGAAAAAAATGAAAATCGTTTTGAAATGGTCTCTAATTTTTTCCTTGTCTGTGGTATGTGGCTGTTTTTAAAAGCAATTTGGCAGCACTATATTTTTAAACTATTAAAACAAATACTATTAAACTACCATTTGAAAGCTCTGGGTCACTAACAATGTTTTTGATCATCTTCAACCCTTTTTTATATAAAAGCGTATGTATGAATGTTTTAAATGGGTTATGTGCAGAGAAATCATTGAAAACAAAAAAGTTGAACTGAAAAGAATTATATTGGACAGGAAAACAAGAAAAAGGAGCCATTAGGAGCCCGAAATGGATGAAAACTCCTTCCAAATGGGTTTAAAAACCCTGTGTCTGTCAATGGCCGTTAAACGCTTGCGCCTGGCTCGGCATCACAAGTCTCCACGCGCCCGTCTTAGGTGTTTAAACTTAATGCACATGTCTCAATCGCTTAAGTTCACTTGCGCCCGGATGCGCATTTAAAGCAAACATAAATTCAATCAAACTGATTTGCTTGTTTCACTGAAACGTCACAATCCACGCATTTTGTACTCATTCACAAATACTTAAAAAGGAATAAATCGACGTATATACGTTATATTTTAATAATTAAGAAGTAATCCAATTCTTTAATTCATTCTGTATTTTGATCTAACAATCTATTGGATAAAAAGGCACAGCATCTGCTACCCGAAGGTACTCTAAGGGTCTTCAGTTATTAAAGGAATGTTGTAATAATCCATATTCAGTTCTTTTCACTATTACAACCCCGCTCATGAATCAGACTACGGTGTGTGTGCTTTTTTTGTAGGCACAGCAGAAACGCATGCGATCGAATTATCATGCCCTGTTCATGAAAGACAAGCCAAATAAGTGTCCATGTAAATCCCATGCAAAAAATGTGTGTGAAAATTTGACATGAATTTCCATACAGGTGGTGTTTCGTGGACATCTCATGTGTACCTTGAATAGCAGTCCGCTCTCAGTTCTCCCGGTGTTCTGTAAACATTTACCAAAGCCTGTCAGTGATTTCGGTGGGGAACATGTTATTGGTGTTTTATAGTGACGGAAACACTCCCGCTGAAGAGATGCCCTGTGTGTCTGTGTGTTAGAGATGTCACCGCGCAGAACACGGGACGACATAAGAGCAATAAAGAGCTGAGGTCATGGTCAGGGTTAAGGACTGACAAAAAGAAAGCGAGTGATAGAGTTTACCAAGGCAGAACACACGCACACTCACATTATAGAGACGTTTAATCTGCGAACGTTAGTAAATGCATTAACAACAAACACAATGCCACCCGAGCAGATTAGACATTTGTGTTGTGTACAATCCTTTGACGTTATGTGGCAGGCCCATGGGTGTGCTGTCTGAAGCCGAGGCTGACTTTAGACTGTCATGTTGTGTTTCTGCATGCTGATTTTGGGCTAGGAGGGACATCGCTTGGTATTCAGAATGCGTTTTTGTTGTTCGTCAGATCTGAACCCAGCGAGCTGAAGACTCAATTATGAATGATAGTCTTACATAACCCACCAAACTGCAAAAAACGGGAAACTAATGACATAATGACACTCTGTCTGTCTGTATATCTATCCATCCATGCCACGTTTGGCTAAACACCTTAAATGAGCCAAACAAACAACATGGCCGGCCTGTTAACCTTCCCCCAGGAAATGACAGCTCACATTCACAGCTGTCCTTGTTCACTAGCTCCCTGAATTTTGGGAGAAAAGGCAGGATAGAGAGAGAGCATGGCATGTATGAAACCCAATTGAGTCCAATTTCAGCTTTAGGAGATGTGTTGAGTGACGGCTGTCTACTCACACAATGCCCGATCGTCAATTCTAGGTCAGGATGATATGAGAATTGATGGGGTAAAATTAAATATCCTCTCTCACTTGACTATTGGGAGGGACGTCAAAGCATATATAAAATTGATATATAAAATATATGAGGACTGTTAAACGATTAATCGAGATTCGAAAAATTATTGGTAAATATGAATGTACAAACGTATGTAAACGTATGCAAAGAACACAGACATATATTATGTTAACTTAAACTTTTATTTTGGATGCGATTAATCGTGATTAATCTTTTTAACAGCCCTAAAAATGACAATTACAAATAAAATTCTGTAATGATTTTTACGATATATAAAATTGTATTTTGTTGTTGTTAAATATGATGATGATGATAAATATTTACTTCTTTTTTAAGTATGCATATAAGTACAGAGATTTGCTGGCAGCTGGGACGCAAGAAATAAACCATAAAATAACAAAAGAAAAATAGTTTTCCCACTTTTCTAGTAAATTTGCAGTCTTTTACTGTAATTTTAAGTTTTTGTCATGGTATAAAATATATGAAAAATCTGTCAAATATAAAATCTTTATGTTTTACAGTGCATTGCTAGGCCTGTTATACAACTTTTAGTTAAGTTAGCTTGTTATTTTATGAAGGGGTGATTTCATAAGAATTCGTTGATGTGAATCATACAAAAATGATTACTGGAAAAAATAAATGAATCCATAAACTAAAACCATCATGGGGCAAAAGATGAGAGAATGAGATTATGATAGACTCAATGAAGTCATTCTCCTTTAGTAAATATGTATCATTAATCATCACGCTTTATAGAAACATTTTTCTATATACTGTGTTAGTTTTATATCTCTCATTACTCTGCAATCTCTTCATACATAATAAAACAATCCCAGCTCGTACAAATACTTCATATCCATCCGTGTACTGCATGGATGCAATAAGTGTGATTACGTACAGTCAGCTTCACTATGTGATAACGAACAGCATATATTAGACAATAAATCATTAAACATCGCCATTTCATCATTGTGAACATGTTCATTTGTTAAACTAACAGTAATAATTATAGCTGCAATGTAACTGTATTGTTAATTCGCCTCATTTTGGGGATATCTGAAATCTATGAGACTGTGAGATTGTAAATCAATGTATAAGCAAATACAATCAGATCATTTATTTAACCCTGCACTAATGACATCGTGTGGAAAGTGATTCTGGAGTTCGTGTGGTTTTTCAGTAAGTGAATGTGTGTCTACTGAGAAGGTCGCGGACGCTGAAGACCCCGTACAAGCCGATGAGAAGAAATCATTGAGTCAGGCGGTCAATATGCTAACTGCGAACTGAAGCTGACCTTTGTTCTGAACCGATAACCTGAGCAGTTTCAAAGACATCCTTCAGACAAGCATTTGCGTTGAGGGAGGTTTTTTACTCTCAGTCTGTGTACTGGGAGGATGGCAGTTTCTGGAGTTTAGTTTTCTCACGAGGCGACGTGGGGTCAAAGTTGATTCTGCCGCGAGAGTGGAAGAGTGTGCTCTGGCCGTAGGGACGGTGATCGGCATTGAGAGCGTTTTATCGGCATCACGGATGAATAATGCTACTGTTTATGAAGACGATTGAGCTTGAAAATTTGATGGTGTAGAGCGGTGTTGAGATGGATGGCGTTTTGACGTCAGTGCTCCCTCTTTCCACTCCCTCGAAGAAAGAAATGCTATCAAGTGTGCCGTCGTTCATTCAAAATGACATTTTAACAGTATTGCTCGCTAGGTATGGTAAAATGGTCTCTCCGGTTAGACTGATCCGATCGGTAGCAAGTTTTCTCAGTTAAAGCATGGCGCATTTTTGAGGGTGACGAAGAACTTGCGGAAAGTGAATATAGAAGAATATTTTCCAGACATAACGCAGTTCGTCGATAAAGTTAAGACTTTATGAAGTGAGAATTGTTTCACTAATAAAGAGGTTTACTGTCTAAAGAAAATACTGGCAAGTGTGAAAACTAAGTGGGACAGGCTTAGAAATAACAGCTAATATGGGCAGTTTATTTAATTTTTTCTGTTTTATTGCCTCTTCTGCTCTTCTCTTTTATTTGTTATGGGAGATATAAATCTCACATCCCTAAGCATTAATGGAGCAAGAGATATTAAGAAGAGAGCTCAAGTGTTCGAACTGTTAAAAAATAGGAAAATTGATGTGTGTTTTTTGCAATAGACAAAAATACTGCAGACTTGGTTAAAGAATTTGATGGGTTTTTAACATGTTCCTTTAATGTTGATGAAGTTATCAAAGGGAGATTGTTGAAAGTTAATGCTTTATTTGAAAACAGTTATTTTGTCTGTGTATATGTGACAACCACGGCTTTAGAAAGGATATATTTTAATGCTTTGGGCAATGTTTTGTGCAATTGTAACAAGGAGGATTTTTTTTATTCAGAGGGGATTTTAACTGTACTGAAGATGTAATAGACAGAACCACGCATGCATTCAAGAAAGAGGTTAATTCTGTTGATAAAGACTCACTGCATTGTAGATGTTTGAAGAAATGTTCATGATACACAGAGAAAATATACTTGGGATCACGCTTTTGATAATCAGTTATCGCCGGCAAGGCTTGACAGATTTGATGTTTTTAAGCACAAACTAAGTATGTTCAGAGAATGCTCTATCATTCCAGTCTGTTGTTTTGATCATAGCTTGATCAAATGTGCCATGACAAAGAATAATATAAAATCAAAAAGTGCTTATTGGCATTTCAACAATAATTTGCTGAGCGACTCTCTCTTTAAAGAAGCATTAAAAATGTTTTGGAAGAATGTTAAAGCTATGGACTTATCTTTTTTGACACTGCAACAGTATTGGGACTTTGTAAAGCTGCAGATTAAGCAATTGTGTCAGCAATACGCTCACAACGCCACAAGATATATAAAAGGGTCAATGAGTGTGCTAGAAGAAGATTTGGTGATATTAATAGAGCTTGCAGGTTCTTGCCACAGATATCTGAAGATGTCAATAAAGAAATAAGTAAAACTCTGAATTTGAAGATGCACTTAAAAGAATGGAAAATAGCAAAACACCAGGGATCGATGGCATTACAGCTTTCTGGTCAGATCCAGAATTAGTAACAGTTTTCAATGAGAGTCTAGTAAACGGACAGCTATCACGAAGTTGACGAAGAGCAATTATTACGTTATTGCCGAAGAAAGGCGATTTGAATGACATTATGAACTGGAGACCGGTAAGTTTATTGTGTAATGACTACAAAATAATTTCAAAGGCCCTTGCCATTAGATTATGTAAAGCCATTGAGTATGTTGTTTATTCAGATCAGTCATACTGCGTGCCAGGCAGAAGAATTTTCACAATACACAATGTCTCCTTTATCCGAGACATTTTAAACTTTGGAAAGCTCTTTGATTTAGATTTTGGTCTAATATCAATTGATCAAGAGAAGGCATTCGACAGAATTGAACATGTCTATTTATGGAATTCTTTAAAAGCCTTTGGTTTTAGCCCAGATTTTATTTAAATGATAAAAGTCTTGTATTGTGGCGTTCTGAGTGTTTTAAAGATTAATGGTGACTTATGCTCTCCCTTTAGAGTATATAGAGGTGTTTGGCAAGGTTGTGCATTGTCAGGAATGCTATATTCCTTAGCTATAAAACCCCTTTTAAACAAACTAAGAACTGTTATGTGTGGGTTGTATGTACCTCACTGTTTTAACAATTTTAAGTTATCAACGTATCCTGACAATGTTATTGTTTTAATCAGTTGTACGAATGATGTAAATGTGTTGTTAATAAAGTGAAATGAAAAAAAAAGTTAAGCCATCTTGTGTGGAAAATGGCCAAGAGGTGAGCCAAAGCTTCCTGATGAACTAAGACGGAAAAAGGAGGGCTTAAAGTATTTTTTATTTTCTTGGGAATTAAAATGTTATAAAAAAGAACTTTGATGGCTTTGATGAGAAAGTCAAAGGAAGTTTGGACAAATGGACGTTTTTACTTCCTAAAATGTCTTACAAGGGACGAATCCTGATCATTAACAATCTAGTAGCCTCTGCTCTTTGGCACCGCTTAGCCTGCATAGACCCTCCAATTGACATAATGTCAAAAATCCAATCAATTTTAATTGACTTTTTCTGGCATAAATTACATTGGGTGTCCAAAAGTGTGTTGTACCTGTCAAAAGAAGAAGGAGGTCTTGGTCTAATACATTTGCAGAGCAGAACAGCCACTTTTCGTCTTCAGTATATACGAAGACTTTTAATGTACCCTGCAGAGACAAGTTGGGTGGATGCTGCTTGCGCAGTTCTTCGACGCATCGGAGGCCTTGGGTTGGACAAATTTTTGTTTTGGCTGGACCCTCAGAGGCTAAAACTATGTGATTTTACATTTTTTTATCTCGTAATTTATTCTGTCTGGTCTTTGTTCAGGACTATGAAGGAGAGCAGTACCCTTTCTCTGTTCTAGTTATTGAAAGAGCCATTAGTCCTTGGATCGCGGTTCGATTTATTCGAATGAAATGGCGTTTGCTGTACCGGAAAGTACTTTACGGAATGCCAAAGTGATGACAATTGGTCAATTGCTTGAGACAACGGATCAGATTTGAATGATGTATCTGCGACGGCTGAGCGTTTTGGGATTAAATCATGCCATATTGTGGCAAAAGCACTCGACATTTGAGCTCTAAAAAGAAAAAGCTTTGACACTGGCACTTTACTCTAAAGGATCTGCAAATCCAGATCGCTAAGATCCTTTTCCGGGTTTGAATTTTTTTTTCGACTATGGGGGAATGCTTTGAGACTGTGAAGTTTTAAAACTCGTGGGGTCTGAAGTTGCATCTGACAAAGCTTTGTATAAGAATTGTGTAAAAGTTTTTAACAACAGTTTTTAAGATAATAAATGTGACGCACCTTGGAGAGATGTAGTGCACCTTGATGTAGGGGAATATCCAGAAAGCTGGCGATTTACAATGGAGGGTACTGCATGGTGCTTTTATTGCTGTAATCAATCGTGATAGTAATGATGGTTGGCCTATTTGTTTTTTGAAAGAGACGGTTTTTCATGTATTTTTTCACCAGATTGTGAGAGGTTAAAAGGTTAAGACTTTTGGAATGTTTTGTACTTCTCTTAATATCTCTTTTTTACTTAAATTGTTTATCTGCAGTTTCAAATATGTGAGAAGCCATTGTCAAAAGTCTCAATTGATCTTTTTTTATGTGTCAAGAGAAGATGGTAATTTATGTCACAAGGAAAGAGAAAATTGGTAATTGAAGATCATTCTTAACATAGTATATTAGTATATACATTTATGTTGTGTAATATGTAAATTGTAATATAATTGACGGTTTAAAATAAAAATAAATCTCTCTCTCTCTCTAAGCCCATCACAGCGACTTGAAGAAGTGCAATAGGGTGTGTGAGTTGTAAGTAACACACACACACACCGTTACACCCCTCACTCATGAAGCCAAAGGAAAGAGCGGATCAGTCCTGCAAGTATAACTTGCACTCAAATGTCATATAGTATCTCATCTGAGAAGATCAGGACCACCACAGAGAAAGAGAGCGAGAGAGAGAAAGAGAGAGAGGACATTAAAAATCAAGGAAGGAAGAAAAAAGAAGCGAGAAACTGCGAGTCACATATTATCTTATCTGAGGAGATCAGGACCACCACAGAGAGAGAGAGAGAGAGAGAGAGAGAGAGAGAGAAAGAATGAAAGAACATCAAAATTGAAGGAAGGAAGAAGAAGCGAGAAACTGAGTTACAGTACACTGGATAATCCAGTCACACAAGGGAAGTCTGATTCCTTTACAGAAATCAATTCTTGCAAAGTTTGTTTCAATGATCCAGTTGAAAAAAACGTTCAGATGTTTTTTCGTCATCATTTAATTTTCTCTGTTATCCCAGCATTTAAAATCTCTTATTTATGTCAGCAGACATGAATCAGCTAATAACAATATAAAATGATTTATAATATATCATTTGTTCATAAAAAACAAAACACCATTTTGTTTGAATGTATTATACACCACAGCACATAAGCAGTATAGAAACCGAATGAATGTTTTAACTACATCCTATTTGAAAATCAACATCAAACCTCATTATTTTCATTTCATAATTTATTATCCTCGAAAAACACTCAAGCCCACACTTGACTCAACACGTCTAAAATGATTTTTCAATGAGCCGGAAATTATTCAGACCAATTTGTAAAAATGATTTCTTGAAGAATCAGACACGCGCACTCACACATGGTGGATGCCGGTGTAAGGATATTCACTTATCCCACATCAGAGTCAGCCAGCACATCATTACACATTTTGCTCAGCAAATGTCTAACTTGACATTTTACAATATCATCGGTTTCCATTTAGTTTAGCAGCACAGGTCAAACACTACTGGAGTGACCAGCCAGCTCAAAAACCCTCAGGGACCCCGTCTACCACATCAACTCCCTGAAATCCCTTAGCAGTCCACTCACAAATACCCACACACACTTTCCCTCGCCGGGCTCTGAATCCCTCGAGATTAACCGGTTAAAGTGGAATGTGTGTTCTTCAGGGATACGCATCAAGTAGCACAAATTAAAAGTGCTACTGGGAGAAAGTTCACCTGTGGCCATGTCAGCCATTATCTGCCCTAATGAATAAAACACCTCCAGCCACCTAACCAATAAACATCAACTGTTTGCGTTGGAGACGTTTACACAGATTTCTAAGTAATTATATTACTGAATTACTAAAACGGTGCTAAAATAATAATAATATTTCTAACAAAAAACGAGAGAAGGGCGTTTACCCAGCATGCATTGTGTCTTGCGGTTTCAATATGTTACATCGTTTGCGTACTTCATTTACTAAATGTACTTGTTTACTCCACATGTGAAAAGCGGTTCTGAGCATATCTAGTCATCACAGAACAGATCAATATGTTTATCCCACTTAAGCCCACATGCAGGCACGCCGACAGACAGAAAACCAACATCAATGACGGATGTCAATGTGCTGTGATTATTTGGCGATTCAGGTCACATTTCCCAGACTAAACCTCTGTTAACAACATTCTGCAGATGCGGAGGCCGAGGCCAGCCCATTTCTTGACCTCAATCACAGTTGACCTTCTCACCTTGGTCTCCATGACACCAGCATCCCCCCGCAGCACCTCTGAGCGACCCACATTTTACAGCAACTGAAGCAAAGACTTTCTTTCAGCCGACTCCATCTCGCCGTTTCCTAGTGCATTATTCTAACCGATTCCCCCGAGAGCAATCCAATCACAGCTGATGGCCGTGAATACACATCAGCCCATGCGCCCAGGCCGCTGTAACTGCCTGCGTGTAACTATTAAAGCTTAGCAAGCCATGAACAAAAAACTTCGAATCAAAAGACAAAGCCGATACTAAAATATGCAGTACTTTTCCTCTGTTCTTTTGCTAAGGTAGAAGCTTGAGCCGAAAAATACTGGATGGAGGTTTCATTCAAATTTAAATACATCTGCCAAACATTTCCATAACGTCCTCTAAGCTCGGTTTCTTTGTTTTTAAACGCCTCATGGGCGGAAATATGCTGCCTTTTGGATTTTGTTATAAGAAAATCCATCTGTCAGGTGTGTAATGTATACTTTGAGCAATTAGGATGTGTTGCACAGGTCCCTCAGCCACGACAGGCTCAACACAAAGACACAAAACCACTGCACGCGGTAAAAATAACAGCTTCTCCATTATAAGACAGCTCTAGCTTTTGCACCAGAATTGAACAAATTGATGTTGAGTTACATTTGCATCAGATGTGTTTGTCAATGAACATTTTTTTATTTATAATGCCATTCGTATGAAAACAAAAGATTGGTTCCTGAAGAAAAAGAGAGGAAATATTTTTCGACATTATTGTAAGAAAACAACACTTGAAAACCCCCTAGTTTCGTCACTTTAACCTGGGAACACACTCAATGACTTTACTACGATTGTGAATGGTATTTGATCACAAGCAATAATGGTGTCTAGTCTATTCCAGTTGTGCTCAGTTTAGAATCGCAGATAAAATCGTTCAGTGTGTAGAGTCTCATGATTCTAGTCTTAGAATTTAAGATCCAGTCGTTGCGAGTCATCCTCACTAAAGATTTTATTAAACGCCTTTAATATTTACGACAGGCGGCTGCGATCGATGACATCACAGCCGCACTGGCAGCATCAGGGCCCTACATTTATTTTCATTGATATCAGATATTTCAGATCGGGCAGACTGTGGTGTTTAGCGGGTTTTGAAGGGAAATAATTTGAATATCAAACGTGTGGACGGCATTCACTCAACATCTTGAAACCAGTTTCGACGGAGGTGGCTTTTAAAGAGTTTTGCATCTGAACACTTTTCATTTGTATTATTAAATGCAGAACAACAGGTGCAATTAGAATGAAGTTTTTCCTTTAAAAAAAAGGTTGAGCTATCTTTAGCGAAATATAAATTGTCAAATGAAAATAAATAAAAGCTAATCGTTTAGCATAATTACGGAGCTTCAATACAAATGACAACAGAACACAGAGGAGTCTAAACAAAACCAAAATAAGCCAACATACAACTGTGCCAAACGAATGCAACTAAAAAAACCTGCTATTTCTTTACATTTATTTTTCAGTTAAATTCAGACTTTAAAAGCAAAGTTTTTCTATTTTCAATGTTGTTTTAAGGGTTAATCAATAATCGTGTTACATAATCAGGATCTCAATATTGGCCAAAATAATCGCAATTATGTTTTTTGTCATAATCAAGCAGCTCTAATGCTTTGTTGAGTAAAATCAATCTTTTCTTAATGTCTGGGTTAAATTGAGGTCTGTTGAGGCCAGCTGTGGAGAAATGAGCTCCTCACGGCGCAGGGCTGCAGCCAGGTAGGCAAAGCGATTTGCCAATGTATTTTTGTGATTGTGATTTTGATCACCTTAAAGCTGAATGTACAGGCATAAGACGCCGCTTTATTTGATCTCAGTTGTGTTTGGGCCTTGCATACTGCATTATGTATGTAAGTGCTATGTTTTTTACTTTCACGAATGATAAATTACTCTCTTAACTCTTTTTATTCATTAAAAACTTATTTAACCTTTATTATGCATCACTGAAGTCTAAAACTAAAAGCGCATAACTTAATTGGAAAAAGAAACGTGTGAACATCGTGTTTGCTTCACCCTGAGGTTTGAATACTAACAAAATGTAATATAATGCTGAGCTTGCTGATCTGTTTTGGTACATTGATTGATCTTTATGCTTCGGCAGGATTTCCAGTCGTGACTCAAGAGTTGTTAAATATGTGGTGTAGTGGTCTGATGCGGTTGTTAGATAGTTGCTCGTTTTTGACTATCAAAGACTCTAATCGGTTCCAGGCGCAAGAAAAAAACTCACTGTAAGTGTGTTTTGTCCAGTCTTAGTATGTTTCAGCTAGTTGTTAAGTGTGTCCTCGGATTTAAAGTAAAATCAAATAGATATGGAATGGCATTGGATGTGTAAATGTGTGCTCCTGAAGCTCATTGGTTAAAGCATGACGTTAACAACGCCAAGGTTGTGGGTTCGATCCTAGGAGGTTGCACATTCTTAGAAACAAATGTATAGTGTAATGCAATGTAAGTCTCTGCCAAATGCATAAATGTAAATGATTTTCCAAATTTTGGGGTTGAACCCCTCTAGATGGTGAAGATTTTGGGTCCGACGAGTTTGTAAGCACTTGAGGTCTGTCTTATTTCTCACAAAACAAAAAAGTGATTTTGAAATCGCATGGGAACTGCAGAATCCCATCGAGAAGCTCTTAACTGGAAATAAAAGAAAACCACTTCTTCCTGCGACTGCTCAAATCACCGCTGAGCACACGTGGAATAATTAAACCCTTGGTAGAAGCTTTTCTTTGTAAAATACTAGTAGCGTCGAGCGGAAAAAATTGGTTTAACAGCTGGAGGTTTTGCACAGATGAAAACTAGCGATTATGTTCTGATTTGTGTTAAAAAAACAGAATTGCTAGTTGATTATAGGTTGGATTAACCTTATTTTACAGTGTCACATTCAGACTGTTTTCAAACAATGCCAGTATAACACTGAGTCACGAGAAATACTCCGGCTCGTTTCAATTTCACTCAGTATTAATGTCAAAATGATTCACGGTAATACAACACCCAATCTTTTTTTATTTCTACACTTCTTTCTTTCCCTCCCTCACCATATTCATAAACAACAGCCCTCTCTCTCTAATAGGCCTACAAGCAATGAAGGCTAAAACTTCAGGCCGTGCCGTTTTCTGGGCATTTAGACAAGCCACCGTGGAATGAATAATTGGTAAAACAATATTTTCTGTTTGTGTAAAAGCCCATTTTTTAGAGAAACTACATTTTTGGAAAGTTGGAACAGAATCTGAAACAACATCTCAACTGGGTCTCCAATCCTCTTGGTAACTATGTAAATATCCGCTTCCTTGTTCAGTATTTTTTTAAGTTGGGTGTCCGTCTGTGTATACAGAGACGTCACTTCTGTTCCTTGGCCTTTGCTTCAGTCAATGTGAGGTCACTTCCTCAGGACATTTCCATACATTTGTCATCAGTCTTGTAGTCGAGACCATTCGAGTCTGAGTGTGTTGAGTCCGGGTCTACATGCGGTTGGGTACGAGACAAAACCTAAAGAACTACGCATCTTCAAGAACTAAACTAGGCCTAAGCAAATAATATACTGTATGGTAGCTGTGGTGAGGAAGGCGGGTCGAGAGCCGTGAGGCGGGGCGCACACCGGTCCCGCACGGATCTCACGGAGGAGATTGGGAGCTTAAGAGGACGAGCGGCAGGACTGTGGACGAGAGCGGACTCGACCGGGACATTTGTTAAGTTTGTGTTTATGTTCTTGGGGCCGGCAGTCTAACGTGAGGTGGCTGCTGGTCCTTTACTTCCGTGTTATTGTTTATTGGATTTGAAGCCTCATTCCTTCCCTTTCATGGATCTTTATTACAGTAGCCTATATGAAATACTATTGTTATTGTTTCCACCAAACATTTGATATGTTTTTTTTTTATCTAAGACTTGGACTCAACAAACTTGTCCTGGTTGTGACTACATTTTCTGATGAGTGGACTGACATGAATATTCACACTATTTGCTTTATACATGTTCTTGGTTTTATTGTACACGATTCCTTGGCACAAGTTTACTGACGAAAACAATATATTCTTATTGAATTGTAATGGTTTGCTCTGCTTCAGAAATGTCTTTTTGGATGACATCACCTGGGCTTTGCACACTATTAGTTTAATGTAAATCAATAGCCATTCTCATAAGTCAAATGGTTATTTACACATTGCTTTTGCCAAATAGCTATTTGCACACGGGTTGAGCCAAATAGTTGTTTAACCGTTGTTTGGACATTACAATGCAACCAATCAAACCTGAAATTGTCAAAATATGTCAGGTTGTATGCTAGCTAAGAAATTAGCCTTAGCAAGACTGAATTTGACAATTTGACTAAAGTAAAGTAATCATATTAAATGCTATAAAAACACAACATCATTTGACTACACCCTACCCAGAAAGACAAATGTATGTCCCTCCAAAAGTTTTCCAAACCCCAAAAATTTTTTTCCTCACAAAACATTTGCTCAAACATGTCAAAATACTAAACAAAACTGGGTTGCAAACGCTGACTTTAGAGATGCCAGAATGATTAATGAGAAACAAGCAATAATAATCAGTAGCTTTGAAAAACAAACAAGACAACAAATTTGCTGTGAGATTTAAAGGTCACAAACATGAGCAAATTACACTAACAGCCATCCAAAAAAATAAATAAAAACATGCGACGTGAAGGTAAAAACACAGACAATGCCCGAGAGAATTCTCATCCGCGAAGTTCAGAAAGCAAAGAGACCTCAAAGCATTGATCAGTTGTAAAATGACAAGAAAAACATGGAGGCTAAAAGACGTAGCAAACATGAAAAGCGAACATCCAGCAAACGCATTTTCTCAGGAATGTCTATTCTCTTGCCAGTCCTTAACTATCTACACACACACGCTCTTATCTGCTCCATTGACTCACACCCTTCATCTCCCGCTCGCTCCATCCACTTCTAAAGTAGCGAGGAGACTTTGAAGTTATTTTGGAATCAATACTTCATGGAAGCCAGTGAACGACTATCATGATACAGAAGGGAACACTGAACTAGATTTAAGGAGTCGTTTGGTTAAGAGGGCCTGGCCGCCTCTGTCAGAGAGCCAGAGTTACGCTCGGAAACAGACACGGAGCTGGAACGCCCGGCACGCCGTATGTGCAGAGACTTGAGTTCAGATCTATAGGACAAACATTTACATCTTATCAAGAAGTCATTTCTGTGCCTGTCACAGCACAGCAAATCAGCTGAACAACTCAAGACGTGAAAACGTCAACACCTTTCCTATAATTGAAAGACAGTCGCATCTGAGGACACCGTATTTTCAAACAGAAACTGTACATATTTCTCCTCTTGCCAGCCGTGTGATAAGGCACACATTATTTGAGTCAAACCCGCTCAGTTTGCCACCAACTTCATGAAGGTTTTATTATAAATTCATGATGGCTTATCCCGGCACAAATTTCACAGCGAATATCAGAACCCTGTTGGTAAAAACAACTACCTAAAAAACACCTTTATTTTTAGGATGAACGTTTGTTCTAGCTGAAATCCGTCCTTGCCAAGCTGGTGTTTGTCCGATTTTATAGCAAAACAAACAAAAACTAGGACTGAGCTAAGACACTAGGTTATGTTTACTACAGCAGGGTATGTATCCGCTTGTTACTATAGTATACATTAACATTACACTACAGATGATTATAGTTCATACTATACCGTATATACGACACTATTCATAATGACTAAAACTACAGAAAACTTCAGTATTCATTAACAAAGTGTATAATTACTGTGATAAAATACACTATGCTACAATTTACCTTGGTTTACTAGGGTAAATACTGATGTGCACCACAGTATTTTCTACAGATTATCAATTCAAGTACATCATTTACTGCAGATTATAGTAAACGTAATGGCCCGCTTTCACAGACACGACTTACCTTAAAACTAAAAACGAAGATATATATTAGATATATATGTTGCTTTTTAAACAAGCATGTGAAAGCATCACAGCTCTCGGCCAATCAGATTCGAGAACCAGAAAGAACTGTTGTACAAACAGTATTTATTACAGTTGATCAATTCACATCACTACAGTAAATCTTCAATAATATATTCATGTTTTATTCTTTCATTTAACATAGTTAATGCAAAAGAACACTTTAGTATTTTTATGTGGTGTTACTGGTGCAGCCGGTAACAGCTTGTGTCATGTCAACCAGCCTGAAAAAAGCGACCTATAATAACTTTCACTATCAGAACATTCTCCTTCATTTGAATAAAATATGACAAAGATTGTCATTGCACTAATGTGAACAGATTGCTATTCCATAAAACGTCCAAGAATGTGTTTTAGGGAACCTAATAGGGGGTGTTTTAAAAGGGTCATCTTGATCTGTGTAGTAACCATGGTGATTCCATACAGGAAACCATTTGGTACACTGAGCTTGCAAGATCTTAAGATGGCTTAACTGCTCTACACTGTTTGTTTCTCCATCAGGTGATGTTTTTACATTTACACTCATATATGCATGAATGTATAGTTGATGATGTATAACAGAGCGTTCCCGTAAATGATTGCGACGGCATCAGGGTTTAATTTAACAACACGCAACAGTCTTGCAGCTATTTCTCCGATCAGCTCATTTTGCCAGAGGAAAACTAATGGCTTGTCAATCATCCCTCTGTAAATATCACACGCCCGCTCGCACACTCATACGCCAGTCGCTCAACAACATTCCTTTATCCTAAAGGCGGCACGCATGCGGGCGTGAGCTGGCGTCTGACGAATGCTAATTAAATACATTACAACAGTGGTGAGAGTGATAAGGGAGGTGACCTACTAGTAAATTTTCCCCACCCATCCCATTTAATCCAATTCACATTCCCTCCTCTCGCCTCTTTGTTGGGGCTTAACCCGTCACTCAAACGATTATTGCATTATTCGCGTTGACTTTTTCATTCAGCGCTGCGTCACGTAAATCTAGCTCGGATGCAGAGGCTATTCACGGCTCCGACAAAGGGACATATTGTTTTATTGTTCGCTCAAAGTTTAGCATTTAAAGGCAAATAAACTGATTTAGCGATGAGAAAAGTGAGATAAACACCTAATCCTGCAGCAGCAGGACAGCGGTATAATGAACCATTTCCTTTTTTTCGTTAAGCTCCTCTCAGAAGCAAAAACAACACGCACTGTGGAAGGAGACGGCGGTGTAATCCCAGAATCGGTCTTGGAGGGTCATTAGGCTACCGTGAGGAAACATGTTACCCTGAAGGCACACGTAGCGTCATGTATTACAGCCAACGGTCTGAAACTCTTCATGCTGATGAAAACACACACAGAATAGAATAGGACAGATAAGTATAGCGTGGGTTAAATACAGGCCCTGCTACAAATTAGAAAAAACACAGAATAAAGAAAATGAAAGTTTACTTTTATAAAAAAGTGATAATATCATGATACGCATTATAACCGCAAAGTGGAAATGTGATACCGTCAGCTCTATTGCAAAGTCAATCTGATTGTACTTGAATATTTAACGCAGCGTGTAAATTGTGTCAAATATATGCGTGTAACAAGCATGTATTGTGGCATTAGATCAAGAAACACTATTTGACCTGAGAAGGATCTTCAGCTTTTAAGGACCTTCATGTGTACAACATTCAATCAGTCACCCTGTTGCTGTAACCCTCATCCATTCTCTCCAACCCATCGCACTTCACCCATCTCATCCATTTATTCTGGAAAGAAATCCCATGGGGGCTCTTAAGCTTTTCACCCGCACACAGGAAGTCCACTTCCCGTGCCAACGTGCACCGTTGCTAAGCGCCACTGCCTCTCTTTCCTCCGATCTAATGAGGGCTTTTTTACAGCTGCCAATAACCAAACATCTCTTCTGCCAACAGGAAACACAACTGAAGCAAATGATAAGGTCTCCCTATCCAAAGTAAGCCACTAAGCTGCGTTTCATTTGAAATCTAGACAGATTTATGGCCAACCTGAGGTAAATCCGCCCACAGCGATACACCGTTTAGCTTAAACTCTCATTTCCTCCAGAGATCTATCTGAGATGAGCAGGCCGTGTGGCTTAAGGACTCATATCTACTGAGCTTTCAGCGTTTGCTCCGACCCCGTGGACGGCCGTCCCCGCTCCGCGGGCCGCAGGAAGAGATAATGAAAATCAGAGATGAAGACGATAAGGCTGAAATGGCTGCGGTCTTTTTTAAACAGAGGGCTCAATTCAGCCCAGACAAGCAGATTAGGAATGACATTTGTCTGCTTGGATTGATAACTACATCAATGCCGGTGAGATGTACAGAAAGGCGCCGGACGGATTTGGTCGACATCCGGAGGCATATCACGGCAAGAGAGGGGAAAAAAGTGACGATGACAATTCCTATCCGTGACTGAAAACCGTGCACGCAATTGATGCCAAGTATAGTGTGGACAAATCCAGGTAAGTACCTGTTAACAGGTGTGTACCGAAGAGCCTGGCTCATATCCAGGAGATGCCAAAAATACATAGCCTGTGCGTTTGCTCTGCGGGCATGGGCATGCCGGCTCGGATACTGTGAAAGGGTTTCGTGTCACAACAACATATGCTGTGACATAAGACATAAGTCGATGTGTCCTTCACGATGACCCTTACAAAAAGTTCTGATGCAGTCATAAATCAATCTTGCATTTTACCTGAATGCCTACTGAGATCAATCCTCGCATCCATCAGAATATTTAAGTGTGCAAAAACAGCAATGTCATCTTTTTAAAAACAAACATTTGGTTCAGACGAAAGAAGCATGCAATATCAATACCCGCATCCAAAAACGACAGCAAAACCCCTCTGGTGTATTAAAGACAAAACAACAGCGAACTATTACCGAGCCTCTCAGCCTTCTTTTTAAAGCCCTACAGAGAGGTGTGTGCAGTGGTCGATGATAAAACAACACAATGAAATCTGGAAGCCAGCTGATCTGGTCTTTCTGGTGACCTCAAGGGGCAGAACGGCCAGAAAATGCACCGCCGGTAACACGGGTATGAAGAAACGAGCAAACTTTCCAACTCTTCATCCAGGTCACAGAAAACCATTAGATCTCAGGAGGCAGCCAGAGTTTTCCTCAGCTGTCATGAGAACAAGGGTGAGAAATGAACAGGAGATTTATTTCAACACGCCGAGCTAACCCATGTCTGGGACTTCACTATGGAATCATAGATTTTGCTTCCGCAGTCTCCAGATCATCTGTATCTCTAGTTTCACATAAGGTAGTTTTGGATGATAGTGCTAGATCCTGTATACAGTAGTGATGTTCCTAGGGCAATTTGTAGAATATTAGGTATCCTTATGTTAAATGAAACTAAAATATGAGGTGTATGGTAGTATGTTTCCCGGACAGGGATAAGTGTGAGCCAGGACTAGGCCTTAGTTAAATTGGGATATTTAAATAGTTTAAAGAAACGTACCTTACAAAAAACATTACTGGTGTGTATCTCGAGTCTAAAAATGGCAATGATCTTTTTTAAGATATGTCAGTGTAAATTGTTTTCGATCAAGACAATTAATAAAACGTTGGAAAAGCAAAAAAACTAAAATGACAGGAAAAGACAATACTATTACGGTTTGTTTTCTCCTCTTTTGTCGCAATATTTTGACTAACCCTTACCCACCTTAAATTCATCACAAAACCACTCCAAGGCAAGCCCAACTTTACAACATGCATTAAATACATCTTTGAAAATATATTGGAAAATGGCAAAGACATCAAATTTCCAATGTTGGACATCTGTGTGTGGTCCAACTTACCTCTCAATGAGCAAGTCATTTTTTTACCTTGTAGAGCAAAACAACTCATAAATGACACTAAATTTAACATTTTAAAAATATAAAAATACTGAAAAGTTTCCTGTGAAGTCTAGGTTTAGGAGATAAATAGGGATGCTCTGATCCACCATTTTTGCTTCCGATACCTGAGATTCAGTATTGGCCGATACCGAGTACCGATCCGATACTAAGGTAAAAATTTTAAAGTGCACAATTACTTAATAAACTATGTGCATTGCTGTGCAAGACATCAGGCTCGACTTAACATAAATTTCCTGACCCCGTAAAACAAAATAACAAACTAATGATTCACAAATTTAGTAAATAGTTTATTAAACCAGCACCGGTGCAAAACAAATGAAAAATGAAACAAAAGTGTTCACCATATTTGGACAAAAGACATTCAAAATTAAAGTGCAAATTAAGCAGCTGAATATAACAACAGCTTCACTAGCTTGATAAACGGGTATAAATAAATGGAAACAAAATCTCTTATTAATTTTTAAGAAAGTGCAAAAATAATAAAAAAATCAATTCGCAATAAAGCAGCTGAAATTGAGCAAAAAAGTAATAGCTTTACTGCTTTAGATATTCAAAATAACATGAATCAGATCTTTTTAATGCTTGAGTCACTAAAGCAAAGTCCACTTTGATAAAATTTTATAAAAATAAATAAAATTTAACATCCAACACAGAAACAGATGAATAAAACACTAGCTTCCCTAGCTTAGTAAAACTGCACATGTTTGTTGCATTTAACGTGGCATTTTGTGGCACAAAATTCTCATCTAACCAGTGTGCGGTTAAACTTAAAAGCGACACGGTGGACACGTCGCAGCTCCAGATATCTCTTGTAAAACTCACCGCATTGACAACTTAAATTTTTTCGGATATGTGTTTGCAGACTTTTCGGTACAGTTCAAGGTAGAGTTAAATATTTACGCTTCGGCGTGTCGTACTGCGGCTCCAGGTGGTTTATAAGGAGTCTGAAGCCATTATTCGCAACGACGGACAGCGGTTGCCCATCCATAATGAAAGCGGTGGAACCTATTGGCGTAGCTGTTGTAAAATAACTCCAAATGACAGATATTTTGGCTCGCTCCATGCTGTTTGCTGCTATATGTTCACATGTTCACGTGCACTACGTACAGAGCACGTTGCTAGCGTATGATGTCGCACGTTGCTAGCGTATGATGTCGCACGTTGCTAGGGTATGATGTCACACGTTGCTAGGGTATGATGTCACACGTTGCTAGGGTATGATGTCACACGTTGCTAGCGTATGATGTCACACGTTGCGCAAAGCACAGCCGCCCACGAGAGAGTTTAAGCGCCGGTGTCTCCATGAACTTTTACATCGTCTAGCACAAATTTTATGTCAGATCGGGTATCGGTGACAAATTGCACCGATACCGATCTAGAATTTTTTTACAATCGACGCCGATACCCGATACAAATATCGGATCGGAGCATCCCTAGAGATAAATAATGTTGTGTGTAGATTATTAAATTCATCAGGTCATGGTAAAGTCCCGAAAACCCAATACGAGCACGCGTGCCTGTTTTTTTAACCCCACGATGTAAACAAACTGTGTTGTGCTCATAAAACCCTTTTACGTGTTAAATACTCACTTTGCTTTACAGTCTGTATTTTCTAATTTAATGTTCGAAAGCCCAGTTTGAGTGAAAGGGCAAACAAATGAATGAGTGTTGCAGTGTCTTTGCAAAATTTGGTATGTCCCTCTTTTGCTTTAATGACAGCATGCACTCGAGCTGGCACGGACTCCATAAGTTTGTGCAGATGATTCATGTCATCTCAGCAGGAGTTGAGAATGTTCCAAAGAGTTCAGCAGAGGCGAGGAAATCTGCCTTTTTGTACAAAATCTCATTTATTTCATTAGAAATAATGAATCATTACGATGAGGAAAAATCCTGATCTTCTCTAGTTTTTATTTTAAACAGTATATATTTATATGTAAGTGCTCAAAAACGTGATGCATGGAGATAAAGTGCCCTCGCACCAACACACTTGACCAAAAATCCCCCTCACCCAACATCATTTTGTTCTCCCTCTGTATGTTTCTCTTTTCTATATTCCTGGTATCATAGGGTCAGAGAATCTCATTGCTTCTGGAGTTTCAGTTCTATATTATCATTTGGCTGCCAGCACAGCCTCCGAGCACAAATGTAATGATATTTTGTTACCCGCCATCTGCCACGCGGCCCACAACACTTCCTCCGCAACACAATACCCCTCTCTGCACGAGGCCGCGAGGGTCTCACCGCGTACCATACACGACCGCGTGTGATAGCCAATATTCCCACCACAACACGCTCACGACGCAGACAGCTGCCGTGATAAGGTCACGTAATCTGACGAAAGGCTAGCATCACACCAACTAAACAGAAAACCTGCCCACAGGGAAAACGGAGGTCTACAGCCTTTGAAAGGAATAGTTCACCAAATTATAAAACGTTGTCATCGTTTAAACACCTTCACGTAGTTCTCAACCGTGAAGCACAATGTTAGGAAAAAGTTGACCTTTTACATAAAAATAAACTTTAAAGCTTTAAAAATCACAAACATTAAAGTTCCTCCGACTTCAGAAGTCATACAATCAGATTTTGTGAGGAAGAGATCAAAATTCAAGCCGTTTTTTTACAAAAAAGAAATTTTGTCAAATTAAAGTGTCCAATCGTGGAAAAATGAAAGAAAATGAAAAGGTGACATTACGGATCATACATCATGTGAACCATTATGTAATTCAACCAAAACAGATCTAATATAAAACAACAACAAATTTTACGACATATAAAAAAAGAATTTTGGTGATTTTTTGATAATTCAATAATGTAATAAATGACTTAAAAGATTTATAATGTTGCGGCAACATTCTCTGAAGTTAACTGTCTTCAAGGACTACAATTACAAAACAAGGGTCTTAAAATGTGCCCATGATTCCATGAGAAATGTCAAAGAGCGGGAGACAGCGTGTGAAAGAATGCTTGTGGCAAGGGCCAAGCCCATGTGTAGGCCGGATTCAGAAGAACTGTCGCTATCAGTTTCCGTTAATATCCGCTAATAGGCCCGCAGTCATCCGTTAGCCAGAACTTTGGCCATGTATAATGGTAATTAGATTTTCTTTTTGGGCTGTTGGCCCAACGCTTGTCAACATCCTGTCGGGGCAGAAATCCTCAAAGTGACAGCCTAAAAGCCATTTTTTTGGCTGTGCACCAAACAAACAACATACCGAGCATCTATCAAACAAAATAAAACGAAACAAATAAAACGAACGAATGAACAAAAATGTCAGATCCAATAGGACGAACTCAAAACATTGCCTCAACATTCGCTAATGGCTAGTTTAGCTTAGGAAATTAGTCATTCCCTAATGACTTTCCAAAGTCTATCAATGATTAAAAAATGTGAAGGCATAATACATGGATTTGCCTTCGGGTCAGAACTTTAAATAATTCAAATCATCATTCTGGGGTAAATACAGAAGCATTGCTAATGCATTTATTCATCAAATCTGGAAACAAATGCTAATCGAGTTGTATTATTTGGAAAAACAACATCTGCGTTTTCGACGACAAAGGTTCATTCGCAGCCACTTGTGGACAATCCTGAAGGAAAATAGATCTGGTACATCAGTTCTGCCTCGGGACTCCAGAGATGATGAAATGCACACAAAAAAAACAGATGCGTACTCAAACTCGTGACTACTCTGTGGTGAATACATAGCTTTGGTTAAGCTGTGCCTCATTTTTTTGCTTTTATTTAAGCACAGTATCTTGGTATGACATCACTTGATAAACGCATATGAATCGAGAAGTTGAAAACCAGTGACTTCTATATTAACCAAGCTGGTCATTTGGCTAAAAACTATGGCTGAGTAAAACAAGAGATATTTCATTTGTGTACAACATATCACAGACAACTTTGAGAATGCTAATAATATAATAATGTAGTTTTATGGTTTGGATTTATTGCAACTTTTTCGTTGTAAGGCCCGCTTTGTGTAGAGCGCTTCACTTTTTGGCCCCTCAATTGAAGACTAATAATTTTAAACTTAGAATTTTTATTAAACCAAAACCAAATTCAGTCATAAAATGCCAAAGTATTTTGGTTGGTGGTGTTACTTTTCTGATGTTTGACCGCTATATTTCATTAAATGCCACAAAACCCCTGGTTCACACATTCACCAATACAGTATGAATGCATGAATATCCTCTATAATTTAAGAGTTTTGATTCATTGCTGCTGGACTTTGACTGCGAAACAGGTTGATTTATAATGGTTCAAACCCTTATTGAAATTAGCTGTACAGTTTTTTTTTGTGTACTTTTGACATCCTAAAATTACCCTTTAGTCACCCTGCTCTCGACATCACCAAATATTACCATTGGCCATTACAAAAACATCATCAACCACTATCAAAGAGTGCATGCAAAAGCCAAGAACGATTGCTTTACTCACTGATGGAGATTGAAGACGACTGTTTCACATGGCATCATTTTTCCTAAGTGTTGAGGGCGGCGGTTATTTAAAGCCAAAATGTGTGTGTGTGTGTTGGGCTGGTTATCATTTTCTTTATTCTCCTCTCCTATCCTTTACTTTCTCCTCATCTCCTCTGTCACGCCTGGCCACTCTCCATTCCATTTCCCCGATGGCTCATCCATCGCCCCCTCCGGTGTGTGGCGAGGGGGGCCCGGGGTGATTAACGCAAGAAAGATGGCAGGACTGGCAGCGTAAATCCAGAGAGGTTTCAGGTGGAACACCGACGCATGTCTCCACATGAGGGATGTAGGACGGGCTTGGCCAAACCCTTCCTGGAAGTGTTTTCTCTTTCCACTCGCTACATGCTTTCAAAATCGACTAGATGCGAGTCTCAAAAGGACAGTTATCCAAAAAGTGAAAATTCTTTAATCATTTATTCACCCTCATGTAATATCAAACCTGTCTGAGCGTCTTTCTTCTGCAGAACACAGAAAATTATATTTTAAAGAATGTTGGTAACCGAACAGCACTGACTCCCAATGACTACCAAAACCACATTTCTCATAATATCTTCCACAGAATAAAGAGTCGTTTACAGGCTTAATAAGTAATGACAGAAATGTTACGTACGCACAGAAAAAAACATAAGCGTTGTCCTTTATTAATGTAACTTGTTTTTAACAAGAAACGACCAAAGTCTTTCCCAAAAACAGAGCCGTGGATTTTGCATGCGACAGGAGCTCTGCTTACAGCAGGTGATTTGATACCCGACAATAACTGTCAAGAATATCTACAGTTGAAAGGCAGTGAGTTTGACAGCTGTAGCCGTGGTGCTTTAAAAAAGATGAATTTAGAGATGCAACAAGAGGCCTTTAGCATGCTGACAGCATCACGCCGCAAGCGCAGCAGGGTCACGCGCTTGTAATGTAGAACTTTGCTGAGACACAATGCGGTGGTGCGAGCTCACAGCGTAGACACAATGAAACGGTTGATGTTAGACTGTTAGCACACAAGTAATTGTTTATTTTACATCTTCTAATAATTGATGCACATGAATTATTTGTAATAGTGGCACATACATTTTTTATTATTATTGGTGTGTTGATGGTTAACCAATACTGCATTCAAAACAGACGTGCCAATAAAGTACTGAGAGAAAGTGAGAGAGAGGTAGAGAAAGGGGCAAAAATGGAATGCATGAGGAAGTACAGCAAATCCAAATGTTCCCAGGGGCACGAGAGCAGAAACCCATCTGTCGGACATCTGGTTGTGGGAGTGAAAGACCTTCAGAATGCTGGTCGTGAAATCTTGCATTTGGTGGTAGAAACTGCTAAGAACACGCAAACATACACGCGCTCTCATTCGATGGAACTGATCGCAGAACAGGGGAAGGTGCAGTACGTCAAAGAAAGCCAATCCAGTCACATCTAACTGAGGCATTAGCGCTAGTCAAGGTAGAGTGAACCATCAAAGACACAAGGCAACCAGTAAAGGCAGTCACAGCTGTCAAACAGCAATGAAATGAAAAAGAATTTCTACTCAGGGGTTTGATTTCACGCTTGTATATTGAACTGCCATGCGGACTGTGCTTGATCTTAATGTCTGCTACGCTCTCTCTTTGCAGGGCGGATGGCTTTTAATACTGCCACACGAACGAAAAAGAGAGGAAATGCAAAACAAACGTGCTTTTCACGATGATAATAACTCGTTTGAGCTGCATTAACATATGTGTCAATGCTCTCATGATATGATTAAAGTGATCTGCACAACTGACGTACACAATAAGTCATGGCTAAGGGCATAAAGTAAAAAGCATAACATGCTATAGTGATAACATGCTATCATCTATAGTGATTAGAATCATTAAAGAGACAATTATCTTTTATTTTATATCTTATTTTTCATCTTTTTCTCATGCCATTCCAAACTTGTATGACTTTCGTTCTCCAGCAGAACAAAAAAGAAAGTGTTGTGAAGAATGTTGGTAACCAAACGCCATTGGACCCCATTGACTTCCCCTTGTACGAGTACAAAACCACTGAGACATTTCACAAAATATTGTCTTTTGTGTCATGTATGGGTTTTAAAAAGCACATGGGAGTGGTTACATGGCAAACTATGCTGAACACGCAAGAAACAAATGCATAGCAGATTTCCATAAACAGCTGTTTCTAGCAAGATTCGTTTATAATGTGTTACAAATTGAAGGGATATCATTCTTACGTGTCCCGGAATGAAACGCAACACCTTTTATCATTTATCTTTTCATTAAAGAAATAGTTCAATTAGGCAGTTACGTGATTAAAAACTGCAGCGAGTCGAGGCAGATGCTTATCACAGTCAACTGAAAATAGAGAAGCCTCATTTGAAAGCAATTACAACTGATAAGTGTGGTGTAAGTGAACAGAACGATCCCTAATGTTTCTACAACATGCTTATTGCGATACTGTGAACTCTTTAGCACTTTAGCCTCTATTATGACCGAATAATCAATACGAAAATAAAAGAACGTTAAGTGTTTACTATTCATTTACCCTGAAGTAAATGGTGGTCGATGGTAGTCAAAAGGGCCCCAGAATTGTTTGTTTTCCTAAATTCATCAAAATATCTTCTTTATAAAGCACTTTATCCTACTTTAGAAGTCAATGGTTCCCAAGGAGTTTTTGGCTACAAGCATTCTTCCAAATATGTTTCTCGGTGTTCATCAATTGAGAAATATGTAATGAACCCTGAAAGACCATATGCTGTCAGAATTCTCCAATAGCAGTCACAGGATGAGAACGGTCACACGTGCTCATTGCATAATACGTAATCCTCACATCCACTGCACAGATACCAAGTGACTCTTCCGATTGGAATAAATCGGTACTGGAAGACAGTGATCACAAACCATTTACAACGCACACTCGATACAGGCCTGACTGATGACACTACAGATTTCTAAAGTGCTGGAAAGAAATCGTGAATCTTGCCAATTCGAGAACGGGGGGAGGGAGCAAATCCGGAAAAGCATTGTACTTTAAACAGCTTCCCCAGAAGTAAGACAAATTGGGCAGCGTGGTGCAGTCCGCAGAGTGCGTCTCGCATGCTCTCTCGGTGGAAACGGCCTGCGTCCTCCCAAGCATTAAACTGGAAAAACCAACTACACTGCAAAAATTTAATGAGAAGACTCACATGTCTGACCTAACACTGGCTCACTGACACAATGCTCCTTGGTATGTGGTTATTTTTTCTTTTCGCTGTGGAAGCAGAGGAAGTATCTAGGGGCCGTAACTGGTCTGGCCCGAATGGCCGAGGCCCTAATGCAACACTAATGCATTGTGTCTGTGAAAATGGTTGTTCTGAATACGTGGCCGTGCTTCTCAGAAACGCCACTGCATTACCTAATTTATATGGCCTCTGTAGAACTGGGCTTGCAAACAAATAATTCGGCGCTGCAATTTCCCAGACTGATGTGATATATGGAAGGTGTCTAATAGTTAGCCTCACTCCATTTGAGGCTTTTTCTGGTTAGTTTTACCTCCATTTTTAAGGGGGATTGTGGTACGAATTACTTGAGGAGAATTAGACTTACCAAAGGGAATGAACTGGCAAAGCAAAACCATTAGTCTACAATTTCCTGAGTGACATACACACAAACATCACCCGAACGCAGGAATCATTAAGGCTGAACAGGAGCAGCCTAATCGAATTGAAAGGGATAGTTCACCGCAAAATGAAAATTCTTTCATCATTTATTTACCCTCGTGTCATTTCAAACTTTCTTTGCAGAACGCGAAAGAAGATATTTTGAGTAACATTGGTAACACAACATCATTGGCACATATTAACTTCTATTGTGTGCACACAAAACCATTGTGTGACTCACACTGTCTCCTTTTGTGTTTGAACAACGATGTGGGTGAATAAATGACAGAATTTTAATTTTGGGGTGAATATCTTTTTTCACAGTTATCCATATAATCGCAACCTAGCAAACACAGAACGTTCTGAAGACGTCACATTAATCTTAATTAGGTCAGTGTGACATTACTTTGCGACCCTGTTATGAGGACGTTTTGGTGAAGTTCCATTTTTATGGATCTTGGCCAAAGTCCCAGAAACGCTGTGGCCAGGTCCTCAAATAACGTTGTGAATTGAAAACCTGGATTAAATTAGATAAAAGATGTTAACAACATGCCTATTTGGTCACCGAGAACTAGGACTACTCGCCACGTCCCAGTAACATTATTTGCTATATCGTTGCACCAACTAGGGTATGGTTCAGAGCTTGTTAGAATGTCATGTAATCCCGACAAATATGGGAATCCCGAGGTTATGTTGGTGATAAATGATCTGGTTTGTTTCTGGAACGAATATGGAAAATAGGCTTGTCCACAGACCTGTTCCAAGTGGTACCCTCAGCTCTTGTGGTACTCCTCATTGACCACATCTTGCTGAATGGGCTGATGGGTACTTGTCCGAAGAGATGTTAGCATCAATGTTGGCCTTGAAAACCAAGCGGGCCAATCAAGGGTGCACAGGGGCCACAAGAGACACTTCAAACACCTTTCTGAAAGCTAAAATGACTAATTGAAGACCCTACAATATCACTTGCGAAGGCCAAATGACCAAGTGCATCATTTAGGCTGGACATAAATCTGCAGATTCAAAGCCATCACTTCTTACGAAAAAACTGATTTTAGGTTTTTAGGATTTTGACAGGTGTATTTGATTAGGCTTGGAGCTGAAATCTGCAGGACAATCGTATTCCACAACCGAAGTTTCACAAGTCGACTCTCAATAATCGCTTTCTACACCCTTAGCAATGCAGCACATCAATGCTGCACATTTTCGTTCTCTTTGTAAATATTTGATCAAGGTACAAAACCATTCCCAGTCTGAAGACCGCAAAGCATTGCTTTGTTTTAGAATTGCCAGGTGCAAGAGCGAGGAAAACTAACGTCTTGAATACATAAAGAGGAGCTAAAGGGGGAAAATAATTTAAGGAGTATTGCGCGGGCTTGCGAAAAGTGATACGATGATGGATGAAGTTTAGCACTCCGCCACAAAAGCCTTGATTGATCGCCTCGATAAACCGCAGAATTAATGCAGCACATAAGCTCGAGTAGAGGAATTAAGGATTGGTCCGCATTGCGTAAAGCCAACATGAATGTATAATTTTTTACACTTTTATGGTCAAAAGGAGTCACGACAAACACTCCATCTAGTGGGCAAGAAGCGAATGAGCGTTATAGCAACATCGTCATGTTGTGTCTGTAATACTCTTGGGCCGCAACATCTGTCTGGGTGTAAAGCGCACTGGCCATGATGGATTTCTTAACACCCACTTCAGCTCATCAGATTGTAATTAATTTCTTTCTAATTAATCCATCCATCACTTGTTTACTTTTAATACTAAGAAACACAAACAGTATTTTATTTCAATGCAACAGGCACAGGTCTCAGCCTGCAATAACCAGTTAAACATCGTTTCTCATTTGTGTTGTGTTTTGGTCCTTTCAAAAGGCCGTACGTATTAAGCCTGGGGATTGTGGGTATGAGGATGAAGAACCGGCATTTAAATTGTAGAGGGCCGGCAGCCGTTATTAATGGAGAGACTTACACGTCGGTTTCTTTATACTCCTCTAATTATGACCTTAGAGAGGGATACGGGGCAAGCAGGAGTGCGAGGCGCTAGAGGGGGGCCGGGTTATGTGGAAGGAGAATTAGCGCTTAAGTCTCCCAGCGCCTCAAAGGTTTCTTTCGTCTCCTGGCAAACCGTTCCAGCCACAGTTACTGTGCCAAATGAAAATCTTTTGAGAACCTCCAGTCTGGGAGATAGAGAGAGTTAGAAAGAGAGAGCAATGAAAGAGTGGCAAAAGCAAATATTAAGAAAATCGGAGAGAAAACAGAGCCAAAGTACACAGCTTAGGTCCACTGCCGACGATCACAACCGAACTGCAATGACTAAACATATCGCGGTTTCCTAATTCAGACAGGACTAATTAAGAAAAGTGGTGGACGATAACAGCAGAAGGTTACTGTTAATTAGAACGTTGTGCGTTACAAAAAGCATTTAACATAATTTTATGATACAGGATAATAGGCATTTGGAAAAAAAATTATCTAGATGCCAGGTCTTTTTATAAAGGCAGATTTTGACAAACCAAGGTAGATTTAATGCTCTTCTAGACACACAGCGACTCCAAACAACAAAAAGGGGCATCACATAAGATACATATTTGTCTTCGCAGGGATGGTACTGCAAGAGATTAGTAGGAATTCGCTACTATTTAAATCATATAACAAAGATGTGTTTTCCCCACAACAACACTAAATCTGATTAAAGATCACTTCATGACATGTTACGTTGTTAATATACCCAGACGATGTTTGGTTGGGTGTAAAGGAACGTGAAACTTCTCATAATAACCCACTAACCTGGCATTGCCAGCGTCACGCTCTACCAACTGAGCTACGGGCACAATTCATTTTCATTAAGGATTCATTAAGCATTTATACATCTATTTCGAAGACAGCATCCACCGGCATGCTTCATGAACGTCCACTTCATTTAGCGCTTGGCACACACTGAGCATTCTGGTTGCCAGTGGAGATGAGCGGAGAATGAACCAGCACGAGCGCACATACACGTTTCCCTCTACAACATTATTCAGGAAAACCGTGAATCGCCTTGCACTTCCGAGCACCTACACTGCTCTCAATTCATTCACAACAGCTCACATGAAAGCGTTGTGGAGAAACAGTGTGAGGAAATGTAAAGAACAGCTGTTTAGTTTAACAGTGTCTGTTCGGCGAGCTGACAGGAAAATCAGAAGGGGGAAGCAATTAAAGCAGAACTCTCACACAATCCTCCACCGGAGTAATAGAAACGCATTTGTTGCATTAAGTCAGCAATCTGGGAGGCGAGGTGTCGGGCAGGACTGTGAAGATTTAATTTTTATACCTGCTTTAGAAAACCAAAAAATCTCCATCTAAATAAAAAACTGAGATTTGGCCTTGTGGTTAAGGCATGAGGTTGACACGTGGTGCTTTAAATGGGTTGCCAGATCTGCAATAATAGCTCAATGGCATATCAAACTAGTCTTAGGACAAAAATACGGCCCCAAACTTCCAATATATGTCACTCCCATACCTCAAATATATGTGCATTACACAAAATGTCTTCTTGAAAATCACTATATAGTAGTAAATAACTTCATCTTATATTAAAAGGAAACTGATAAACAACAGATTTATTTATAAAATAAATCCACATTTAACCCACGGAATCAAATCCCTCTGCAAAGGATCTGGCAACCCTGCTTGTGCGGGCCAAGAGATTGTTTCATGTTCTTTCTGCATCAAATAAATTTCAATTAAGTCAAATGTTTTACCAAATTGCTTAAAAAACTATGACATTATAATATTATAATTAAACTATTAAATTATAATATTATACAAATATAATTAAAGTATAATATAATAGAAATAATAGTAATAATATATCACAATAACGTTCAAGTCATTTAATACAGAAATTAACAAGCTGGAACAAACCGAAAAGGATCTATCATCGAAGCGAAAATGATTTCCTTGCCCAGCACATTGTTAAGACGCTACACACACACGAAACCACTGAAAACTGGGAACCTGACCCCGCAGAAGCCTGACAGACCCCCGCACGGTTAACTGTCCCCGCAGCCCTATCTTTTAATCAATCTATTAGCGGAGCCAAGCAACGATGACAGCCTCCGAGACTGATAAAGTGACCTGGCGAACATTAAGGCAGCTTTGGTCACCCAGCCGGACAGATAACGGCTGGAGCAGAGAGAGATGATGATGATGATAATGTTCTTACAGGGGACGCCAGTGCATCCAATCCAACCCAAATGTCAGCTCCGGCTATCTCACTCCTGAGACCGAGCCCACATCTTAAGTGCTCCTCGATTCCGAACTGACGCTTTGCAAATTATCCTTTTCTATTAGACAGAGAAATGGCTTCTCGCCCACATAAAAGCAAATCAAAACGCCAGGAACCGTGAGGCCTCTTAAGAGATTTGAATAACATTGTGGTCTTCGGAGCGTGGCGCAGTATTTGTCACGCGACAGAAATAACCACGAAGAAACCCTCGCCTGGCTATCACTGTTCGGATGCTTTCTTTGAATGATATATTTTTGTGAATTCTCATCCCAAATTCAAAAAACACAAGCTGGATATTCAGCAAAATGCCTCTTTTTGTATCGTGTCCAAAGAGCGCTAGTATTCTTTTTGTCATCCATCGCTCCAGCGGCTAGTTCAGCTGGACTGTAGTGAGATGAGCATTGCCTGGGGCCAACAGACGCCCCGCAGAGAGATTCATTCCTCTCTCTCGTCAGCTTCTTCTGCTGCACTGTCAGCAAACTGGCCATTATTGGAGGCTCAAGTGTGCAGACACTTGTTTCCCACTGGCATGACGGAAAGAAAGAAATAAAGTTACACTGTTCTCCATTTTCAGCGTGTCGGTTTATGTCACTGCTGCCCGGGCGACGGATCCACAGCCTGCTTGTCTTTCCACGGCAACGTTTATGATTAGAACAGGTCTATCAGACACAGATAAGTGAAGAAATGCCACCGAACTAAAAAGACCCATTTCTGTCAGAAAGCAAAGAGAGCAGATGACAGAAAGCGAGCGCGTGTTAATCTTTGTTTTGCGATAACTTCATTTCTCTCTCACCTTCGACAACAAACCAAAAGCATGCACATAAACGCATTATTTGACTCACGGACGACAGAGAGATGCAAACAGAGAAACGGACATAAAAGACTGTCAATAATGTCCACAACCTTCAAGCATTTGCCCTTTGGCGGCAATGTGTTATTCATGGAGCATCCATCACAGCCCTGATGAAATCTCGCGCCTGTTTGGGATGCAGAGACATAGACGTTTCTTCGTGCCGTCGGTGCACAAGCGTTCACCACCACGTCCACGGCATCCCTGAGCACCCTGCTCTCGCCGTTTCGGATCACATAGAATCTGGGATTCAAACTAGTGGCACAAAAGTCCAGAGTCCTGATGTGCAATGCTCCATAAGCCATAAAGGTATTACTCACTTTAAACATTGGTTAATCCGTGACTTCCATTGACTATCAACAAAAACTCATTTTCTTACATATGCAAAACTGGGAAATACGCCGTCCATTTGAATACGCAAACCTCATCAAGTCTTCCAGAAGTAGGTCAGCTATAGAGAAAATTTACATTTGGAGATGTATTATCAGCACATGTACTGAGAACGGCCGGAATGATGAGGCATAATGTGTTCTGGCAGTTTAATAAGATTTCCGAACATACAAAAGCGTTGAATGCACACATACGCTTAAAACCAAATAGCTCGGATGCAATCGCAGATCATGTTATCTGTCATTCGTGTGGACATGTAAAGCTCTTAAGCTTATGATTTATGAATAAGGCTTGAGCATTTACTGACTATTATCAAAAACATTTGCTTTTCTTGGTAATACAGTTGTCCAGTGTGTTGTTTCTTACAAAAGCAGACAAGCGGTAAAAGCAAAAGCATTTTTATTGTAAGCAGCAGTTCTGCTTTCGGGTCTGATACGAGAGACTCCTATACTACAAAGCATCACGATCTTTATGCCTTCAGCTTTACATGAACACTCATGAAAATAGGTAGAGCTTATCGCTCTCATGCTGGAAGTGTCTTAGAGCTTCATTCGGCTGCTGTCTATCATCACAACACAACTGAAGAACCTGTCAGTTACACACTGAAGGTCATTTCAAATAAGACGCTGTCAAATATTTATACCATATTGGACTTTTATTTTAACCCCCAAAATGACATTCTCGTGAAATTCACACTGTTAGTGGAGCCAATCTGAGAATTCATATTCAAAGCAACATCCCAACTGGACTCATCCCGTCCAAATGATCAATAAATAAATCATATTTTTCTTTTTCCCTTCCAGACCTTAGAACTGCCGAGCTTCTCTGTGGTGATGAGAAACATATGTACTATGTGCGTGTGCTTTATAATAACTTAAATTCCTCGTAAGACCATTTAGGTTTTTTAAACTAAGCTTTATTAATTCGGTGCTGAATCCAAATAGGTTAGTGCGAGACACGAACGTGCGAAAGGTAGCGATTATTTCTTACAATGAACGACGTTCGCGTATTGTTAAGAAATAACGGGATTCTGTCACGCGCTTATAAATAACGGCAGCGGCTCGTGTGTGAAAGCTGTTAATCGTCACATTAATAGACGTCATAATGCAACATCAATTCCGTGACACTTTTACGCGCGATCGTGTCTATTCTCCATTCAATGTCTTGGGAGTGTAACAAATCCCGATTTATTTCCAGCAATTCTTTTCTTCTCGTGACACGCAGCGGTTTCGTGTTTGATATCTACACACACAGCATGAAATCACGTAACAGATCGTATCGATAGATCGACAGGTTTGTAACGCAAAAAAATGCGATCCTCGTTTCCCACCACAACATGAACTTACCGGGATGACCGTGTGCCCACCGGAGCACGAGCGCGGAGAAAAGCAGAGGCGGTATCCACCACCAGCAGCAGCAGCAGCGCGGTCGCAGTAACCTCCGCATGTCACACTGTATACATGGAGAGCCGGAAACAAGGCAACTGTTGACAGAGTTATCCTCCAGACGAGAGACAAACTCCCGCGAAACAAGCGACGCGAACGCGCGAGATGTGTTTGTGCGCGCAGAGAACTTCTCGCACGCGAAAACCGGCCGCCTCTTTTAGCGAGTCCTCCGTAGAGATTTTTCTTTTCAAGTTCGACCAAGCCAACGCAAACAGTTTTTCTTTCTCTCTCTCTCTCTCTCTCTCTCTCTTTTAATCGACTGGGCTTATAGTCCAGAAGGAAAACATTTCATGAGACATGTGGGCGGTCGGCGTGTGGAGAAGGGCAGCGGTCTCAGAGAAGCGGTAGTCCATGCATCAGGCTGAAAACACAGAGAGAAGAGTTGGAGCGGCTCTGGAAGCTTTCCATTCCGCCATCCAGGAAGTAGCGCATGAGCCGAAGTCTGGCAGAGACTTTAAAACAGGCTCGGAGAGAGAGAGAGAGAGAGAGAGAGAGAGAGAGAGAGAGAGAGAGAGAACGCGGGAGAGTAAGCGAGCTTTCCGCTGGATCCTAGCGCCTAGTGCGGCTGTTCTCTGCATGTGCAAATGCGCGTTCCCTTTTCTTTTCCCTTTATCTCTCATAACCAAATATGTAATTGTTTCGCAACTAATAGGGTTTTCATCGGCTGCGTGGATTAATAAAACATGCAGACTTTGTTCTTTTTTTCTTTATCTTTGTCCCTTTTTTAATTTAATCTTTTCAGTTAGCTAAACAAATGGACGTTTTTAAAGTAGAATCAATGTTTTGGGGGATATATGGTGGGCAATGTGGGATTCCTTTGAACGTTTTTAAGCATGCATGAATAAGTTGTGTAAACTTTGCCCTGTCGGTAACTGCAAGTTTCATTCATTTCATTATTCATACATTTTTATTCAAATCGTGCAGTTTAATGAATTAATGAAACAAATTGAAAATAACGTGAATGTCCATAAACATTATTGTCTGTTTTTTTGTTTAAGGTTTTGTGGACACCTGTAGATGCTTTAATCGGTTTGCATGCGCTGGCCCGAAGTGAACTTCCGTGTTTGGTTATAATAGAAATTTAATTTATATTAATATTATTTCATATTCTTTTTATGGAGAACTAATTATAATAAATGTATTCAAAACTATTCAACACTTATTTAGTCTTTGCGAAGGTTAACCGGAAGTTAAGTTTGGGCTACATAACATGTGTTTATGTTGTTGCCTATGAAGCGGTCTATAGGGGAGACAGAGGTTAGATATCTGTTTCTTGGTGGAAATGGGAATGCATGCTTGGGGCGAGGCGAAATCAGGGCAAGTCTGATTTGCCTTTATTATTTTAAGCATTTGATGATGTATTTCACATATTCTATAATTAAAATAAAGTAAAAATATATTTTGGAATTGATTTATTATGTCCATTATATTTGTGCTGATCCATTGAGCTTTCAGTTTTCCTCCTCCACAGCTCATGAACTGAAAAGTATGCCGGCCATGCAGAACACAATATACTTGTAATAGCTTCAAATAATTAGTAGTTATTTACATTGTACAGATATTAAACAAGGAAGAACAATTGAGATGAACAATTATATTGATATAGAAGAAAATAGACATGTCAGTTTGACATACTTTTGCAGCAGTGCTGACTATAGACTGAAGGTGTCCTTACAGATATAATGTGCGTGTGTGTGTTTGACATATTCAGCTTTATTCTACCTCTCAGTCTAGCCTACACAAATGTTGTTTCTCTCTGCAGTGCTGTGAACAAATACAGCAAAGTCCCCCACGCCACACAGACTGCTGCAGTTTAAAAGAACATTTCACTCATGGATGTCAGGCCAAGTTTTACGTTAATTACATTGTTTCTTGCGTCTCTCAATGAGGACCGTGATGTTCCAAGGTTGACCATAAAGAGTGATGGAAGCTGATGGAAGATTCAGGAATTTTTCATTTAGAAGATCTGGAATACAGAACACACAGATTACTCTTGTATATGTTTTTCTTATGCTTGGCATTTATTTTTTGCCTTTATTGTGTTGAAAAGTGTAGTCAACAATATTTTTCCTTCAGCATCTCTTTTTGAGTTTGGAGTGATAAAAGGGTAAGTAAAATTATTTTTTTTCACTCCTTTTAACAAACGATTTCAAGGAAAACTACAAAATTACAAACGAAAACTACACAATTGCATATTTTCTTTCATTCCTGGTAAACATTGTTCCAAGTCATTAGGATGTTGAATCTTCAAAAACAAGCTAAAGATAAATAAAAAACAGCAAAGATTTAACAGTTGTGTTTTGGGTAACACTACAATAATTTATGAAATAAAAACATTTACTGTCAAAAGACTAATCGTGCATGTTATGTAGTAAACTGTCATGCGTCAGAGCCTTGGAATACTGTCAACTTTAAGCACATCATTCATCAATCTTTTATTTCATTTCAAAGTTATTCTTCAAGAAGTTTTCAGAGTTTCCTGGAGTTTCCTTCTAACCCACTGCTGTTTACTTAAATGCTCAATTTGTTTGACTTACTGTCTGAAAACAAAGAAGAATGTCCTTGACATGGGAAAAATAGAGACTGTCTTATAGATTCCAACCTCGTCTATGCTTAACCAGACATGGCAGGCCACACACAGCTGAAATTAGTATAATCATTCTTTGGTGTCAATCAAACAGACAGCACTGTAGTTCTGACTGCATCAGTCTAGCTTTTATAATTACGGTCAGAAATATGCGGCCATTTTCTTTTAAAGTAACTCTAAGTGCACTGCGGAGCATTTTGATAGGGACCCAAACTGACATTCCTGTTAATAAACACGGTTTCGAATGATTATTTACTATTAAATTAAGGCCTTTTTGGCCAAGTCAGAAAATCATTACATTGATTTATTTTCATTTTAAACAAGAATGCTTCCTCAGCAATTGTTATTTTTATTGCTTGCCTTCCAGGAATCCATATAAACGTTGACATATATTTGAGTTGCTCTCGGAGCCATTTGAATTAATATATTAATGTAAAAAAACAATGGCAAGCTAATGGCTGGTGTAGGAGGAAGTTGCTGTTAGCAACAAGAGTGGCGTTTTATGATAAGTTACCCTGTAATATCCAGATGTTGTTCCATTTATCCAACATCTGCTTGACAGTAAATCAATATGACCATCATTGGTGCAGAACGAGCAACAGATAAACTTGAAATATTCCATTCGTGAGTTTTTTTTTACTAAAGTTCGGCTCTTAATCTCTCATGTGGTATAAAAAACGAATTTGCTTTGCTGCAAACTTATTGCTATTAAAAGCATCATACACTTTGCAGTTGCTAGCACAAAATCGTTGACTCTTTTTAAATGAGCACAAAATGTCTTTGGTGGGTTTAACTAAGTGTTTAATTGATGCTCATGTCTTGTCACAAAATATTAAGAAACCCATTGCTAAAATAATATAAAACGAAGCTTTACGGGATAAATACAGCTAGCTACGGCAATTACTGCTGGGGTATGTAGTTTAGTGATCCGTCACAAGTGGCTCCAGCTGCAGAATTAAAACTACGTTTCCCACAATCCCATGCGGCGTCATCGTTTGCCTCATCGACGCGGAAGGTGAGTACATGTGTTCTGTGTTGATGCCATCGGTGTCAGTTTGACGGTGTGAGCTCTTTCAAATAAGTGTTTGTCAACAATGCGATGTTTCTGTTAACGACGTTATGTTAATAGATGTTTTATATCGCCTGCGACATAAATAAACGATTTATTTTGTAACCGCCTCATAGAGATCAGTTCGGCGCATGTGACATGTCAGCTCTTGGTGAACGCTTAAGTGAGCGTCACTGTGCTCTGTACACTACGAAGGGCAGACCGCTTGAAGTGAGTACTTTGGAGGGTGCGGTGCATTAAAGTCTCGTCTGTACGTTTATCGAAGAGATTAATGAATTACTTTTCAGTCAGAATGTTACGCACTTCCACAAACTGTTTGTAGGCAACTGCATCCTTACAAAGTAACCAACAAAACGTTGTAGCAAAACCCTAGTGACCACAAATATACTGTACTTTGTAGATGTCACTACATTAACACAGACATACAATAGCGTTTTACCAACGAAACTCACTTTCGTTTTTTGTTTCCCGCTTCAAGGGTGCAGAACTGCTGTTTATTTTCCTCACTTTAATGTTTGTGTTAGTCTGAAATCGTGTAAATGGACTGCTAACATGCAAGTTTCTAATTATTATCTACGTTTAACGTGGGACTTTCTAAGACATTCAATTATTAAACACGTAGTATTACAATTATATTTATAATCTGTGTTGTTTTTAGGTCATTCATAATTTAGGAAGTGATTAATAATTCATGTTTATTGAACATAAGTAGGTGATTGTTAATATTTACTGTACACTTTCTTGTACTGACATACAGAATATAACATGAAGTAGATTTATGATCCGAACTACATTGGCCATTATTGTCTATGACAGCATACTAAAAAGAGAAATACTAAAATCATTTTCATTCTTTGCACCAGTGCTAAAAGCGCCCAGTTTTTTCCACCAAGTATAAGAAACAAATTCTTACCAAAATGACTTTGCAAGTAGTATGGCTTAAAACGTCCGAGTTGTAATTTTCCTTAAGTACTTCATGGTAATATAAAACATAATTTCTTTGTTTATATGTAGAGGCTATATACAGAAAGCATATTGCGAGTGAACTTTCTATCCAGAAGTTGCCATATATAAAGGTGTGAGAGTGGGAGCAGAAGGTTGAGCAGGGTGTCCAGCTGCATTTTTCATTAGACTAACTTGATTAAATGTATTTTAATTACCTCCATCTCAGCGGTGTGGTTGAGAGATGTCACATGGCTCCTTCTTTTAATGTCTGCCATCTGTCTAGAAGCCCTGAGAATATAAAGAGAGAAATAAGCCCCAAAATGTCTCTCCCTCACCTCATCTCGCCCTCATACGCCCACTAATGACCGCTGTCCCCCGACTGCTCCAGAAAGTAAATTTTCCTGCAGTCTTGCAGCCTTTTTCCAGTATTGAGTTTTCTCACCAAAATTTGATCAGAGCCTCGTGTTCCTCAGATGACGCAGTTAATATCTTGACATTGATGGAAATTTCCAGCCATTTCTACACTGTGGGATTTGGCGTACCCTTTTGTTCATAAATTAATGTTAAAACCGGAAACCCCTCGAGATGATTTTCAACCGGAGTCCAGGTCGTGTCAATGCAAATGAGTGGATTAAATGAATAAAGTGGTGAAATTTGGTCTCTGTGCCCCTTGACCCCCTTGCGGAGAGGTACGTGGAGATTTGCAGACAGATATGTATAATGCAGGAGTGCGGTATCAATTATGCACCTTTCATTCATGCCACAGCAATACCTAATTGATTTGATTCTGTTTGCTTCATGTATAATTGAACAGGCACAGATCCTGTATGTGGCTCTCAGCTTCTGGATGTTCATGACGATTGGACCATGCGTGATGGAGCTTTCGGATGGGTCAGATCTATTGTCTGTTATGTGGCTCCGGTTGGAAGATTGTTTTTGATGTTCAACTTTACTGTCAAAATGGTTTATCTTGTGTCGGTTTCAGACACCCAGATTTTGAAAGGCACAATTGAAACAGTTTGTGGATTTGATAGTGTGATGGTCTAAAGTTAACATACGCGAATTAATTTCACCAACACTTTTAAATTGCAATTCATTGCAGATTCCCACTTGGTTTGATTCTAATGCAGGTCAAATGCAAACGAATTTCTTGGCATTCACCTTACTTTTTTGCGCTTAAAAGTCGAAATGAAACAAGTTGTGGTGGTGTTTTCTTTCCAAAAATCAATCTGCGCTGCGGCCTATACTTGTGATTTCTACGGCACTAAAAGTGAAAACTGAAGACGCAAACATGACAACATTGACAGGCAACACTATAAGGAGTGTTGGAGTATAAGGAGTATAATGTCACACTGGTTAAAATTGCTTATTTCTCTGGATTTAAAGGTTGTTGGAAACATTTGGGATGATGTGCTTTCTGCAGGATTCAATGCAAAAATCTTACAGATTGTACTTTAATTTGATTTGTACTATTTTAATGTGTATCGTTAGTTTTTTTCACCAAGGTGTCTCAAGGTCAATTTGGTGGTTGTTCCTTTCCCAGCTGTCTTTACAAAGTAACTTAGACTATTTAGTCATCCAAGGCATATTTTTCATAATAGAATACATTCACACAATTGTGTACTAAAAACAAAAAAGTTCTGCATACAAAAGACCACATTGTGAAAACTATCCACGTACACACTGATCCGTGAAAACAACTTAAAACGTTGCATTACTTATACCAGGCCTGTAGCTGTCAATGTGATTTTGTGAAGAAATGCATCTCTGCACATACTGTATACATTCTTCTACAGAGAAGTGAATACAAACAATCAGGATGGCAAAAGCATTGAGCAAAGACTGGATTTTGGACAAACAATGACTTGTTTTGGTTGTCAAAATCTTGCTCATGTCTGTAGACTGAACATGTAATATGCATGTGTATGATGTCACTGTTTTTAGAAATTTGCGTTATTGTAGTGTACAATGGAAATGATAAAGTATTGAACCAACAATGGCACAAACTGCTTTTAAAATTGTTTTCCTAAAACGCAGTTATGTAAAACGATGAACAAAGCGCATAAAATGTTTTCATTGTCTATCTAATACAAACCTTTAAGGCTGTGTAGCTTTGATTGACGGCACACACATTCAGTTGCTCTCTTCTTAACTTCTTCCTCGACGTTCCCCAGAGTTCCCTGTATCTCAGTCGCATGTCCCTTTGATTTCAGCTGATAGGGGGCTTCTTTTCCATGACCTTTAAAGGTTAAAGTCTTGCTCTGCTCAGTCAGTCTTTTCTCTCTTGGTGTTGGATGGGGGCACATTGAGGAGAGCAAAAAGAAAAGTGTTCATTATTGATGACTGGACGTACAAACCCCTGAAAGTCTGATTTTGTCACCTTGTTCTTGAGGGTCAGGAGCTCTAGTCTGGATCAGAACGGTCACTGTGACAGTGAGATTTCTTCTCGGCACTGAGGTCAAAGGTCAGGCTTGGGGAGCAGCAGGGGAGGAAAGGCAGAACTCAACTGTGCTGGAATATCAACTCCTCTCTGTTCAAACTTTCTTACATTTACATGAAGACCCACTCTCGGGGCTTATCTCTGCCTTTCAGGTTCACAGAGTGAGGAGAGAGTTTTCTGTAGATGGTAGAAAGGTGAATGCAGTGCACTCTATTTTACGTGAGTTTTAGATCTGCTTTATAAAGTATATTTGACCATCCGGAACAGTTTTTTATTATCCATAAGAGGTGTTTACTAAGGTAAGCATTAGTGTAACTGTAAAAAAAGGTCATATGACTTTATACGACTGTTAAAACATCAGATCATATATATATTGAAATGAATAGCGATATAGAAGTGATTTGGAATGAGAAAAAACTTTTACTAAATATTTGTTCATTACAGTAAAGACTTTTTCTGAAGCCATAATAATGCGGTTAGGGTTATGAAGAAACCCATAAACTATAAATATTTTAAAAAATTCCTGTCTTGAACACAAGTAATGCAAAACAAATCACTTGAATTAATTTGTTCCTGCTTGAGTTGTTAATGACAAACTTACAGCAAATACTTCACACTATACCAGGTCACATTTAATATCTCATACAATTACAAACAATATTGGAGAGTTGGGAGTTTTTTCTACCTGACCAATCATTTGTCTTCTGGCAACCCCTGGAATCTGCGAGAGCGGGGGCGCAATATGACTCGTGGACGGATCAGATGGCAACAAACCTAGGAATGGTAATGACAAAGAACCAGGAGATCAGCAGAAGTTGGAACAACAGGATAGAAACCACAGAGATGCATTTGCGGCTGGACAAAGGTAACATCAGAGAAAGGTCTTAAAATCGACCAGGGCAGGAAGAAGTGCCTGAGAGAGCTTAGTGAGGGGCCTCGCATTGACCAATACGTCACAAGAGGTATCTTCAGTCAGGTGAAGCCCAGGGACAGGACAAGCACCACAGCCCACAGGGTATCAGAACCCCAGATGAAGCCCAACCAGGCATTAAATTACCAGCAATCACCAACCCGGTGACTACTCAGTAGTAGAAAGGAAAATGGATGGAAGAAGACCTCAGATACTTTGGTCTAAATCCTGCAACAAAGAATGGGCAACCATTGACTCGGATCACGTCCTGCTTTAAGCAGGCTAAAAAAAGAGATGTCGAAAGAAAACTGGAGGAGATCATCTACACCTATGGGTTGGAGATATTTGGAGTGAAAAGCCAAAGAAGGACACGACGGGCAAAACTAAGTCCAGGAGACAATAATAAATTGACCGACTTGTTAGAGAAGGAGGACCCCGAGGAAGCAGTGGAAGAAGGCCACAGAAGGGCAAAGGAAGTGCCTAGAGCAGGGGTCCCCACACTTTTTTTGGCTTGTGAGCCAAATCAAGCCAAATATTGAATTCATACAAAGAAATCAGAACATTTAATTATACAAGTTGAGTCATAATAAATAAAGTGAAATGACACAGGGAATAAGTATTGAACACATGAAGATAACAAGGTGCAAAATGGCATAAAAAAGCCAGGCGATCACCTGAAATCTGTCAGTATTGAGAGTGAAACCCTGCCCCCTATCAGTGCTAATTGATATCAACTGCTTTAGTCCTAATTGATGGCCTATAAAGGCTTCTCGTTACCTAGGAGGCACACAGGAAAGATTTCATGATGGGTAAAAGCAAAGAGCTCTCTGTAGATCATCGTAATCGTGTCGTTAAAAAGCATTTTGATGGGAATGCTTATAGGCGCATTTCCAGAATGCTGAATTTTCCTGTGAGCACTGTGGGGGCAGTTATCCGGAAATGGAAAGAGCATCAGTTCACCATAAACCGGCCACGATCAGATGCTCCACGTAAAATCCCTGTCCGAGGAGTCCAAAGAATAATCAGGAGAGTTCTCCAAGAGCCACTCGGGCAGAACTTCAGGAAGACCTTGCATCAGCAGGTACTGTTGTTTTAAAGAAAACTATAAGCAAAGCACTGAACCGCCATGGCATCCATGCACGGTCACCACGCAAGACTCCATTGCTGAACAAAAAGCATGTTGAGGCTCGGTTAAAGTTTGCGAAAGAGCATTTGCAGAAGCCTGTGGATTATTGGGAGACTATGGTATGGTCAGATGATAGCATGTTTGGAGAAGAAATTGCACTGCCCACCACCCCAAGAACACCATACCAACAGTTAAGTTTGGGGGTGGAAGCATCATGGTTTGGGGCTGCTTTTCAGCAAGGGGTACTGGCAGACTTCATATTATTGAAGGCAGGATGAATGGGGAAATGTACCGGGACATTCTGGATAAAAATCTGCTGCCATCTACCAGAAAGATGAAAATGAAAAGAGGGTGGACATTTCAGCAAGACAATGATCCCAAACACAAGGCCAAGGACATAATGAATTGGTTTCAAAGAAAGAAAATCAAGCTGCTTGAATGGATCTGAAGATCAAAGTTCATAAAAGAGGCCCAAGGAACTTTCAAGATTTAAAGATCATTTGTGTGGAAGAATGGGCCAGAATCACTCCTGAGCAATGCAGACAACCGCTCTTTCCATACAAGAGGCGTCTAGAAGCTGTAATCACCAACAAAGGCTTTTCTACAAAGTATTAAATAAAGTGTGTTCAATACTTATTCCCTGTGTCATTTCCCTTTATTTATTATGACTCAACTTGTATACTTAAATGTTCTGATTTCTTTGTATGAATTCAATATTTGGTTTGATGGCTAAATCTGGTGGAAATGTTGTGTCAATAGCCCACTTTGAAATCCCCTTGCTGATAAAAATGCTGATGTGTCAAATACTTATTTTCCCCGCTGTACATATTCAGCTGTATAAATAATTTAATACATATCATTCGTAATTAAATTGTGAAATTTTGTAAATATTCATTTTGTTTCTTGAATGATTTTGTTTTTTTGTAGTTTTTCATTATTCGTAAATATAATTTGGTGTTAAAAACATTATTAAATACAAAAAACAACAACGAAGATGTAACACAGTTTTGCAGTAATACCGTTCACCATGATAAAAGGCTCAGCAGTTGTCATGAAAATGTGAGACCGGCACATGCCTATTTACAAACCATTCACATCATTATGAGTGAAAATGGATTGTCAATGTAAGAACCATGCAGGACAGTACTTGATTTGATCAATCAGAAATGTATTCAATTGTGAAACGGGGCGTTCCACACCAGTTTCAAGTCCGACCTGCTCCCCTCCTGAAACAGTACCCATCTTTAAAGAGGTGCCTAATGAAGCAGTTTATTTTTTATAACAGAATGTGATTATTTAAATGTGGATCTACATGAAGTGATTGATATCGTACATAACAAGTAAGAGAACATTTTGGAAAAGTAAATGGGGTCAGTTTGGACTGTGTTGGTTTGAAATATACTGTATTGTAGTACTCGCTGTCTTTACATAGGTCTTTGTGTGTGCTGTTGGGATGCCAGGCCCAGCATTAGGCTAAGTGGATGGCAGAGACAGTGGCAAAGCTACAAAGACAACCAGCTCCATCTTTACTGCAGTGTTCCTCAAGATCTCCTTTAATCCCACTAAATACAAATAGCTCCCATCCCAAATCATATCAACATGGGTTTCCTTTTTTTTCCAATGCTTAAGTCAACGGATACGTGCTCCAGATACACGCTGAGAGAGAGAGAGAGAGCGAATAGCAGATCTGATGGTCATGGTGAAAAGGATTACAGGGTCTTGAGGGACTAGCAGACATGGGAAGTGATGGAAGTCCACAATCTTTGCTTGTCCTTTTGCCAGGGGACATGAAAGAATCAGCCAATCCTTTTATTTTTATACCATGTGTGATATCATTATATCTCTGGCTTGTTTTTCCACAATTTTTTTGTGTGTTGCGTCTAATCATGTAAATTGTTGCAGATATGGGGGTGCTTTTGTGCCAGTTGGGATCTGGTTTGTTGTTCTTCTCTGTAGCACATTACATATATATTTTAGGGGCTTGAAAGCCTTATAGATATGAACTTGTTTAAGAAACTGAACTTTACATAATTTAAATCAACACAAAATAACCAGAATGACTTTACCAGTACAGCTTTTCTTGCAAGCATGTGTGATTGTTAACTGCTATTTACTGATCACTAAAGACTGTATTTGTGAAAGCAGCTAATGACAAGAGTCCAAATGGGATTCAGAGACAGGTTAATAATGATCTCTTTAAAAGGATATTTCACCCAATAAACTAAATTTCCCCATGTTTTACTCACCCTTATGGCATCTTAACTGAATTTGACATTCTTCTTGAAGAATAATGCAGTCGGAGTCATAATACCACATATCATTTTAGTTCCAAGCGGTAGAATGAACCTCCAAAAAGTGCATCCATCGAACTGCTTGACATGGCTCTGTGGTCTTAACAAAGGTCTTCTCAAGCGAATCAATGTGTTTGTTTAAGAGAAATAACCATATTGACAACCCTATTAACTATAATGTCTAGCTTCTGTTATCCCTCGGCTGCGCGTGAACCAGATGCTTATTTTAAGGAAGTGTCGTGACAAACACATTATTTTTCGTTTTGTTCCTGTAGGATACCTTCTCCTCAAGACAAGGCACATGACGGCCCACCTGGAGTTTGACAAAAGTCATCTGATGGACTCTCAGATCAAGAGAAACTACAGTAAATTTTTGATCTGATGAAACAAAGATTGAACACTTTGGCTTGAATAGCAAGCGTCATGTCTGGAGCAAACCAGGCACTCTGCATCACCTGATCAATACTATTCCTACAGTAAAGCATGGAGATGGCAACCTCATGCTATGGGGATGTTTTTCTGCTGCAGGAACTGGGAAACTAGTCGGAATCAAGGAAAAGATTAAAGCAGCAATGTACAGAGACATCCTTGATTAAAACCTGCTCCAGAGCGCCCTGGACCTCAGACTGGGGCGAAGGTTCGTCTTCCAACAGCCAAGATAAAAAAGAGGTGCTATGGAACAACTCTGTGAATATCCTTGAGCCCAGCTTGAGTCCAGACTTGAAACCGATTGAACATCTATGGAGAGAACTGAAGATGGCTGTGCGCTGATGTTCCCCATGCGTTGTATTTATTTATATTTAACATTTGGCAGAGCGACTTACATTGCACTTATACATTTATACATGGGTATGTGCAATCCCCTGGGATCAAACCCACAACCTTGCGTTGTTAACTGTACCACTGAGCTACAGGAAAGCCGCTTCATAGATCTAGTCCCTTTACTTTGATCTCAAAATGCCACAACAATAGGCTTTTATGTTTAAGTTATGCGTACATATTCCATAATAGCATAAAATGCATTGGATTGGTGGGTTAGAATTATGAGCCCTCCCTTCTTTCAAGTTGTTTCATGATCCATGCTGTAGTCTGTAGTTATTTATCTGCATTTTACATCGGCTTTGATTGTGACTCTTCAAGCTTTTAATGTCTCTGTACAGTGTCCTCACAGACTGAATGGTTGCAGACTGCTTCATTGTCATATTTGTGCATTACCCCGTACAGCTGGTGCCATTGTCATGCCACAGTGAGCAATGACAGGAAGTTTCAACCCAAGTAAATGCCACTTTACTTTATCACGTCGAGACCGCATACCCGCAGGCATTAAATGCAGCGGAGCCTGGCTAATTACATTCCTTAGCATGTATTCATTACTTATTCCGATAATGGAAAAATATACTCATTATATTGATAATATATTAATTGAAATGTAACGCAAATATGATCTGACCAAATTAGGTCGCCATGCAGTTGTGTTGAGTAAATACAGTTGCTCTTAGCTTTCCGCCTGAGCAATTGAATACGTCTTTTGAAGTGAACCTGGACAGCGTTTTTGTGTGTTGTGTTGATGGTGATGTGACGGGACTTCTCTCTCCATTAGAGGACCTATGTTCCCCCCCACACACTTCTCCTGTCAGCCACTTAATCATTATAGAGCTGTTTTGAAGTTTAGATTAGTTTGTTGTGTTTTTATGTCAGGCAGAAAGAGACAGATGGACATTTTTCGGTTTCGTGTTGCCAACAGCGAATTTTAGCCACACAGCCTCATGAATGGAAAGCTGATGTGACATTGTGCAGTTTGAGATGCGTCTTTAGGCGTAGATAAAGGTTTTACTACCCGAGGACTATTCTGAACCTAACATTATTTACTCAACATTTCAAATAAGTGGAGAGATTTTAAGAACGGTGTGCTTTAAGAAATGCACGTCCTGAGATTCCAAAACGCTGCTGAATTCAATACGAAAGTTTTCCTGTGGCTCGTAACGATTGACGTCTCGTAAAGAGATTTGATCGGTGTGTCCAAGAAACATTTACAATGTTATAAGCGGCAATCCACAGCCACAGGCAGTTGGTTTGCGCACGGAATAGGTCACATTCCAAAATGCGTCTTCTGCCCTGGACAGTAACTGCAGGAAGGGTACTACACCACATGAACTGTTGTCTAAGATCAGGGAAACACTTTGTTGTTTTTATTACTGCCTTCATTATGTATGATTTAAACAGCTGGATTTATGAAAACAGCTGTTCATTTCAATCCAGAACTTGCACATCAAAGGATCTGCCCTTCAAAATTCGTGGGGCACATGAATGCGATTGGAATTCACCCGCAGATGCTATAATAGCCATATCTGTGATAATAGCAGTTTCTTGCACAGACCAATTGATTCTCTTTTTTATAAGGCGCCAGTTTAACTTCAAGGGGCAGGGATAACTTTTGTGCTGCATGTAAGCCTATAAGCATTTTTGACTTTTATTTTTTTGAATTTCATTAATTCAACCATCTTCATAAATATCTTCTTGAAAAAACAACGCCACCCACATCTGGGGTTGTACTGGGGTTGAGTAATTATACATGTCTAGTGAGGTTGGCAGGATGAGAACCTGGATTCGAGGCCGGTGCGTGAGTGATAATGAGCAGCATCTGTACGCGCACCGGTCTCGTATCATGGATGAGATCGGGAGCATAAGAGGACGAGCGACCTGACCGTGAGTGAGAGATGACCAGGCCTGGCTTTTAGTGGGCTGCCGGCTGTCTATTTACGTTTATATTTATTAATTAAAAGTTGTTTTATGTTTGCCGGTTCCCGTCTCCTTCTTTCCGGGTTTCGGCACCACTGTAACAAGATTCAATAAGATAATTGTCTGGGCTGGAGAACAAAAATCTATCTCAGATTTCAAAGGTTATTGGACTCTTTAAATAGTTTGATAATATTGATTTCCATGTCACTTATTGTATTCAAACAAGTATATAGCAGTAGTCAAGTGAGTGAGTGGTGTATACTTAACATTTCTCTTGGGGATTTTCCTTCCTCACTCTTTGAGTCAAGTCTGCTGTTGTCTTTCTTTCTTTCTTTCTCTTCTTTCTCTTCTTTCTTTCATTCTCTTCTTTCATCCTGACTAATATTCTTATGTTTTTTAGGGTCATTTTGGCTGCGTCCTGCTACTCTTCTTGAAGAAGGATACTATATCTGGTCTTTCTCTTAATTTTTCTCATATTTCACTGACTGTCTGACACATGCAAAACATTAACATGTATTAAAAACAGCAATAATGTTTGAGAATGTTTTTGTTATATATATATATAAAATCGACCATGAGCCTTGCATTTATTCTGGAATGTTTGCATCAAATATTTCTAGATATTTGATCAATATCTCAAAACTCACAGATAACATGGCTAGAGCCCTATTTGCACAGGACTATTATCTGGGGACGTTGTGTGATATATGTGTTGATATATGACCGTACCTGTCAGCATTTGAGACCCGTGTTAGCGAGCCAGACCCCAAATATCATCGAATAGGTTTCAAATGTTACTGGAGTTTCCATGAGAAATACCAAAACGGGAGACTCCCGGCCAAAATGACAGTGTTGGCAGGTATGAATATGACCCAGCATCCGAAATACTATAAAAAAAACTTCAACACAGCCTCCCTTATTCGCAAACGGTGGATAAATCTTTGTAAATGGATAGTGATGCCTATTCGCACGAGTGTAATATTTTCACAGGACCTCCGTGTCTTAACGTTCGGTAATTTGCGGAGGAATTTTAAATGTACAAATGACAGACATGGCCAATTCGCACGGGATTAAGATCACACAACCTTTGCAATTATCACAAATGACTAGAGGTCCCCAGGTAATAATAATCCCGTGCGAATAGGGTTTAGTTCTAACTCGGCTATTGTAAAGCTGGTTCCAACTTTAAGGCTTTAAAGCCTTAAAAAATATTTGTTACATATTTTGACATCAGTGGGTCTTTAACATTGTATGTCATTCTGTGTTTCATAATTTAAATTAAATGGCGTTAAATTAAAATATAATAAATAAATGTATGCTGCTCAGAAAATTATTTGCTAACAAAATGTATTTTCGACAATGTGATGCGATCTGGGAAAACCCCCTTCGGATGTAGCTCTGGGACGTTTTCAGGAATATGAGAAAATAGCTAGAAATTAAAAACCTTTGTCAAAATTGGGTGTTCATCAAATAATTATTCTATAACGTTTGTCTTTAATCTTTGAGAACATCTTGGCAAAATGTTCTTGTTAATTATTGCTGAAAATAGCTATTTATAATGGCTATGATGTTTAGGACATGCCGGCTGAGGTGAAATAAATTGCCAACAGCTCTCCATCTCTTAACTCTTTCCCCGCCAGCCTTTAAAAAAACGGTTGCCAGCCTACCCCAGCGTTTTTTTTACATTTTCACCAAATATTGATGGCTCACCATACATATTCTGGACATACAATAAATGAACTGAAAGAACAGTCTCTGCTTTCAAAATTGTACCTCTATCTTCATTTTTAAGTTACATTAAGTTACATAAGAATTAAAAGCTTTGATGTTCCCATATAAACCTTAAGTTCAGCCAGAAGAGTTGTTCACATCTAAAGTTCTTTGTTTTTTGTTCATTTGTGTATTTAAAAAAAAGATTTCAACCAACCTTTTCTTGTAAATATTTGTAATATAATTCAGATTTAATGATATGCTGGTATCGTGGGAAACACTGACATGAATCCACCACAGGTGTTTTGATGTAATATGATTAATGTTTAATAATTATTTGAATATGAAATATTTATCCACATATGCCATTCTGAGACCGCTGTAGACTGACTAATTTGTTTGCATTTTTCTTCCGACAGTCAAACAGTCTTTCAGCAAGTTTATATTTATTTTAGCGCATATTCTTTAGCGGTAACGCACACATTGTTTTTCTCAGTTTTTGCTAAACATATTTTATACAATTTACAAGTTGCGGCTTGTTTATACATTTTGTTTGTGTGATATCACATATCCACTATATTTTTATAGTTATTTTATTATAAAATAAGCACACAAAGTTAAATAGAGATACACGAAGACACACCCCTTTTCTAGGACCAAAAAAAGAAAGAGTTTGTAAAGTAAGGGTTTCAACGTTTCATCAGAGGTTGGCAGCTTTACTTTGCACAAAGTTCGAAATCCTTGAATTGCTAAAAACTCTTTATCTGTCAGATATATTGTTAAATAGCTTTACTCTATAAAGCCCAGAGTTCTTCACAAAACCTTCTCTGTCGTAATGACCGCTGAATGCAACCCACTTATCTAATTCTCGACAAAGTTTGATCAAGGTTGTTCGTCTTCTGGTTTAAATGTTTTTGTTCAAATCCTTTCTTTTCAAATTGGTCACAACTCCAGCACTCTGTCAAAAGCTTCTTATATACTGTATGTTGGAGGCATCAGTTTTACTTTTTTACTTTCCAGAAAAGAGGCAAAGCTTAATGTAGTCAAAGCTTACAGCGATGCACTGATGGCAATTTTCTTGGCCGATTCTGGTTTCCGATTATTTTATTATTTCCGATTTTCGCAGATTCCAATAGGATAAATGATTGAACATTACAATTTCCCTAAATGCACTTCTCCAATCTGCATTAAATCACAGGCTCTTCTCTCGCCTAAACAACTCTTAAATAGAAGAACTCTGTGACTGAAAAGAAGACATGTCACTTAATTGACCTTCTTCTCTTTTGTACTCATCTCACAAAACCATGGATAAAATATAACGTCTACTCTATCCTTGTCTGTTTCTGGTAATGAAACTAATATTGGTTTATTGATTTTTTTCTAAAATGTAAACTTAATTGTCTTTATCTTTGGTCTGTAGTATTAAAAGAAGTGAAGACAATGTTTAACGTGTCACTCATGCAAATAAAACCAAGTTATACCTCAAGTGATGATGCTTTGCGTTTGGTGTGAACATAGCATAAGTGTTGAAGGACTTAAATGAAGTATGCCTAAATATTGTTGGCTGTATAACAGACTTGAGGTGTTTGAAATATTCGTCTATATGTGTAAACACATGACAAAAACAATCTAGCGTCTTGGAACCTCTTGACACTTCTGGTGGTTGTGCTTGGACTAAATTAAAACCTTTAGCAAGGGAAAGAAAGCATTGCAGAGTTGTTTTTAGTTTAGTTTATCCAATTCAGCAGAGGTTACATGTATTTTTGAAGTTTAATAGCCTGTAGGCTTGGACTCTGAGATTACAAAAACCCAGATCAATATTGCTCCTAAAAGCAGGTTGTCGAAATACATGTTCTTTTTAAGTAGTAACCTTTTCTTTGCCATAGTGAGATCTGAGCACCTCAACAGCTTGTGAAATACAAGCACCTCATATATTTGAGGTACATTCAAAGTCTTCTCAATTATATGAAAGCTTGTGTCATGACATGCCATGAAAGCGGAGGCCGTCGTTTCTTGCATGTGTTGTGATTCCACCGCTGATCCTCTTTCCTCGAACCTTGATTTCATCTCTTTGCTCGTCCTCTTTCCGTCAGTTTAATCAACGCTTTTAATTACCGACACATTCGGTCGCCTTGCGTTCCCTCAGTTGTCACCTTCAGGACATAGAGAAAAACAAAAAAATGGGTACCAAAAAAAGGTTGTCATCTTTCCTCGGGGTCTTGGAACAGGCTCTGTAATAGCCGGCCTCTGCCAGTCAGTGGGATCTATTGCCAGCTCGCGTCTCCCCCATCCCGCCGGGTATCTCCTACGTTGTCTTGATAAATGGATTTTTGCCTTGACTCGAATGTGTCCTCTTAAGATGCGGTGGGGCGAGGACGCTTGGGCTTATGTTCCATCAAGCCTTAGTCGCATCCTCAGGGTCACACAAAAATAAAGCTTAGATTCGCTCAGGTTTCCCTGTAATCATGCATTATGTATTGCTATTATAAAAGTCCAATGTCTAGATTTACTCGCACAATGACTTTTTGAGATGCACTCTTATTTTTGATCATATCAAGTTTCTGAAGCTTAAGTGCATTATCTCAGTGACATTGGTGACATCAAACAGAATTGCTAAATAGCCAAAAAGTTAACATTTTGGATCCAGGGTTTGACCATTTATATCTTGAGATTGATATCAAAAGCCATTTTAAAGTAGTATAGTAGTGTATTCTGCTGATACAAGCAGATATTTGTTTTATATCCTGTTCCAAGGCTCCTTTAGAATGAGTTCTAAGCAGACACAATGCGTTACAGTTCCAGTGATTTGTGTGTCCAAAATGAACTCGACAAAGAGCATGATTCCACAGAAATACAGTTTTTGGCTGAATGGTTTAATCAAGAATGTTTAACATCCAAAGATGTTGTTGAAAGAGGCTCTAAAAGAGAGGAAGACTGAATGGTTCTTTGGGGATCCAAAATGTTTCTTATGGCCTCACTGTGAAAAGCCTTTCGTAGCAGCCTTATTTTTAAAAGTGTATAGCTGTCGTTGGCTAGGAAAGTATTTTACCTGTGAAATATCTCTTACATCACACCGTCCTTCAGAAATCTCTTCCTTTGTGTTGCATTGTTTTGCCTTGTTATATTTGTTCGTAAGTGCAAGAATGACAGACTCATTAAAAGGCACAAAACACGTTTTCGAGTTGTCTATCCTTGTCTGTAAAAATTCCTTTCTCAGCTCTGTCATATCGCATTTGGACGTCTCTGACACAGCCGAGAGCCGAGAAAACATTAAGGTAGCCGACTCGTAAATATTTGATTCGCCCGGCAGAGGAGATGGATTCAGTTTTAATTGTTTAAGAAATTCAGGCCACGTTCACAAAAATTAAACGTTTAAAAATAACAGACGTTAAAGGTCAGGGATGCACCATTCTCAGAACGCTGGGTGTAATTATTGTGCGTGGAAAACAAAACAGCTATAACCTTCCATCAGCGACCGTGCATGAAACATGCTTTGTGGCGTTTCAATGATTGTTTCAAAAGAAAAAGGGTTTGTATAAAGTTTGTAAAGTACGCTAATGTAAGCATCAAAATCAAGATTTTGCATAACGCTTTGCTGAACCATGTACTCTTTTACGATATAGAAACAGGAGCGTATTGACAGAATAATAATGAACACAGTTGTTCTGGTTAACACTGTGTTGTTTCATTTCTGTGTGTTTTAGATTCTCCCTCCTCATTCATCGCACGAGCAGAGCGCCGAGTGAAAACTGAAGGTAAGTGTATTTATTGCCTGGCTTTGACAATGAAATCAGCTGGGTCCATTGATTTTTCTTCTCATTGCTGCTTTTTTATTTGAGGGACTTGTAAGCAAGTTGATTACAGATAAAACAAGCAGGAGAAGCGGTAGCACACGCTAGACGAATGTTTTGTTAGAGGTGAGGAGCAGTAAATGAGTCCAGCAGATGTTTCGGGATGCTGTCGCTGGTTGTATACCGCTTTGTTCATTTAGTCTTCGGTCGTGGTACGCAGAGAGCAGCATGTATTGCTTTATTCCCAGAGGACCGCACATTAGGAGGGCTTATAAGAATGCAATACTATTTCTGTTGTTCTGTTTTTGAGTATTAAACACGGGCTGCTCGCTGTTCATCTTTTGTTGTTTTTCAGTCAGCGGACAACCTTGTTCAAAGAGACTGGGGATAGATGGTACTCAAACCGGTCACTAAATCTGACCATTACCAAATTTACAATTATAGACAGCTCAAATAAATATCAAACAATATGTTTTTCTTTAGTTGTTGAACAGACAGCTTTCACAGTGTAGGGTGGTTAAAGTACAGTACGAACTGGAGTCAGAGGTGATCTTGAACTTTAGTCAATGAGGCAAGAATGAATGTGCTGAGCTGAGCAGCATATTATTTGTGACGCTGCCTGTGAAAATGCAGCTAAAGTCTTTTTTGTCTTTTCTACATAAAATCATCCTACATAATATAGGACCATTCTGTGAAAATATAACTTTGGTCTTCCAAATTTACTAAACTTCAAAACTTTACTTAGTAAGGCCATGTCAAAGATTGAACCCAGGATTTAGCCCAGCATCGGAATAAACTGGAATGAACTTATTTAGTGTTTTTTAGTATTCATTCATTTCAGTATGTAATAATTAAAGGTGATGTCAAATTAATATCAAATAATATTTCATTTACAGCAACAAACACACTTTACATGCACTCTTAAAACTTCACAGTGATGCCATACACTCTTGTTTCACAGAAGGTTCTTTGTGGTGAAAAAGGTTCTTGAGATAAAAAAGGTAAGAAAAAGATGGTTCTTTAAAGAACCTTTGACTGAATGGATCTTTGTGGAACCAAAAATGTGAAGAACCTTTATTTTAAGAGTGTAGAAGAACCAGTTTTGCTTCCACGAAGAACCATTCAGTCATACAATTTCAAAGTAATATCATATCAGCCACCACAACACTTCATCATGTAAGTTGCTTAACCAACACAAGATTTGACACTTGAAGTGTTATTGTGGCTGTCAAGACTTTTCCTTTAAAAATTTTATTAGGTGTAAATAATACTGCATTCAAGACTAGCATTTGGGATATTTGCCACCACAAACCTGGAAGTAACGTCTTGATTAAGTTACATAAAAACTGAAAAATCACCCGCTGTGAGCAATTTCCCAATTTTATTAGTAATCCAGCTTAAAACGTCTCTGTTTTCTGCAAGAATACGCTTATGTTCAGTCTCCTACAGTATCTGTCAGAGTGAAAGAAATTTAACAAAGGTTAATCTAGTCACCTTTTCACTGAAAACATCAGACTAAAATGTACTAAAGGAGGATCATGTTAAAAACGAAGAAGGCTGGTTGGAGATTGATATTTAAGTTTCTCAGGTTTTGTGTTAAAGATAACAATGCAGAACGACTTGCACTGCATATTAGTTCATTCCTTGACATTAAATCAAACTAAGGACACTTGGTTGCTAGCATCATTCATTACCGGTTGAGCTACAGATGCCATCTGAATGTTTGTGAATATAGGATGCGTGGTGTATTAGTGTACTGATCTGACCAACTCATCTGTGGTGCTTGTATACATGTTATATACATTTCCCCTTGTTGGAGAGACAGGATATGATCTTCAATGTACGTGGCACATGGTACATGAATATGGTAATCATTTAACACTTTTTGGCATTCGGTTGTGTTAGCCTACCTGACAGGAATTCCAACTCCACAGGCCCAAATGTATTATTATAGGAATCCTTAGGCCATGGAAAGCTGCGTGATTTGTGTTGGGTTAAAGACATCAGTGACTCCTAATGTGATTCATGACTGATGATGTGATATCTGATACGTTGATATCATGTGATGATTTATGAAACCAGCTTCCATCCCACACATGTTCACTGTTATTAAAATCATATGGACGATACAGTATGCAGTAAAATAAATATTTTTAACACCCTTATATTCTGGGTTTGTCATTTGTGGTTAAATCTGCAATTTGTATTGCTACTAACTCCTTTTATGTATTTACCTATACTTGTATGTTCCTATGAAATGGGATCAACATCTTAAATTATAAATCATTATTGACGTTTTCAAAGCTACAACACAAACTAACGTTACTTGTGGACTACCCTTAACCTCTGGTACACATTCGCAAACAAGAGAGTTCCTTTAGATCATTTCTGATAACAATCGAAAGAAACCGAGAAGAACCATCACTTGGCTAAACTTGCCTCTCCGATATTTTGATACAGCCATGCATACAGGGTATGTGCAAGATGTCCTGAAACGTGCTTTGTGTGCCTGACATCTGCATGCAGTGGCACAATGTAAATGTAAAGTTTCAATGGATATATGGACGGAAAAGGACTTTACATTTAGAACAAATAATTGACATCCTTTTAGCTCTTTGCCCAAAAATTAAAATAATGAATCTAACTCAGGCTATTTAAAGGCCACTTCTCACTTCTTTGTTCTTCTTTTGTTTCTTGATTTCCATTTTTCATCTAGATTTTCCAATTAATAGGAAAGTTCTGGTTGCTATTAAAGGTATTTTTCTTTTTAAAGGTTTGAGTTTTAAAACCTTGACACTTTTATGAAAAGTAATTTAACTCCCACTTGTCGTTCTTTAAGAAAATCAATTGATCTTTCTTTACTTCTTTTATCGCTCATTATTCATCCCAGATTTTTTTACTTTTAGTCAGCTTCACAGTTTGAAGAGGAATATCTGGAGTCATTATGTAAAACTGGTGGATAGTGTTTGATGGGTTATTAAAGTCGCCCCTCTTTGGCGAATGGAGATTATTCTCATTTTTTCCCCTTCGTTTTAAACAATTCAAGTTAAACCGTGGATTAGTTTTTTTCTAAAAGCACTGATAGTTGATAACACACCCTAATTCCTCACAGTTCAACAAGGTTTTATAAAAATCACTCCGGAGGCCCGTTTAAATTAGTTTTCTCCTCCTGGAATAATTTGGCGGCTCATCTACACAGTAAATGGGGTCAATACTTGACTTAAACCCATTTTGGATATCTGACGTGAACACGCGCTTCGAGAAAACATCGCTAATAGGCAAGTAGTAACTGCACTCCGACCCGTCTGAAGATAACCGACCGACTGTCAACCAATAAAGTTCACACAATTATGAGCGAGTTGAACCGTGTGTCTGTAATTACTCTCCGGTAGATGACCTTCTTGATCTGCGAGTTTCCTGTCAGCACGTTCGGAATCATTCACTACAGTGTTATTGAAGGCAGCGTCGGCTGTTAGTCTGCATTCGCGCTCTGAAATCATTTCTTTTTTCGCCTGAGGGAGCATAGTTGTATTGAAAATAATTGTATTGTGAGTCTGCAATCTGTTGGTTTTATCTCATTATTTCTCTGTCCGTATTCCAAGTGGAGACATCGTGTGTGTGTATGTGATAAAAGGAAAACCCTGAAGAAAACCGAGCTGTTGGCAGCGAGGCCCATCAGATGCACGTATTAGCGTTTCTGTAAGTACTCGTAGCTAAGCGTATCTCTTTGTGTGTGTGCCAACATGCTCAAAAATGCAGATGATTCAGATGCATTTGCAAACACGTGACCCTGTTGAACATACTTCATGTGTGTACACAACAACATTTTGCTTGTGCAGCTAGAAGCATCTGTGTTCACATAAGCATGTTTCAGAGCCTCTAGAGTTTTGTGTTAGTGTTCGGCCCCCAAAGAAATCCTATTATAATCTAGTCGTACAGGAACACCTAAAAAAGCTCTGGTCTCGTAATGGTGGGACAGGGCTGGGAGTATCTAGCTCCTCACAAGCAGCGCTGCTTCTTAAAATAACCAAGAACCTCCAGAGCTTCTGAAGAAATCTTCTTTCTTGTAGACGAAGAAATAAGAAAAGAGAAAACAGTCAAGGTGCCCCGTCCCTAAACGCCTTTGCATGTTGACACACATTCTCAAGCTGTCCAGTGTTTCCAGTCTTAGCACTAAAATGCTCAGCCTGTTCTCCTGGTTTGGAGATCACTGACATCAGTTAAATAGTCCCTCCTGCCCTCTGCTCAGATAATTATTGCCGGGACACGGACCAACGAAGCGCACCTTAATACCTCTGTTACCACGATCACCGAGACAGAGGCCTGCTCAAACGCTGCCCTGTTTGAAGAGCTCCTCTGTGTAATGCTTATAAGGGGAGAAGATACAGACCCCAAGATATCTAAAAGCATCTTACATTAAGTACTTTTTCTTGTAGAAGTGCTCGTACCTTCTGAGAGAGACGGAGTGCGGAGAAGCGTCGGTTGAAAACACACCTTCAAATTTACATTTGTATCCTCCGACATCTCTCGCTTGAAGGAAGAAGCAATATTCATATTCCTTACATGGCACATGCATTTTTGATGCTCGTCTGAGTCATGTTCAAATTCTCCCCCGTTACTTATAATCCATAATTGAAGATGTACCTGTATAATTCCCTGTGATCTCGGCTTTTGAGCCTTGTAATGATGGTTTTTGGCGTGATGATCGAATCCTCTCTGTTTGAAAAGAATGGAAGATAAAGGAAACCTCTATGATGTTTCTTTTGGCAATATTGGATATTTGTAATGAGCCTCCATGACACCCGACATCGCTGCGGTGGCAGCGCAGCCAGAAAATCTTGACTGGCAAGGTAAAGTCGCAGCTTTGATTTTAGGAGCGGTGACCCGTAAAGAGGAAATTTCCTATTCTAGACGATACTCTATCACAGCTGTGCCTTCATGCATAACACTTACAGGAGTCATAATATTCCCAAAGTACTGCGAATCGACTCAGGGGTTCTTACATTCTGTGTGAACTTTCACTGAAGCTGTAATACTTTCTAGTAGATCAAATCTATAACGTTTTGGAGTATAGTCAGTGACTTGTGGTAGATAGTTCAGTATACTGTTATTGCTAATTTGGTAACGTTTGGTGCCATTGTTTTTCTTTATTGGAGGCTCTTTTCTAAAGATTTTTGTTATTTCTTTATTCAATCCCAGTAGAAAAACTAATTGAAAAGGTAAAATACCATGGGCATCAAGGCCATTGAAAAAGTAGGCGGTTGCTGACTTCATAACTGCTTGAATGTGTTGAATGAGACAAGAAAAGATCCTGTAGCTTTCCCGTAGGTCCGTGTTAAGAGTATGGGGCTAACAACGCCCAGGTCATAATATGTTCGATCCCAGGGGAATGCACATATTTAGCAACAAATGTGTAGGATAATGTAATGTAAGTCGCTTCGGATAAAAGCGTCTGCCAAATGCATAAATGTAAATGTAAAAGAGATTCTACATATTTTCACAAAACTCGGACATTAATAGAATACAGCACACCTCCTGCCCCCTGTCTTCTAGTCTATTATTATTTCGTTTTAATGATTAAAAATCCCTTATTTAACAGCTTTAACACTGAGAAATCAGTTTAGACAGTCTATTGAATTTACAGTGAACAGCATGTACATGAAAACAGGATTTAGAGAAGCCCTACTTGAAATAAATAAGAGGTTTATCATTGTTTCAAATTTGTAACACGTTAGGCTTACCGTGTGAAGCCATTCATTCTATTTAAGGAAAGAAAATAAATAATGTGTGCGAAGGGTTCAGTCATCTGTGCATGTGTACTCTGAAGTCAATATGAACTACCCAATGTTTTGGCATCATAAACATATTTTATGGTGAGTGACGACAACAAATGAAATGTTATGAGGGGGGAAATGGTAAAAAAGCGGATGGGGCATCTGTACATATAAACAGTATTAGGTTTGAGCTACCAACAGGATATCTATTATGTTCAACATTTACATTTTCGCATTCGGCGGTCACTTTGTCCAAAGCGACTTACATTGCATTATCCTATACATTTGTTTCTAAGTATGTGCAATCCTCTGGGATCGAACCCACGACCTTGGCGTTGGCGAGTCACGCTCTTACCCCTTAGCTACAGGAAAGCTGTATTTATATTGTCTATAACCATTTACTAATAAACATTACCGTTATTTACAATTTACCTTCAAGCGTAACACTTAATCCCAGGTTGCTCAAAGCTGTCACATTTCTGCAATTAGCACACTGTTGAGTCTAATGGAAAGGCATCTGTTAAATGACAGAAAACACATCGTCTTGCATTTGAAGACTTGGTTTTGACATCCTCCTCATCCGCCTGCAGTCTGTAAATCCTGAGTTATTGTGCGTGTTATGACATATGTCATTAACGGCACTTTGATGAGATAATGTGAAGTCACGTCAGCCATCTTTTGTGACATGTATTAAATATAAATTCTGTCTCACTACATTTCCTCTCCAAATCCCAGATGGCCTGTAAAATTTGTCCCTCCATTATCCATTTCCTCCACGGTCGATTTCTGAGCGCTTGATTTTCACTGGAATATTGGATTCTGGGGGTCAGAGTAATGCTTTCCATTTGCGCTGAGTTTGCAAACTATAGTGGTATAGTTCAGCTTTTGATAATAAAAATGCTTTGCGTAGATGCAAAGTAAACAGAGACGCGCACTGTAATCTTCCCTCTTCAGCTTTCCGGAGGATTCTCTTACGCCGAGATCTCTGAGTGACTCAAAGCGTATATCTTTCCTTGTTCATGTTTTTTTCGTTCATTTCTTCTCTGTCATTCTCAGCGTATCTCGCTTGGTTTTCGAAATCTTTTTTCACCGTTTTGTGTGTGTGTGTGATTCTCTCTCTTTTATTCATCTCTGTGCGGTTGGGAATAAAGGCGTCTTGGCTAGGAAACAGAAGGAAGTATTCCCTCTTGACCGTGGCTTAAGTTAAATCACTGCCCGCCTTTCATGAGCGGCCATATTGTTTCTTTCTTTGATGTGGGTCTGCTTTTGTGGCACTGTTTTGCTCTCTACCTGGAAAAGCATCCAGATGGAAGCTAAGGAGAGAGGGGTAAGCGCGAGTCCACTTGCCATCTGTGCTCTATCGGTCGTAATGTTCTTCTCGTATAAGAGCACACACACTTCATTACTCTGCCCTTACCTTTGGGGCAAAGCAGTAGTTACTGCATGGTGTTTGTAGTGATTTTCAGAAGGTCTAGTGTAGCTGTGTTTAGTCACAATGGGTAAATTCATAGATTTATTGGAAATCATGCTTTAATGAAACACTGGGATCATGAATTTTGAAAATAACCAAATAAGTAAAGTAAGAGCTGTTTGACATGAGGTTGCATCCACATATTTCGGTCAGTGGAGCAGTTCATCCACAAAGATGTTTCCTTCTTCTGTGGAAAAATTAAAGGTGTTTTTAATTCTTTATCGGTTAGATATTTGCAAAACCCAGTCACAAACATAATAACTCATAATAAAAACATGGACAAAATATAGGGAGATACAAGGTTACAGACGGACAGCAGTTATATGCTATCATATTCAAATATAGCCTGATATCAGACCTAAAGTTGTTGTTCTCTGATGATTTTTATTGACATACAGTCATTTAGCGAACGTTATCCAAAGTAACCAAGCAATAACATTTTCTGTCACATTTCTGTCACTTTTTGTGTATTCAGACGGTTCAATCAACTTGTTCATTTGTGAGCTTGTAAGTGGTCATGTGGATTGTAAATACACTTAAATGCACAATAACACGTTAACTTGGCCATCAATAATTATTACATTCAAATTTCACGAATGTGTCTTTTACAAACAGTGCTGGAAACTTGTGAAAAATGTGTAACGTGGTGCGGGTCTGCTACTAAAACACTGTGTCTTGTGTCTGTAAAGCTATGAGATCTCTGCTGACTAACAGTGTTGCACGCACACCATCATCGTCTCGCCGGCTCATATTTCTGCCGCAATTCCCCTAATCCCTCCTTTTTCCTTTTCCGGCACCAAATTGAGCTGAAACTTCTTTTAAGCGTTCTAATATTGATTCTCTGCTTTGTTCGGCATATTTCCTAGCTGTTCCCTCAATTAGAGAGAAAAGGTAATTACACCAAGTGTAAAGAGAGCGTCCTTCTATTTCAGAATACCAACGCCTGCTCCGCTTCAATCAATAACCTTTGTCTGATGATAATGTGTGTATTTAGTAACTTGACTCAGGAAATGGATTAAAAGCTCAGAGCGCACAGGCCAATGGACCCCAGTCAATGTGATGGAGAGGAAGTCGTAGCTTGATATCTGTAATGCCTTTACTTGGAGGAATTCATGACTGCGAAACTGGTTTTTCACAGCTGTGGAGCGTCTTGGGCCTCTCCGGGACAGATTTGATTATGTATGATCCAGTTTTCTAAGAGGGTATATTCATTACAACGTATGAGAATAGGAAATTCTCAATAAAGGATCTTTCATCGGAGGTACACAAACAGGTCCGTATGTAATGTAGAGAGCGTTCTGTCTGTTGAGATTTAATGTTTAGTGGTGTTTGTAAAGGCAATCGTTAGTATTACATTTGCTAGTGTTCATATCTAGGCCCCCCTGAGACCCCCACAACACCCCAAATGAATTACCTGCAATAAATTGCTATAATCAGGAGTCATTCTCTTGCTGTGTGAGTTATTATTTCGCCTTCCTCAATGCATCTCTCGTGCATTTCCAGTAACTGACTTTTTTTAATCTCCTGCTTCTAATGAGGAATTCAATACCTGGGCTTTTTTGGGTCCTGTGATACAGATATGCCCTCTTAGCACTTAAGTAAAGAGCACCGGTTCCAAAAGTAGCAGCTTATTGAGAGAATGACTTCTCGGGTTTGTTAATAAATGTTGTTTAACGTTCAATCGTTCAAGTTCACAGAGGTCACGTCCTCCAGGAGGTCAATTGTTGTGACTGCAAGACCTCCGAGTTTGACTCCTGGTTCTAGTAGTGAAACAATTCTAAAAGAGGAGATTATATTTTCACCTTTGTTTTTTAAGACCAAGCACTTTAAATTTAGTTGAATTTGCTGAACCAGCTCGCAGTTTGAGCTCATTCATAACAGCCTAATGACTGACACTGAGAGGAAAATTCTGGGCAAATGCTTGCGGATGCTATTAAACCGAGACTGAAGCGCTACGCTAGCATCTCTAAGATTGCCCAGCATTCGTAAGATGTCTTCCTACGGTTTGCCCACCCATACGTTCCAACAGTGGATGGGGAGTAGATTATTTATTGCCTTTGTTTTAGAAAGCGGCAGGTCTGCTTTAAAGCGTCTAGCGTGTGTGTGTGTGTGTGGTGGGATGAAGGGTCTAATCAACCCAGGCAGGTGTCATTTTGTGCTCTCATTTTTTCCCGGAAGGCAGTCCTGTATTTTCACATAAATCACACCCTTAATGTGATGTGAAGAACCAGACTGTTCAGAACGACACATCACACGTGGTTGATCCCGCACCTCATCTCTCAGAGCATGAATTGAAATATCACACATTGGAGATACTGTTAGCTTTGCGTTACCCTGACAATTTACAATTAGCTGTAAAGTATATATATATTTTTATTATTTAATTACATGTGTTTGTACATTAGCAGCACTGATGCAAAGTATCGAAGATTGGCTTTCATTTGTGCATCACATGTAGGGGTTTCAATACAAATATTGGTATTGTGTTTTTAAGTATAAGCTGTCATCTGTCGCCCACGCTAATCGTTTTGTTGCGTTTTTGGTCGGGGGAAATTGTTTTAATTTGCTCCGCCCATGTTCAATGCTAATTGCATTGTTTTGTTTTTTATGCACTTCACTTAATTGCACAATTTAGCAAACGACTGCTTTGTTTGCTTAATTCAACAATACACTGTATTTTCATTTGTAATATCCAGCAATTTAGAAGCGGTTCTTATGATTTTTGTAATTGCAATGAAACTTTTGAAACAGTTAAGCATATGTGCTCTTCTCACAGCGTTAAAAGCCTGTTAAATGTCTCCAATTCTTAAGCACAGATCAGGTCTGCACATATGCGTCAGCATATCTCCAATATAGCATATGTTTTGCAGAACATATTGAAGCGCTGTGTTATATTCTCTTGTTACTTAACATTTTGTAGGGTTGCTCTTAAACAAACACCAAAACAAGAAAAAACAAGATTTTTTGGTTATTATACCCCAGCAATTTAAAGTTGTGTTCACACTAGTTTTTTGGCACAGCCTAGTTGTCAGAGTTTAGTTTGTTCACGTAGTGTGAAAATTGCTCTCCAAACTTTTTCAAAAACATCTGAATTATTTGCAATATTTTTGTAACTTCGACAGTACTGTCTGTCTTAAAGGGATCGTTCACTCTAAAATGAAATTATTTCAGCATTTTTGTCATCCTCATGTCAATCCAAACCTGTGTGACTTTCTCTCTTCAGCAGAACGCAAAAGAAGATATTTTGAAGAATGCTGGTAACCAAACAACACTGACCCCCATTGACTTCCATTGTACGAACACAAAATCTCAAAATATTGTCTTTAGTGCTCCAAAAGTGTTCACATGATATACACGTTTTGAATAAAGGAGAATGTTTATTTCTGCGTGTGCTGTCCCTGTAGGAAAGCCTTTTGTCATTTTCAGATTCGTTTAAAAGAAGTGTTTCTCAGAGCGGGTGAGGAACATTTAGTCATGAAATGTATTGTTGAAGATACACTTCATCCACAAGAGCTTCTTTGATTTCCGTAATGTTGCTGTAAAGGGGATGAATGTAGACGTGGAGCTACTCTCATTGGGGTTTAGCCCACTAACACTTTCTTCCACACTTTCAGAGAAGCCTATTTCATCCCTTTGAATTACTAGCCTTAAAAATGATGAAATCTTTATCTCTTGAGTCATTACATAGCTACAGCACTAAAAAGACATGTTTATTACACAGGCTTGCTGCGTCTCAGGAACAAAATACACAGTTGCTCAGTTTGGTAACATACAAATATGGGATCATAGGATCAATGCAGTCTGTTATATGGCACGTATACGCCTTTCGATGTGTGTTTGGTTATAATATAACAATGTAATAATGGTAATTTTTTATTGTATACTTTATAAATTGTATTAAATTAAAACTACTCAAAAGTTCGTCTAACGGAAGTTAATTTTGGGCTGCATAACGTACGTTTCTGTTCACTCTTAAAAATAAAAATGCTTTCAAGGTCCTTCACAGCGTTGACAAAGAACCATTCAGTCAAAGGTTCTTTAAAGAACCATGTCTTTGTTACTTTTTATAATCTGAAGAACCTTTTTTTGCCACTTATGTGAAACAGAAAGTTTCTTCAGACGTTGAAGCACCTTTTTTAAGAGTGTTGCCTCTGAAACCGTCTATATTCAGCGTCTGCCGAATGTGTCAATGTAAATAACCAAACCTTACATTATCAGTGAGACTGCGATATTGATAAATGGCTGCGGTGTCCGTGGATTAGATTAAAAATATTACAGGTGTTCCTCATACATTAAATTTCTACAGATGTAAAACGCGCCGTTCTGCTGTACGCCTGTGATTTATATGTGCTGTCTTTTAGCCCAGCAGACCTTTGCATCCATCAGCGGCCCTGCCGAGGTTTGAAACAGACCCCGATCACTGACAGCGGGGGACTGACGTGTCATCTCTCTCCACCTCCATTTTTACAATCCTGTTGCAGCTTGTTTAATTTTGACTGTGCCTTTGAGAGAGGCATCGCACGGCGGGATCCGTTTTGCGATGTTTACACGCCGGTGCTTGTTGTAACATGATAGAAGTTGTCAGTTAGTCAGCACAACAATTGTGTCACCTTTATTTTCGTCAGTTAACAACGCGCCACATTGTTTATTGTTTCTAAAAGAAAAGTGTTGTTTCGTATTTGAATCGAGTCATCTCAGTGTTATTGCTCGGACAGCAAGGTCACAGCGGCGCGTAAAGTAAGATTACAGCGTGACTACAAGCTGCCTTGAGCGTGCGACTGAGCGTGTGGGTTTAGCGATCTGTTTAACAACCTAATATCGAAGCGCCATAAAAACGGCATAGTAATCTCCACCCCCTCCAAATCACAATGAAATTGTACTCTGATCCGAGGTGACTTTCAGTGTTCACACTAAAAGAGGAGACATTCGACTAAAAGGTTTATGGGGCTTCTTAGTCTTGTAGCGGCTTTTAGGAGGGAAGCAAAACATAAAAACGGAAAGAGAAGAGCAACAAGTTGAGTGATTATGTAAACATAAACAAAACGTTTTCTGATGAAAAGGGTACAAAATATTTATTAGATATATTTCGAAGAATGTTGGCAGTACACATTCACTTTTATTGTATAGACATAAAACCAATGAAAGTAAATGGGTTGCGCCATTGTTCGGATACCAACATTCTTCGAAATATCTTCTCTTGTGTTCTGCAGATGAAAGAAAGTCATACAGGTTTGATATGACGAGCGGATGATGTGTAAGTGAACACAGAATTTTCATTTTTTGTGAACTATCCCTCTAATGCGAGTAAATAATGATGCATTGTTCTTTTTTGCTTGCGATGTTTCTCATTCATGTTGGCAGCTCAGATCTTTGTGATCCTTCAGATCACCTTTTCAGCTCTTTGCTCACCTTCTCCATTAAATATTAGTCATTCTGTTGTTTTTATCTAGTTCTAAAACAACTACATTTCACATTCTCCAGGTATCAACATTCTTTGAGACGGGAATAAAGCATATAGTTGGTATATTGTGTGACTTACTTCAGCGAGCGAGTGAATGTATGCAGGAAACGCGTGTAAAAGCTGAGACATATGTGTTTGGTGTATGCCATTGTATCGCATAACCGGGCAAGGATAAAACAAGATGTCGCTAATGAGAGACCGGAGAGCTGAGTTCTTGCTGTTCAATCGTATTGTGTTTTTTCCAGGAGCGATGTTTTATTTGTTTGTTTATGTATTTGTAGTTTATGCCTGTGTTTTGCAGCTTCAATTATCATGTTTAAGTCTGAGTCACCCAATGTTTTCCCCCTCAGAATACAGCTGAACACAGACGGATCGAGTCTCGAAGTCCAACAGAAGTAAAAGCGAAGTTTTTTTTTTGTCTGGAGGTCAGTTGTTAAACAAAAGCAGGCGGATGAGTTTTGAATGCGCCATACGCTGCTCACACACGCACGCCGGACGCACACACGCACCGTTTCTGCTCTCATACCATTCAGAACCATTAGAGGGGAATCTGATCTCCAGGTCGGGATATATTGTCTGACTTCCCATCAGTGCCACAAGTTTATGTGTTTACCAATAAGATAAAGATTGAGGAACTAAGATAAATCATAAGAACAATCACTAATGACATCTTTGATATATCTAATGTAGTTCTAGATGTTGTTGAGATTAAAGGGATACTTCACCCAAAAATTCTGTCATCATTTACTCACCTTCCAGTTGTTCCTAATCTGAATAAATGTCTTTGTTCTGATGAACACAAAGAAAGATATTTGGAAGAATGCTTACGACCAAACAGATTTTGCCCCCCATCGACTTGTCAAAAGTTCCCCAGAACTGTTTGCTGTCCTACATTCTTCAAAATGTCTTCTTTTGTGTTCAACAGAACAAAAAAAAGTGATAAAGTAATCCATATCGGAGTCAATGGGGCAAGATCTGTCTGGTCATTAGCATTCTTCCAAATATCTTTCATCTCTGAATTATTTAGGAATTCAGACTGTCATGTCTTTCAAGCCAAACATTGTGATGTTGAATAAAAAGTAATACTTACCAAAAATGAATTCTTTCATCGTTTACTCATCCTCACGTCATTTCAAACCTATATGACTTTTGCAGAACACAAAAGAAGATATTTTGAAGAATGTTGATAGCCAAACAACATTGACCCCCATTGACTTCCATTGTATGAACTCAAAATATCTTTTTACTCCGCAGAAGAAAGAGTCATATGCTGGTTTTGAATGCTGTGAGGGTGAATAAATGATGACGGAATTGTTATTCTGTGTGAACTGTCCCTTTAAGCATCAACCACTAGTCTTCTTAATGCAACTGTAGCAAACATGCTTTTACTTTCTTTTGTCTCTTGATTACATAATACAGTTTAAAGTCCTTCATACCTCCTCAAGGCTGTTTTTCTTGAGCTGGGAAAACAATAGGGAGCAGATTGTTCTGCGAGGTCCGCCCGGCTGTCAGGCAGCAGAAAGACTGTGGGCGTGCGGTCGAGCGAGGGTTTGAATATCACCGACTCTTTATTTTACGAGCCTTTACGAGGCAGATACTGCAGCGACTTTAGCAGCCCTTGATGAGCCTTTTAGCATGTTAATCATCTGACATCCTGCTTGTTAAAAGAGAGAGAGAAAGAGTGGGTCAAAGCCTCTCTCTCTCGGGTCGCTCTCTCTCTACCTCATCTTTGGGGTGCTTTGATAAAACGAATGCATTATTGCAGTCTCTCCGCCGCCCATAAATTAAAAGATAACAACAACATGTCTTCAGCATGAAGATTAGTTTTGTCCAAGTGTTTCTAATTGTTTTTCGCCCGGCAAGCTGCGCCACGCGCTCCCGTATTGATAAATAACTTTGTCGCGGCCTTCAGCGAGCCGAGGATATTTTGGGAGGGGGAGCGTTTGGTGTATGTGGAGACACGTCCGCTCATCCCGAGCTGTGCCGGGCGCTCGGTTTGGCGAGAAGCGAGAATAAAGTTTAATTAGCAAAGCAATAAAGTCGGAGAAAGACCAGTGCGAAGAAATTACATCTCCATTCCAATAGATGGCCCATAGCTGCGCCGGTGTCATTGTTTTCATCCCATGCAATTCTGACAAGTTTTTAATTGCAGTAAACTCATGTATATTTATGTCATGTGCCACACTTTCTTGTTGATGAAGCCCAGGTTGGACTTCATTATTACTGTGTGTGTGTGTGTCATTTCATCAAACACATTTCCATTCCTTGTCCGTTTTATAAATTCATTTCAATAAATAACACTACATGTGCCGTCTCAAAGTCATCCACGCATAATCCAGAACCTCATGTGATCTCATAGGATTACGTGGATTTTTCCACAACCCCCTGTCATGTGTCGGCCCTCAGCTGCTCATTTTATTGTAACCTTTAATGTGAACCTTCCAATTTCCTCCCCGGCCGGTCGGAAAAATCGGCTTCCATATCAAACTCGCTGACTGTGTTAGTTTTCGCCCTTGCCGACGCCCTTCGGTCACGGTGGCGCGCGCTCTCGCCTCTCCATTTCCTTATTTACCTTTTATTAGCGCCCACCCTTGCCTTGACATTTCATCAAACGGGCCACCGGTACTGATCTCGGCCTCGTGTTAGGGACGGCCCTCACACCCGCCCCTACACACGAGACCTGACATACAAACAATCACTCCGGCTTGTTTACAAGGGAACACGATTGCACCTTTAACATAAAGAAAGCTATACGTGCTAGTGCACACTTGGTCTTTTATGCTCTCACCTAAAAACAAATCCAACAGTGTGTTCTGACATACATACATTTTTAGGAACTTGGAAAGGGTTGCTTTTGATACACCGATACACGGATGCGTTTGTCATAAATGTATTATTTTTAATATTCGGACTTGTCGTAAGCGAGCGAATTTGGATACATTGATGTTACGTTTTTTGTAATGAAAAGGAGCTCCCTTTGTTTTTTAAAAATACTTGAAAGATGCCCGGATGAAAACATCTGTCACCGTCATTGTCTCTGATCCCTAAACCTGTTTCAGGCTTCCGGGGAGGGGGATTGCCCGCACACGTGTGGGTGAGAGGTTTTGAGGGCTGGTGGCGTAGCGGGCGACGGATGGCGAGTTTGCCAACAGGCAATTACGGAGGAAAGATTGGCGGCTGAGAGTTGTAACTACTCTCACACTGGGAAAACACACGAGCGAGCCAAAATCCAACCAGGCTTCCCAGCAGCCCTTTTGTGGCTCACTCGTCCTAATTCCGAATCAAATTCTGTGAAAATGTACCACGAACCTTTAATTGTTGATGCTTGTTCGGCTGCATTAGATGCTTTGCCGTGTTTACACAATTTGGATCCGCACTCGGTCCTTGTTTGGTAAACGAAAGCGGTGTGTTTTATTTATTAACTTTTCGATTCAAACATTTGTCCGTGATCATCTTGAACGCTGCGGGGGGGCTGTGGGTGACTTGTATTGTGATGATGTCTGCAAAATGAGATATATTTCGATTTAGGTTTCAGTCAGAATTGGAAGGATTGAATGAATGATATCAAACTCCAGTGTGGTTTGGTTGAATATCAATTGATGGATATTTGTGGTTTCTTCAGCGTGGCCGTTCAATAACGCCGCTTGTTTTTTGGCATTCTTGTCATACAGCATATTACTGTTTTAATGGATTTCATTTGATATAGTCAAGGTTGTTTACTACCTCAGTTTACAAGGGTTTAATTAAATGCTAGCAGAAGGTCTGGATGCGTGAGTAATTGAAAGCTAAATTCAATTATTGTATTTGCTCAGTCAGGTTGCCTTGTGGGTTGTGTACTCTGGATTTCATTTTGCACAATGGAACTCATGAGACGAATGCTCTCCGAGATGACAACCCGCCGTTTGCGCACGTATAGATACGCGTGCACGGACGATATTAAAAACAATATTCTTCATCAACTACAACGGAATATGAATATCCTCAAGGCAGAGCAATGCAATGTTTTCGGTTATTAATTTGAGAGATTGTAATAACTTGCCGTGCTGTCTTCACCTGCAAATACATTATTAAAAACGAAATAAATTGTAAATGGAGTGCAGCGCTTGTGATGCATTAAACAATGTCGCTAGATACTTGATTTTGTTCTGTTTCCAACAGATTTCAGGTACTCTATAAATGCACAGACCTTTTCTTTTGTGTCAGCAATTGAATAATAGTAGATATGTTTAATAGAAGAATTTAAACTATAATTTTCCAGCCTTTTTTGTCTTGTGTACCCCTACACAACCCCATCAATAATCCTCAAGTCCCGTTTTAATAGTATATAATGTTTATCATCTTGCTAGTAATCATTTTACTTTTTTTCAAAGAGAAGTTGGTTGGTACCTATAGCCTTTTGGACAGTGCTCAGACATTTATGACACAACTGTGCCTCCAGCGACCCAAGTTTGGATACTGGCCTTGACATTGATTGCTAATCCTGCGTCCCACTTTCCACCTTTTTCCTGTGGAGTCTATACTGTCCTTTAAAAATAACGGCATGAAAAGCCTTAAAATATAACTTAAAAAAGAAAAGTTGACTCTCAAGTACATGTTTTTATGAATATGCTATATGTAGTTTATGTTAAGTGTTTTCCAAATGTAATGTTGACCTTTATTAAATCAAATATACGTTGTTGTTTGCAAGTTTTGACAATTTTCATGCATTTTTAATTTTTAAAGATATGAATTAACGTACAAAAGCAAATATTTTCCCCAAGATTACCCGTGTGCTTTGACATGTTGTGTAAATTTGGCCTGTGCCCGTAAACTGCCCCTGGGCACCCAGCTGAATATAAACTACTGACATCCCTTATAGTTTAAAATGGAAATAATAACTTTTTTATGAGTAATAACTTCTGAGAAGTTTAAACAAAGCATGATAAAAATCTTTCCAAGTAACCCCTTTGGTTGGCGTTCATTGCTCTTTGCAAGCAGTTGTATCTTCTGTGAAGGCTTCTTGATATCATTGTTGTATCAAGTGGATGTTTTGGCCAGGCTTTTATGTTTGTGCACTTGCATAGATTATGTGGCTTCATCATTGGCTAGTTTTCTCAGACTTCTTCAGAGCTCTTCCTTAGCTGCTTCCTTAATTTCCTCAGCTCTCTTCTCCTGTCCTGTATCATTATTTAGCTCTTTCCCACACCATTAAAGACCCTTCAAATCCTATCATTTTCTATTCTTTTCTGTGTCTTTACTCTGACTGGGCTTCTGAAAGGCTCTAAAAAGTCTGTTTAAGCACCAGGTCTCCTCACCTGAGAGCATTTTTTCACAAGGTTTAACTTGAAGTAAGACAATTAGGACAGTTCATTCTGTGGTGATGTACGGCTACAAAATGTCCAAGAAGCCTTTCTGACATGTTTTCTTGAGGGTTATTGGATAATTGGCACCATTGAAAGCCTGTAGTGCTTCCTTTATAACTAAATCAAGCGATATGGTGTTTGCACAGAGAAAGCCAATTTACCTCAAAACCAAGGTCACAGAGCTCATTTCAGTTTCAGCCTAAACTACTTCTCTACAGCATTTGGCCAAGCTTGCATATACATTTCCCTCCAATCGTTTTGGGTGGCTGAGGTTATGTTTCCTATACATTCTTTACACAATTATACTTTATAATCTGAAACGGGCTAAGTTGTGTTGGTAAAGTTCCTGAAGGGGAATGTTGAGCCCGACACAAAGTACAGATCAAAGGTCTGCTGTGTCTGCAAATACACGGATCAACAGCCTCCCTGGAAGGTCAAAGAAAAGTGTACCTTTGGGTAGTGTTTTTACTTTTTTGTACATCCAAGTGTTCAATGTTAAAGTGACAGTTCACCCAAAAATGAAAATTCTTTCATTATTTTCTTACCCTCGAGTTGTTCCAAACCTGTATTCATTTCTTTAGTCAAACAGAGAAAGATATTTGGAAGAATGCTTGTAACCAAATGGTTCTCGGCCACAACTGACTACCATAGTAGGAAAAATTACAATGGTGGTCAAAAGTGCCCCAGAACTGTTTGCTTTCCCACATTCTTCAAAATATCTTCTTTTGTGTTCAAAGAAATTGATACAAATTTGAAAGAACTTGAGGGTGAGTAAATAATGAGAGAATTTTCATTTTATTTTTTAAAATTGACATAGAAAAGTAAAAATACAGTGGAAGAGAGTATATATTAAAGGGTCTAGTTCACCCCAAAATTCTGTCATCATTGAATCAGTCTCTTGTCATTTCAAGCCTGTATGACTTTCTTTCTTCTGGAGGAGATATTTTGTTGTAGGGCTGCAGCCATCGATTATTTTAGTCGATTTATTTTATTTTACTGATTTTTACATCGATTAATCGAGTTTTCGGATAATAACTTTCTTCTAAATATTCAAGAGAAAATAAGATGGGTCTCTTAAAATGAACAATTTGTTTCCTTAATAGGAAAAATACCTTTTTATTGCTGAAATTGAATACATTAATATCTGTGAAAACTTAACCCATTTAGTAAATTCCATTACCATATTACATTCAAAATGCAATATAAATCAAATGTTCACAAAAATTAGTTGTAGTTTCTTCTTTTAAATTTTAAACAGTCATATATTTCTCAGTTACTCAGTTTGTCGAAAGACGCTTTTTTTTTAGTATGTCTGTTTCTTCGCTCAAACAATAAAATGTCTGTGAAATAAACTCTCAGAGCAACTCTGGAGATGAAGTTTATGTGTTCACGTTGTCATACAGCACAGCAGTGACAAATTCATGAGCATCACGCGTGTAGCACGTTAAACTCAAGACACGCAGAACAGCCGGATGGCAAGTGTAAGATTCGGCGTCCACTAGTCCGTATCTAGTTTAATGGAAAACAAGTTTCACTCTCAAAATAGACTAAAACTAAGCAAAAGAGCAGGTCACCATTTCAATAAGCTATATCACTTATTTATACATGAAATACGTGTGAGCGTGTGAACAGACTAAAATGCATGTGTCTCACCTTGAATGCGTGAGACTGAGAGCCCTTTAAATTGTACAGAGTTTAGCGTGCTGTGCATCAGTAATAATGGTCCGCTCGAGTTACTCAAGGAATCGTTTCGGCCCTATTGTGTTGTAATGTTGGTACCAAAACAACATGGACCACCATTGACTTCCATTGTATGAACACAAAACATAATTTCTTGCGTTCCAAAGATGTAAGAGTCAGATACACGATGACAGAATATGTATTCTTGGGTGAACCGTCCCTTTCAAATGAACATAAAATCATTAACACTTACTGACTATACATAAATAGCCCATCAGAATCTTGCATGGTGATAGCAAGTTTAGCATTTTCTGTTTATCACCACTGTTGTCTTTCTTCTGCGAGCCTTAAAGGTACAAAAGCGCTAGTTTACAAGGACATAGTTTGTTTCGAACAGCCTTTTGGCCTTTATCTCTATTGATGTCACAAGCATCATGGGAAGGAGCTGTAATGATGATAGAAGTGCTAATTTGAAGGCAGTTATTGCTGACACAAACAGTGCTTATACTGATTAGAGATGCAATTTAGAAAGTTCCACCTTCAAGGCAAGATCATGAAAATCATTAATTACTCTCCGAGGAGTTTTCTCTTCCTTCCGAACCAATTTGCGCTTTTTCCGTGAGTTGCGAGCATCCTTGTAGAGCAGGAAAGGTTGGTTTGACCTTACGTCGGGTGGTTAATTAGGACGAAACCTCGATTTCTCATCTCTATGGTTTGTATATATTATATTTATTAATTTCTTTATATCAGAATTAGCTGAACCGCTTTCCCGTGTCACTTTGAAATTAATTTAGCAAAATTGTTTGATAGGAAATAATGGCGCACGGCTAATCTCAATTTAATCAGAATTGGGACGTTCCGACTGTCGTTCTCCGGTAAAAAACATTCTCCATCTGCTAGCTAGCAAAAGATCCTAAAGACTTCCATTCAGCCTCACTTCATTTGCCGATACATCTCCATTAGTTTCTCACTCATTTAAGTATGAGCATTAACATTCAAGTTAATCCAGGTGCGGGTCCCTTAAGCGTTGAGAACGTTGGGTCAGGCGTTTGGCCCGTGTGAACCGGCGCTCGATGGGAAAGTGGGGACTCTTGTGTTCTCAATTCTTCACTTGCCTTGATGTGCTGTGATGAGACAAAGACCTGCATGTTGATGAGGTGGTGGGCAGCGCTCGGTGTGGGTTGGATGAACGTGTTCTCGAGTCTTCGCTGTCCTTCAATTCCTGGAAACGCACAGAAATGTGGAGGTGGATGCCGTGCTTCAATTAAACAATGAAGGCTGCTTGTGCGCACTCTTTTGTTTGTTAATGCTTAAGACGGTTAAGCATTTTCTGATTCTGGAAAATCTTAAGTGAACGTTCCCCCCAAAATTAAAAATGATTTCATCATTTATTCCTCCTCATATAGTTTCTAACCTGCATGACTTTCTTTCTTTTGCAGAACACAAAAGAAGATATTTTGAAGAATGTTGGTGACCAAACCCCATTGGCTTCCATTGTATGGACAATCTTCAAGATATCTTCTTTTGTGTTCCACAGAACGTGTAGTCTTGCATTATTGTTCTGCTTGTGTGAACGTACCCGTGTTGTACAAAAACACCTGAAATAAGTCAGCACAGGAGCAACTTTTCTGTATCCGGTCCCGCGCTGCAGCTTCTCAGATCACAGATAAATATTCCATTTACTTGTGTCATCAGAAGAAGAGCTAACGCTTTTTTAATATGATTCAGTTCATATAAAAGCCATCATCATCACTGCCTGCTCTATCTGTCACATGATTGTCTTCAGCAGCGAATGAAAAGCTCTTGGTTTCCCTCCGGTCCGGGAAGAGATTATTTCTGCTGTGCATCGGATGTGCGGTGGCATTCATCCAGCGTGCTGCTACTGGTCTATTGTTTAGAGGCTCCTGGAAAAGATGGGACTGAAATATAATCTATTTTCTAAGAAGCGTTGGAGAAAAAGGAACATTCAAATTGAATGCCAAAAGCATGGAAAATCGAATCCTTTTATGCCATGTTACTTTAGCGCGCTGAGTTGAAAAGATGCGTGTTATCTGGTTGTTTGCGTGAGGACGGGAATGGGGTTGATTCATGCTCGGGTGTGTCTTTGGGCCACATGTTGTCTGCTTGGCATTCTTCCTCGGGACAGACTTTTGTGATGTAAAATAAACTTCGCTACATAAACTGATATCTGATCAGTTTATATTGTCCAACCATTTGATATAAAGAAAATGTAAAACATTAGGCAACCTGATGTAGTAAAATGTAACAGGAAATAATTTGAACATTAAGCCAACTTTAAAAAAACATTATTCATGCCATACTGACTTTTAAAATAAATATTTTATCCATAAATATTATCCATAAATCATTGCTATTTATAATATTTTTTATTTAATTGCTCATTAAAATAACAAGTTGAACCTAAAAAACCTACAAACTAAACACAAGTTTATTTTGGTAATATATATATTATTATTATATTATTCATTAATATATTAAATAAATACACTAAAATAGTAATGCTTTTTGAAAGTATTAACCAAAATATTGAACATGCTGCAACGCATAAAGAACTTTTAAACATAACAGGTTTTAATATATTTAGGTTCACAGTTTATTTTCTGTGGTGGGCGAACATTTTAAAGTCGGTTTTGTATGGTTTGCTCACGTCATATTTGTTTCTATATTTGCAGGTATTAAAGGTATTTTGTTCTTTTTAGCTTTACTGTGGTTTGGAGGTCAAGTAGCTACCTAACACAGAACTTAATGTTTATCATTAAAAAGTCCTTAAAATCAACCCTTAATATATGATGTATTTATCAAGCCCAAAATGTACAGCATAACAAGCACACACAGCATATCTTATTTGCATTTATCTGTTGAGCGTTATGTTGTTCACGGTGTGGGTATGTTTGTGCATCTCTTTTCAAAAACACATCGCTAACCTCACGACCCACTATATGTGTCATATCCTGTATCAGCCGTCTGTTATTTAAAAGACAGACGTGCGTGGCTTCAAATGCATGACTGTTGTTAGCATCTTTTCTTTTTCTGTATAATCGGAGGCCAAAGGGTGTTCATGATGTCTTTGTGTGGCATGCCCTTGAGGATTGGCGCCAGCGTGTACACAAACAAGGTGAATCAGGGCACACCTGAGGCATGCGGTGAATGTTCACCTGAAACCTTGTCTGCTCTCGTCTAAAATACTTTTTCATTTAACCATAAATCTTACAGTGACGTTTGCTGGAGCTTTAAGAGCCCACATAATTCAGGTCTGAAAGCTGAGCTGGCAAATATTAGCTCCTAAGCGGCTGGCGCGGTAATAACAAGGGTAATTTGCGCTTATGTCATGCTGTAAACTGTTCAGTGAGGCTGCAAGCCACGGCTGACATTATGTCGACATCCAGTAAACTGTCTAAAAACATTTAAAGTTAATGGCAAGAACAAACAATGAGACACAAGCAACAGGTGGATGGAGGTTTTGTGAACCTGTTTGATGGGTGCAAACACAATACTGATCAGATTTAACTAGAGTTGAACATTCTGTGTTTAACTGGCAGGATTAATAGTATAAAACACATATTACACAAGGCACATTTCAACAACTTTTAAGATTCTGCTTAATCTGCTTAAAAACTTGAAAAGCCGCAATCTGCTATTTTTTGTAATAAGTGAGTTTGTAATAAACAAAAATAGTACATAAACAGCACAAAGGAAGTGTATGTACTGTACACGAGTACATAAAAAAATAGAAGTTAACTTTCAAACTGTGTTTTTTCTGCGACATTTTGTGTTACCTTTAACTCAACCTGTGTCGTCCCTTGCAGTTGTTTAACACAAAATCTACACAAAGTTACACAAACTATGATATATATCACAACACAAGCGTGTGTAACACAAGAATGTGTTTTCATTTAAGCATTAAAAAAACTTTGAGAGTATTTTCTTACCTTTATCTCGGTTCGCAGTGTTTCATACTACGAGTTTCAGGTACGATTTAGCTGAAAATGTCATTTTAAAGCCATTGATTTAAGATCTTTTTCAGTCTGAACTGTGCAAACAGTACAACACCCATGTAAACAAAACAATAACTCGTGAAGAAATGTATATTTAAAACAAACAAAAAAGGATGTTCACTACATAACGTAGTTACAAGTACACTACAAACAACATTTTATAAAATAATAAAAATACTTTTTAAAGTTCTCTTTATTAAAATCTTTTTAAACTGTCCTTTGACTCTGCTGGTTGTTTGGGAAGATGATCAGAATTCTTCGCTTGCTACAGTTAGCTGGATGGATTAGCAGCTTTATCTCTGAGAAGAAAGATGCACACAGGGATATGGAGACAAGAGAGTACGGACGGCCTTTGAAGTGAGTTTTAGCTGACACTGTGCACAGTCGGATCTCTCTGCATCCCACGTGTCCGAGCAGCACCTCTCTCCCTCATGCCACCAATTGTCTCATTAGAGAGATCCAGCAGATCCACGCAGGAAAAACGTTGACTGAGCACAGCTGCCTGACACAAGTTGCTTTTACTTTTTCTTCAACAAAGGATGACACGTCAGCGCGGTACCACTGAAACGCACCATCTGCTCATGGAAGCGTGGCGCTCTGACAACCTCTCACACATCACTCAGCGTTAACTGCGACGTCTGAACGTTCACTGTTATGGAAACTCCAGCATCAAGCAGCTATCGGTCACATAGTCGTTGATTCGGGAAACATTTACAAGCGACTGCTTTTTTTTATTCACCTTTACACGTATGCAATTGTTTCATATGGTACAGTTATCACTTGTGATCAACAGTTGTCTAGTAGAAGTATTCATTGTAAAGAATCTATAGGAGCCTTTCTCTTACTTTTTACATTAATATGATTTTTTGTAGCATTGTTATTTTACTAGACTTAGGGCCAGGTTTACTAGTAGAGTGTTCACACCAAACACTGTAAATCTATTCATGTGTAGTTGGACGCTTGAACATTTTGAGTTTACTCGCATCATTCGCGCGTGAAATTTGCTTCATTACAGACGCGAATTTGCGTCATGGGAGGGGATTCTGCCGCTCGCTCACGGCCCTACTAGAGCTCCTGATTGGATAAAAATTGGCGAATCGCACCGCAAGTTGGTAATCCCGTCTTTGCATTGACTTAACATGGAAATCGCTCGTGCTTACCGCTTCATTCGCGTTTGGTGTGAACACACTACAACAGCTTGCGGCAGCGCAAACACAATTTTTGCTGTTAAAAACTACTGTCGGTATTTACTAAAGACACAAAGTGAAAGTTAGCGAAAATGAAGGGGCAGATGTTTTTGCAACTGACCTTATTGCATATGCATTTGTAGGAGTTTGGGAGGGGGTATTTATATGAATCACACAAGGGGATTTACTAAGGTTTGCACTTGTCATTGTACGGGTATTTGCGGATTTCTTTAACGACAAAAAAGCACGTGTTAAACTCTGCGCAAGTGATGTGAGGATGAGCTCTAATGTCACCTGAATCTGCTGGGGATCTGCGGCGCGAGTCAGTTTGCATTCTGTTATTAGTACATTAATGAGCAAAACCTCTTAAAGATGCTTATTTTTCTTTTGAACATACTACAACTGACGGGGACTCCCCCGGAAGGCGACTGTGAATTCAGACACATAGGACTCCCAGATTCTCTACCCAAATGTTGACAGGTGTGGTTAAAAGCCAATAGGGCACGTCAGGGCACTTGCGAGGCTACTGGCGCCGTACAAAACTACAGCCCGAGCACACAATACACCACCGCATTATCCCTGCATAACTCTTGATTCACTATACGTTTGTGTTGTTTATTATGCATGTACGCACCGATAGCATAGAAGTCAGAATGCATGAAAAACTGTGTCACCACCCCTTTAATGTATAATGTAGTTATTCTTAATGTTTTTACACAATCCAGGTACCAATTCACTCCCAACTAAATACAGAAAATTAAACATGTCTAACAATTAAAGTGTTACCTGTAATACACCAGAAGCGTTTGAATACACAGCAAGGTTATTTAATTTAATCCACAAGGCTGCATTCATTATATTAATACCTGTTGCCATTACCTCAGGGAAGGCCAATCTCTGTTTAAAACATGTTCGTGTTTTCTCATCAAAAAACAATTTGTTTGTGTTGAATATATATGCAAATGAATCATATCTCCACATGTCACATTTATGTTATTGGGCGAAATGAGAACGTTGCAGTTTAATTTGTATATACTGTATAATGCTTGCAAAATAATATGTGGGAAACGAGTTAGGATTACGGAAAAAAACACCCGAAAAATGTCTTCATGCAACTAAACTTGTACTTACAAAAACAGTACCGTACAGTATTTACTGTATAATAGGGCTGCTCGATTATGACAAAAAACATAATTGCGATCATTTTGGCCAATATTAAGATCCCGAGAACACGATTCCTCATTAACCCTTAAAACAACATAGTAAATTAAAAAAACTTTGCTTTTAAACTCTGAATTTAGCTGAAAAATAAATGTTAAGAAATAGCACAGCTGGACCACTGTAAAGAAAAGGATGCGCTGTGGATTTATACTACAGGAGAAGAGAGGGTCCTTGCACAATAAGCGTTTGCTGTCGCAACAACATACGTTATAATACCACGTATAACGGTCGATTACGATTCATTTTACGATGAATTGCACAGCTCTACTGTATAAGCACTGTTTTTGCTCTGAAGACGTCTCCTTGCGGAAAAGTTATCATGACTACATGGAAATTGACAGTCATTGAATGTGTATTCAAAGTTTAGCCTTCTGGCTTTATTGAGATCGACCAAAAGTCCATTGGGATGAATAGATCAATGAGGCAGTTACCTTTGTGTAGTCCTCCTGTAGACTGAGGGCGTACCCTCTCATCTCTTCACCATGGTTACCACTGTTTTGTCATTGTGATTTATACGGCATATGCGGAGTCAGAGTAACCACACATGTCCATGTATTTGTTGATTAAAAGGCCACTTGCTTTCCGTGCCCGTGAGCTTCCAGTCCGCCAGTGCATCGTCTCTAAAACATCATTGTACAATTAAACACCATTATGTATAAAATCCCTTGCACCTGTGCTATTCTCATACTGTGTGTGGATGGTCATCACAACGTTTCAATAATTTTCCGGCGTCACTTTGATATGCGGCTATATATGTGTGGTAAATTTGAGTGTTCAAACCGTAGGTGTTATGTTGTTGCGACAGCCCTGTGGTAACACGTTTGTAGCTTACCATTTGGAACTTCAGACCAACGTTCACTTTAATGAGTTTGACAAGCTCACTGCTGGTCTTAGACATTCAAAGCATGTCGGAGTTGAAATTACACCACAACTCTTGCCTGTTGTGTCTCTGTCGAGTGCTTATCAGCTTGGCCTGTGCTTTCAAATGACAGCGTCTACATTTAATGAGAACGTTGTATTGTGCCGACAGTGGAGACGGTTGACATAAAGAGAGATTAATTTGTCTTTGAAGAGCAATAGAAACTGGCAGATCGTCTGGCATCTTCTTTGCTATGGCGAAGGCCCTGTTATGACTAGGACTTCTCACCAATGGGTTCTTGATGACCCTCCCAACCTATTAACAAAGACTAAATGACGTTTAATTGGTTGATGGACTTATCAATGCATACAACCCCAGATGCCAATAAACTACTCTCTTAAAAAGAAATGCAGGAGCTAAACTGTTCCTTAGAAGAACCTTTTTGGTGGTATGGTTCCATATGAAACCTTTAACATGAATAAAATATCACTTAAGGTGCTTTGTTTGAGAAAACAGTTATTTAGATATCCTCTCCGTGTAAACTCTGAAGTTAACAACTGTACTTTCCAAAAATAGATTTTCAGTGTCAGAAAGTTTGTCTTGTAGCCTGTCAACCTCTTCTAAGGTAGAGTCTGTATCCACTCATCAAGCACAAAAATAATTGTACAGAAGTTAGTATATACGAATCTCTTGTCATCCCTGTAGCCGCACTCATTACTGGTCATATTTTGGCTCAGGCTCCATCACGTCCCCCCCAGCCGAGCCCTGACTCCTGTTTCCATCGTAATTACTTACTCAGTTTCACCTTGAGTTCACAGTGTGCGCGGCACACTCATTTTTTCATGCTTTATTTATTCCCTGGTCATTTTTATTCCATATACCCTAATTGGCTGCAATGGCGGTCCCGTCTGACACCTCAGTATCTCACCCCCACTGTCAAACAGACCTTCACCCAGAATATACTCCATGAAATCATGATTTGTCATTTTCTGTCTAACCTTTTGAACACGGCTAGGCTTTTTAGTGGAGGGGTTAAGTATGCCTTCTCAGATAAGTAGTCTTCCCACAGTTCCATAATTATTGAAATGGATGTATAGTTTGGAAATGCAGGGAACAAAGAGGAGTTGTCCTTTGTCACTGGAAGCCGCAGGTTTTTTATACATTTATCCTGTTATACATTTATAATAGTATGTAGGTGTATACTCTTACATACAGTATGTGACATGAGTAGGTGCTCTGTTATAATTAACATTAGCAAGGCTGATATTCAATACAAAAGCTTAGTTCAAGCTGATGCATTTCTTTTATACAATTAATTCTTGGATTCATCGTTTAGAATTAATTATTTTGTTCGATATCAATTATGAATTTTTTTTGGACAATTTGGCTAGTTAGTTTGCATAATTTCTTCTCCAACAATTAAAAAAAGCATACAATTTTGCATATCGTCAGACTGGACCAGCGAATGTTGAGTGGATTGCAGTTCCCTTCCACACTCCAAGCATTCTGTTGCTCCACTCCAGGTTTTCCAATTTTTCACACTCAATTTCATTTTTCCAGTTTGTAAAAGCCTTCATTCAATATGACTTACAAATAATGAAACATCATAAGCGATTTGTCATAAAAGCTAACAATAAACATTTATTTAAGAAAGAAAGAAACGTGTCCTGCATCCCTCAAATAGTCCAAACAGCTAAACAAAGTGATGCAGACACAGTAACATCTCAGTTTTGTTACTAATAAATAAAAGTGATTATAATGTATAAATAAATAAAATTACGCTTTTGGTCCAGTCACATAAGAAAAACGTATGACATTGCTTTAAGAAATAAAATCTTTGTATCTTGTTTTCCAGTACAAATGTTTTTATTAAAATACATTTACTTGAGATTTTTTTTCCAGGAATAAATTCTCAAAAATAAGTTTATGTTAAAAGAAAATATATCAGTGTTTAGATATCTATATAAAAATATAATTTTTTGCTGTGCACATTTTTTAATTTTGCACTTTTTGGAGTTTCAAAAAGTCAACACCCATTCACTCCCATTGTACTGTTTGGAATAAAAATGATACGTGGTATTATAACTCCAACTGCATTATACTTCAAGAAGAAAGTCATATTCGGTCAGGAAAATGTTGTTTTGCCTGTGAAATATCCCTTTAATTCTCATAAAAACTGCATTTATTTCTACAGACAAAAAGCACATGACAAATGCGTGTATTAAGCATCTTCTGTCTCAGAATCTGGGGCTTTTTTACATCACGTCCATTACCAATCGCACCCATCACTTTGCCGAATGAGTTTTCCTCTAATGTATTGTAATAAGTGGGATGATGGGTGAGTGAACAGAATTTATCCTCCCCCGCTTCAGCTCTGAATGAAATTGCTAGATATGAGCTTATTATCTGGTATTTTAAGACATTGTGTAAGCCTATTTTTCTCCACCCACGAGGATTTTGTTGGGGCGCAGCGTGGACGCTTTCAGCCTTCCATGTCATCCGGCCTAAGGGAAGCTTCCGGATGACAGCTTGGACAGATAGCTTTCTACGTCCGCCTCCCGAATCCTCTCTGTGCCACAGCTCATGGGCTGATTTACGTGGCTCGCCGTGCCGTAGACACGCAGCGGCTCGGGATTCTTGCAAACTGACAGTGTGCATTTGAGTTTATCACGGTTTCACCCGTATCACAAGTTTCAGACAATTTTTGACAGCAATGCTGATCTGCTTATAGTTAATGATCTAGTGACTTGGTGGATAAGGTACAGTACATGAATTTATAGTATGTCTTTAAGTAAGCATAGACTGTGTATTTTTTTCTTTTTTGCTGCCAGATGTGCAGAAATTACACAGCAGCTTAAATCTAAATCAAGAAATTATTCATAAAACCAAGCGTATTAAATATTGAGTCTATACATCAAATTTCTCTTTTATATTCTGTCGGAAATAAGAAAGATTATCTTAAATAACCCTCATTATCATTTTAATCTTATCAGCGACTCGTTCTTTTGCAAGTCTTCGCTATGGCAAGCTATTTTCCTCTAAGCTCTTTGTTAGTCTCTGACCAGACGATTCAGCGGGGTTACACCGTGGATGCTTTTCATTAACAGACACTATGGTCTGTCTCTGAAAAGGTTAAAAAAAAGCTTGCCTGAAAACTGTTATTCACTTAGATTTCTAGCCATTTGCATGGAAGAGATATGCCAACTGGATTTTGTCTGCTAATGAAAAGCACACATTTCACACATTTCCTGTGAATCTTAACATTTACACTTCTTCTAGAAGAAAGTTCTCCATGCAGGTTACTCACATCACTGTTCTGGTTTCAAGTCATAGTTATGTGGAGGAAAATATCTAGCACGGATTTCGAGCTGTTGTGGGGAGAGATGTGCCAACTATAAAGAGCATTTTAAGAATGTGCTATGTACTTTGGTGACACTACGTTGGTGTAAACAGTGATTCATACTAAAGAACAGCATGTACTGTACTTATCTGTGGATTTAATATATGGAGCATCTTGCAATTATAAATGATCATGCACTGATATAGAAATGCCCTGACAAACACACAGAGGACCCTAGCAACCACATAGCACTGCCCTGGCAACCGTCCAGTACACCCTCGCTTTGCCGATTTGCATGGACAAACAACACTACGTTTTGAAGATATTAATATCATCTTATTTTTGTATTGTTTCTAAAGCCCCTTCTCTTTTTTTTATGCATTTATTACCATGTGATATCCACAGAGCATTTAAATATATATTTAAATATAGAGTATACGTAAACCCAGACGATATATAATATTCCTTACAAGACATATCCATTCATAAACATCCAACATATTCAGCCGAGTATCAAATTGCCCTGAAGTCAAAAGACCCAGATGAGTGGTAAAATTTTCTTTTATCTCCGGTACATATTGAAGCAACCAACTGGAGTTAATTAATAACCCTCCATCCACAAGGACACGTGCCGTGCCTTCTTCTGGCGTGTCGGAAAGGATCTCTTCAACATATAACAATTCTTCCGCACCTCATAAACTTTTATACTCGCTTTTAATCTGCTCCGTTTTAACGTGTCCTCAAATCATGCTGTATTTAATTTGTATCATTTAAGGTTAAATTCTGACCTCATAGGCCCGCTTAATGTTCCAAAGGCAAGCTGTGCAAATCAAGGCCACGGTATGATGTGTGCATTTCTCCCAAGGTCTATATATCACACCTTTGAATGTGTTAGTGGATTTATGATTGGAGGCGTACACCCGCGATCCACATCAAGCAGGGCCATATCTTTCCCTTGTATGTACACTCATTTATTTTCATAATTTATGTCCAGTGGAATGATAATATTTATTCGAAAGGGTTTGATATTCTTATTAATGTATAAAAGGATATTATGAGACAAAAAGTTCTCGCAGGAAATCCACAGGAAGGGAAAGGTTAAGGAACCATTTATGATTAAAAGGAGACACACACGCACGCACATTTATATGAATATACATACTGTCACGGTTGTGTTATGGTTTTGTACTGTGTTCTAGTTTGCCCGTGTTCATTCATTAGTTTCCTTGGTTATTAATGGCCCCACACCTGTTTCTGTTCTCCCTCTTTACGTTCACCCCTGTATTTAAGACCTGTGTTTTCCTTTGTTCAGTATCCGGTATTGTTATGGTTACATGTTGGTGTTGTTCCTGTTTTGCTCCTGTGTGGATTTATTAAAACATATATATATATATATATATATATATATATATATATACACTGGTAACTTTGTATTATTGCTCCTGTGTGACATATCGCTTATTGCTCCCTGAACTCTTTGTAAGTCGCTTTCGAATAAAAGCGTTTGCTAAATGACTAAATGTAAATTTATATATATAATGTAACGTGTAGGAAGCACACAGTGTATATAATATGTATGATATTTGTTTATAGGCCTATGTAACATGTATAATGTATGTATATTAGGGGTGTAACGGTATGATCTACTCCCTTCGAAGGGCAGAACCCTTGGAGTTTAGACTTTGGAGTGAACAGGACAACCAAGGAAACTAATGAATGAACACGAGCAAACTAGAACACAGTATTTATGTATATTCATTCAAACTGTTTGCAAATAAACAATACAGTTTATATTTTAAGGGTTTGTATATATAAGTGTTTATATAAAAATATAAAATATATCTTTATTTGCAAACAGTTTTAGGTTTTATGCTTAAGATATGCCATTAAAACAGCTGCATCTGCTGACGGACACAATGCTTCGTTGTCACGGGAACATGCCAGCCGAAGATACTGTATATCATACATATGCTTTCTTTTTGCTGACAACAGATACATTTTGAGGTATTTTGGGACATGCGAAGATGTGCCGCTGAGGTATTGGGTGGAAAGTGATGAATTTGTCTTCGCTTACTCTCTCACATGAAGCGAATGCAGAGATGGCCCGTCATATACTGGAAGAGATATATGTTGAAGTCTTTGAATCATAAGCTGCAGGGATGTGTGAGTTGACCTTCTACAGAAATCCTGATCTCTCCCATCAAGGATAAGCCTTTATATTGGAATGGTTCACTGCTGCTTTATAGGTATAGATTAATGTTTATTAAGTGATTAAATTGAATATGCAATGGCCAAATGACCTTTGACAATTTGCCTTTTATGCAAATATGTTATAACAGATTTGTATGCACTATTAAAATTGTTGTGTAGTTCGGCTTGGAGTGTAAATTGTCAAGAATAATTTATAACCTTTGCACAAGCCTCCTTAGAGTCAAGGCCCTGGAGAATGACTGCAAACTATTAACTATCAACCAAATATTAACAACTGATACAAAATTTGAGTGTTTGCTTGATTTCAAGTGGGCTTTTAGTTTTCTGTTTTATCAAATATGTTTGGTAAAACCTCATTCACACTGATTTGTCCAATAAATGCTGACAAACGGCATTTTTTAGAATGAACACATACTGTAAACTGATTATAAATGATCCTCATCCCGCAACCACAGTCTTGAAACATCATCGAAATGTCATGGAAATGATTCGGTCAATGAGTTTGAGATCCATGACATATTCTTTCTCAATCAATAACCAAACTGGGTTACAGTCCAGAAGCGTCTTCAGTCAGAGAGACTGCTGCGTTTGAGGTTTTTGATCTGCTTTTATTACAATAAAACTGGATACACAGGCAGCCATTCGGCTATGAATCACGACCATCAGATCTTCGTTCAATATTTGCAGAAGTTCAATGATTATGACCTATGAGATTGCGGCGCGCTGGTGGGGAAACGATAATCAATTTCCACGTCCCATATGAAGAATCACATTCCCCTTAAATCAATTAGCCTACGTGTCCCCGACATATGCTACATTTCAAGTGTCGCCATTGAGACGCACACACAGGAGTCTGGTGTTAATTCATTTGTTTGACAAAACACTCTCTATATGGCTGTTGTCATAGATCCGCCGTCTTTGAATTATGGCGCTTAGCTTTCATATAAGCACTGTATTTTTCACACGATGTGACTGGTCGTTGCCTTCGAAATGTGCGTGATATCTCACAAGCCCTCAATCACGTGGAAGGTCAGAGCGACGAAGTCGTCAACGGGCCTGCGGGAGCCCTGGAGGTTTGGAAACGGCCGCTCTGGCACAGGTTTAATCCTCTCAGCGCTAGTTTAGATGGCCTTTATCCATCCCCGCTCATTCATCTAATCTCGTTTTGGCTACAAATGCCCGTCGCTGGAAGTTGCTGACGGATCACGTAGAGATAATGACTTATTTACACCGACAAATTGGATGTCTTGTGTTCTTGAACCTTGTGGGAAGGGTCCCGTGCTTTTATTTACTAGTCGGCACTCACGCTGAAGTAATTATATTTGGAGAAGGAAGGCGTGTCTGAGTATTTGAATGTCTTGCATTACACACCATTTGAAACCTTTTTACAGGTGTAACCTCAATGAAACCTCTTGCACAATACTTTAATATCATCCACAAAAGCAACCGCATGACCTAGTGTCTGTGACATCACCATTCTTTTTAAGGCAACGCTTCTTTGAAATATCAAACACCAATGAATCCGATCATTCATTTCTTCCCGTTTTCTGTTCTGGCTCTCCGGTAAGTTCAGGTAAGGTCATCCTGTGCCTCGCGGTCTGTTCTTTCAGCTCTTTCTCATCTGTACTCATTTCGGCGTGAATCCCCCCGTGCCGTCTGAAGCCAATGAGCTCTTTTGTCTTGTTGACATTAGGAGCAGTTAAACATTTCTGTTACCGTTTTGAAACGCTTTCTTTGCTGTTTGGCTTTAATATATGAACAGAGCGCAGTCGGCTGGCCATTTTGCAGTATGTCGGGTTTGATATCCTGTTCCGGCTTTCAGGTTTTCCACATTTTTTTTACATATATCCTTTGATCAGCTGACTGATAGACACGTGCACGTGGCCTGCATAGTTATATTCGGGTCTGAAGTAGGAGACAGATGGAGATGACCAGTCAAAAATTTCCTTTTTGACCATTTGTCGGAGTGATTTTCTTTCATGTTTTTATAGCAACATTATGGCTCACAAGGATGTTTCCACTATCTTGGCTTGCTCTGCACTGAATCTTTGAACTGTCAAGAACAAGTCTGGGTTATATAAAAAAAAATTCACATTTGCTTACTGGCCTATTTTTAGACTATTGTGTTTTTTTTGCATTGTTAAATTATCATAAAGTAGCAAATTGTCATTGTGAGACATACGCACACAACACTTTTTGGAACGACAACTTGGTGGAACGACTAAAGACGACTGCCTGAATGTCATTTTAATAATGCTTCATCTCTAAGACGTTACTGAACAACTATCAAAGGCCCCCCAAAAGATGAGTATAATGGGAACAGCGCTCGCAGCAGGCAAGTCCAGCATATCTTCTCTTGAAATTGATCAAAGATTGTGAATTTGGTACAAAAGCTGTGCTTTTATGGCTGCAGACGTGATGCTTTAACAGGGCGGAATTTCTAGATGGGAGTTTTTAGAGAGAGATTTAGTGGGCTAACAACATGCTGTGTTTTAAAGGCTTGAAGTGTCAACGCTAAAACCCTTTAGGAAACGACATCTCTTCATTCATCTCTTTTAAAGCGGCATTATTGAAGTTAAACAACAAATATTCGTTGAGATTAAATGCTGATTTAACCTTTGCCTGACTCGTCCTATATGAAGAATAATAGGAATTATTTAAAGCTCATTTGTAACTTCTGCCTCTCTAGCCACTTGTTAATCTGACGTCAAGCACCAGGAAAGGCGAAAGGCAAACAATGAAAAATGCTAATATACACCCATGACATGCTGTTTAACTACTGAAAACTGTTTAACTACTGGTGTGTTTGATTAGGGTTGAAGCTAAACTTTGCAGGACACCGGCCCTCCAGGACCGACTTTGGACAGCCCTGATATAGAGGATTGAAATTGCGTTTCTCTGATACCCATGGAGCATACACAGAATATATATATAAATATATAGATTATACATATATGTCAAATACAACTATTACAAGAAGATAGGCAGATTGAGAGCAAACCAGTGAAATATACAACAGTGCAGATGTAAGGTAGTGCAAAGAGCTTATTAGTTTGTTTAAGGTGACAAGAGAGCAGGCTTGGATCCGGAAACTGTATTTCTCACAACTTAAAGGGATAGTTCAACCAAAAACAAATTATCTCGTTTATTCAGCCTCTTTTCATTTCAAACCTCAGATTAGTGGTTTTCACCATTCATTGCTCAATAACATATTTTTGTTTAGTTTTAACCCACTCCAAAAAAAAGATTGATGGTCT